>NW_028327174.1:105213906-105815989 GCF_987537825.1 Furipterus horrens | reverse complement strand
ACAAAGAACTCCAGGGAAACTACAAGGAACTCCAAAAAAACTACAAGGAACTCACAGAGAATTACATGAGCATGAAAAAGGACATAGAAGCTATCAATAAGACCCAGGAGGAAATGAAGAATACAATCTCTGAATTCAAGAACACAGTAAAAGGAATTAAAAGCAGGCTAGAGGAAGCAGAAGATCAAATCACTGAGCTGGAGGACAACATACACAAAAACTTCCAGACAACGCAACAAAATGAAAAAAGACTGAACAAGACTGAAGAGGCTCTAAGACAGCTGCAGGACAACATGAAATGTAATAATATCCGTATCATAGGAATTCCAGAAGGAGAAGAAGAAGAGCAAGGGATAGAAAACCTCTTTGAAAAACTAATGACAGAAAACTTCCCTCACATGAGGAGAGAAAGAGTCACGCAAGTCCAGGAAGCACAGAGGGTCCCAATTAAGATGAATCCCAACAGGCCCACATCAAGACACATCATAATTAAAATGGCAACATTCAAAGACAAAGAGAGGATCCTAAAAGCAGCAAGACAGAAACAACTAATAACATACAAGGGAGCTCCAACAAGGCTATCCTCAGATTTCTCAGCAGAAACACTACAAGCCAGAAGGGAATGGCAAAAAATATTCCAAGCAATGAAAAACAAAGGCCTACAACCTAGAATACTACACCCAGCAAAGCTCTCATTCAAAATGGAGAGTGAAATAAGGAGCTTCTAAGACAAAAGAAGGTTAAAAGAATACATCTCCACCAAACCAGCAATGCAAGAGATGCTAAAGGGTCTGCTTTAAGAAGATAAAGAAACAGAGACAGACAGAGAAGAACATGAGTACAAAGGGGAAAAATGACAATGAATAAGTACTTACTGGTAATAACCTTAAATGTAAATGGATTAAATGCTCCAATTAAAAGACATAAGGTAGCTGAATGGATTAGAAAGAATGACCCAGATATATGCTGTCTACAAGAGACCCACCTTAGAACAAAAGATCTACACAAACTGAAAGTAAAGGGATGGATAAAAATATTCCAAGCAAATGGACATGTAAAAAAAAAAGCCGGGGTAGCAATACTTATATCAGACAAAACAGATTTCACAGCAAAGTCCATTAAAAGAGACAAAGAAGGGCATTTCATAATAATTAAGGGAAAAATCCATCAAGAAGATATAACCCTTATAAATATATATGCACCCAACTTAGGAGAACCCAAATATATAAGGAAAATTTTGAAAGACTCCAAGAAAGATATAGACAGCAACACACTCATAGTAGGGGACTTTAACACCCCATTGTCAACAATGGACAGATCTTCTAAGCAAAAAAATATCAAGGATATTGAAGCATTGAACAACACTCTAGATCAAATGGACTTAGTTGATATATATAGAACTTTTCATGCTGAAGAAGCAAACTAACATTCTTTACAAGTGCACATGGAATATTTCCAAAGATAGACCACATATAGGGCACAAAACAAGCCTCGACAAATTCAAGAAAATTGAAATTATATCAAGCATCTTCTCAGATCACAATGGCTTAAAATTGGAAATCAACCTCAAGGAAAAAACTCAAAAACATTAAAACTCATGGAGAATGAATAACATGCTATTAAATAATGAATGGGTTAACAATGACATCAAGGAAGAAATCAAAAAGTTTCTGGAAATTAATGATAATGAACACACAACAACCCAAAACCTATGGGATACAGAGAAAACAGTCCTAAGAGGAAAGTTCATAGCAATACAGGCCTACCTGAAAAAGCTAGAAGAATCTCTAATAAAAAATTTAACCCTACAGCTACAACGAATAGAGGAAGAACTGCAAGCAATGCCCAGATCAAGTAGAAGAAAGGAAATCATCAAGATCAGAGCACAATTAAATGACATAGAGTCTAAAGTAACAATTCAAAAGATCAATAAAACCAGGAGCTGGTTCTTTGAAAAGATAAACAAAATTGACAAGCCTTTAGCCAGGCTCATCAAGAAAAAAAGAGAGAGAACCCAAATAAATAAAATCAGAAATGAAAGAGGAGAAATCACAACTGATACCACAGAAATACAAAGAATTATAAGAAATTATTACGAACAACTGTATGGCAAGAAATTTGACAACCTAGAGGAAATGGACAGATTCCTGGAAAACTATAGTCTGCCCAAACTGAATCAAGGAGAAGCAGAAAGTCTGAATAGACCAATAATAGCTAGCGAAATTGAAGCAGTAATCAAAAAACTCCCAGCACACAAAAGCCCTGGACCAGATGGCTTCACAAGTGAATTCTACAAAACATTTAGGAAAGAACTAACTCCTATCCTCCTCAGACTATTCCAAAAGATACAAGAAGAAGGAAGACTCCCAAACTCGTTCTATGAAGCCAGTATAACCCTAATTCCAAAACCAGGTCAAGACACAACAAAGAAAGAAAACTACAGGCCAATATCGCTGATGAACATAGATGATAAAATCCTCAACAAAATATTGGCAAACCGGATCCAGCAACACATTAGAAAGATCATACACCACGATCAAGTAGGATTCATCCCAGGGATGCAAGGATGGTTTAATATTCGCAAATCAATAAACGTGATACACCACATAAACAAAATGAAAGACAAAAACCACATGATCATATCAATAGATGCAGAAAAAGCATTTGATAAAGTACAACACCCATTTATGATAAAAACTCTCAGCAAAATGGGAATAGAGGGAACATACCTCAAGATAATAAAGGCCATATATGAGAAACCTGAAGCCAACATCATACTCAATGGGCAAAAACTGAGAGCATTCCCCCTGAGATCAGGAACAAGACAAGGATGTCCACTCTCTCCACTCCTATTCAACATAGTCTTGGAAGTTCTAACCACAGCAATCAGACAAGAAAGAGAAATAAAAGGCATCCAAATTGGAAAAGAGGAAGTAAAACTGTCATTATTTGCAGATGACATGATAGTGTACATAGAAAACCCTATAGACTCCACAAAAAAACTACTAAATCTAATAAGTGAATTCGGCAAAATAGCAGGATACAAAGTCAATTTTAAGAAATCGAAGGCATTTTTATACACCAACAATAAAAACTCAGAGATAGAAACTGAAAGAAAAATCCCATTTACCATAGCAACAAGAAAAATAAAATACCTAGGAATAAACTTAACCACAGAGGTAAAAGACCTGTACACAGAAAACTACATAACACTGAAGAAAGAAATTAAAGAAGATACAAATAAATGGAAGCGTATACCATGCTCATGGATGGGAAGAATCAACATCATTAAAATGTCCATACTACCCAAAGCAATTTATAGATTCAATGCAATCCCTATTAAAATACCAGCAACATATCTCACAGACCTAGAACAAATACTTCAAAAATTTATATGGAACCAAAAAAGAGCCCGAATAGCCACAGCAATTTTGAGGAAGAACACAGTAGGAGGAATCACAATACCTGATATCAAACCATACTACAAGGCCACGGTAATCAAAACAGTCTGGTACTGGCATAAAAACAGACATATAGATCAATGGAACAGAATAGAGAGCCCAGAAATAAGCCCAGGTTCATATGGTCAACTAATATTTGACAAAGGGGGAAAGAACATCAAATGGAGTGAAAAGAGCCTCTTCAATAAATGGTGTTGGGAGAACTGGACAGGGACATGCAAAAAAATGAAACTAGACCACCAGCTCACACCATACACCAGAATAAACTCAAAATGGATCAAAGACTTAAATGTAAGCCGTGACACCATAAAAGTCCTAGAGGAAAAAATAGGCAGGAAAATTTCAGATATCCCACGTAGCAACATTTTCACTGATATATCTCCTAAGGCAAGGGAAATAAAGGAAAGAATAAACAAATGGGACTACATCAAACTAAAAAGTTTCTGCTCAGCTAGAGAAAACATCAGCAAGATGCAAAGGAAACCAACCATATGGGAAAATATATTCGCCAATGACATCTCAGACAAGGGATTGATCTCCAAAATATATAAAGAACTCATACAACTCAACACCAAGAAGACAGACAACCCAATTAAAAAATGGGCAAAGGATGTGAACAAACACTTCTCCAAAGAAGACATACAGAGGGCCCATAGACATATGAAAGTATGCTCAACATCACTAGCCATCAGAGAGATGCAAATTAAAACCACAATGAGATACCACCTCACACCAGTCAAAATGGCAATCATCAACAAATCAACAAACAACTTGTGCTGGAGAGGATGCGGAGAAACGGGAACCCTGGTGCATTGCTGGTGGGAATGCAGATTGGTGCAGCCACTGTGGAAAACAGTTTGGAATTGCCTTAAAAAACTAAAAATGGAACTGCCTTTTGAACCAGCAATTCCATTGCTAGGATTATATCCAAAAAATCCTGAAACACCAATTCAAAAGAACCTATGCACTCCAATGTTCATAGCAGCACTATTTACAATAGCCAAGTGCTGGAAACAACCTAAATGCCCATCTGTAGATGAGTGGATCAAAAAACTGTGGTACATTTACACAATGGAATTCTATGTAGCAGAAAGAAAGAAGGAACTTCTACCATTTGCAACAACATGGATGGAACTAGAGAGAATTATGCTTAGTGAAATAAGCCAGGCAACGAAAGAAAAATACCTTATGCTGTCACCTATTACAGGAAACTAATGAACAACACAAACAAATGAGCAAAATTGAACCAGAGGTATGTAAACAAGAAGTAGACTAACAGTAACAAGGGGGGCGGGGGGGAGGAAAAGAAAGGTGTAAGGGGATGGGTCAAGTTAAAATATATATATATATATGAACGACCCACAGACAGGTGCAACTGAGTGGGGACTAAATGTGGGGGAGGGGAGGGACAGGGTGCAGGGAAACAAGAGGGCTAAAAAAGTGAGACAACTGTAATGGAAAAACAAACCAAAATTTTTTAGTGGGGGAAAAATGAAAATATGAAGAATGGAAATGCCAGTTCAGTGAATATTAGGACAAAGATTTTCCTTCACGTTGTATATTTTTCTCCCTATTTGATCCCTCCAGAGTTTGGCATTCTAAACAAGTAAGTAATGACATAAGTTCCTTTGCATAGAACTAATAAGACCAGTTGTCAACAGAGGTTCTTTTTTTTTGACCAAGTCTTTGACTGGAATGTCAAGCCTAAAGGAAACATACTTGGGCTCAGATTGTTACCAGAAAGCCCCGAGGAACTGGGAATGACTTTCAAAGGTAATAAAAGCCCGTGAGATAAAAGGCCTGGTACCATGGTTGGTTGTGCGGTCCACAGCAATCTTTCCAGGGAAGGAACGAAGGTTGTTTTCCTGAAAGATGGCTAGAAGGGACCTTAAGGCACAAGGAAAAACCAGAAAGACTTGGAAAAAACAGGTGTGTACAGGCAAGGATGAATGCCAGATATGTTGCACAGCTTCTGTGCCCTGAAGAACAGACTGAAGGTCACCCCAAATATTCCTTGGGTAAGTTCCAGCAAAGCAGAACTAAAGATCATAAGTGATCATTTGCTGCTCTTGTTATGTTTATGCAAACGAACAGGATAAATTAAAAATGGACTTAATGTAGTCACTTTAAAGACAAGGAGGGTAACCTTAGGGAGAAAAATTATTCAAGGAAAATCACAATGATCAGTAGTAGAGTATAAAACAGGGCAACTAACCGTCTTAAAAGTTTCTTCTCCAGATTTAGAGACTTGTTTGCGGGTTATGTTACATAAATTAACACGTGTTTTTTGTTTTCAAAGGACATAAGCCTATGATCGCATTACCTGAGTGATTATCTGTACGCATAGCCCCACTTAATCCTCTCTGCAGCGCTGCCTCCTGAGACTCAACGGTTTGGCTGAACTAAATGGCTGGGTTGGGGAAGAATGGGGTGGTCTGTGGGCTTCACTTTAAAACGGGTTTCTCTTTTCTATCCTAATGGCTTGGACAGAAAAGGCCCAGAGGTCTGAGAGGGGGAAAAACCTAAACTATTTACCTCAGCCCAAACTAAGTATAATGGGCAAAAGGGTTTTGGACAGGAGAGATGTGCCTAGCACACCTTCTTACAAAGAAGCCCTTTATTTTTTTATTTTTTTTCCCTAATATGGAACATTGAAAAATTAATCCCTGCCTTTTGTCATCTAGTAGTTATGGATTGAATGATGTCTTTTAACCCTTTTCGCCAAATCTGTTGCCCTCAGAACACAAGGACACCAGCCTGTTAAACCAAGCACGCCTTTGACCGGAGGCAGCCAACTGACCTGGAGTCTGCACGATCCTTCCCCATGTGGGAAGGCCACCCTCCCCCCCACACCCCCACTCTTATTAGGGTTTTCTGGACCCAAGGGTAGGTAGGACGACAACCATGTCCAGCTTGAAGCAGCTAGAGGAGCTTGAGACCTTCGCCCATTGTCCTTTACAAGATTACAAAGGGTCCTAATATTTGAGAGGGGGGGGATAGTTAATTTTTACGAACCAGGGGTATGGACTTGGGGGGGATTGCTGGGGGAGGGGGGTGCTGGGTGGAGGGGAACAAGGGGGAGAAAATTGGAACTGTTGTAACAATATAATCAATAAAAAAACATTAAAAAAAAAAAGATAGAGGACCCAAATAAATAAAATCAGAAAGGAAAGAGGAGAAATCACCACTGATACAACAGAAGTACAAAGGATTATAAGAAATTATTATGAACAACTGTATGGCAAGAAATTTGACAACCTAGAGGAAATGGACAAATTCCTGGAAACCTTATAGTCTTCCCAAACTGAATCAAGGAGAAGCAGAAAGTCTGAATAGACCAATAACAGCTAGTGAAATTGAAGCAGTAATCAAAAAACTCCCAGCACACAAAAGCCCTGGACCGGATGGCTTCACAAGCGAATTCTACAAAACATTTAGGAAAGAACTAACTCCTATCCTCCTCAGACTATTCGAAAAGATACAAGAAGAGGGAAGACTGCCAAACTCATTCTACGAAGCCAGTATTACCCTAATTCCAAAACCAGGTCAAGACACAACAAAGAAAGAAAACTACAGGCCAATATCGCTGATGAACATAGATGCTAAAATCCTCAACAAAATATTGGCAAACCGGATCCAGCAACACATTAGAAAGATCATACACCACGATCAAGTAGGATTCATCCCAGGGATGCAAGGATGGTTTAATATTCGCAAATCAATAAACGTGATACACCACATAAACAAAATGAAAGACAAAAACCACATGATCATATCAATAGATGCAGAAAAAGCATTTGATAAAGTACAACACCCATTTATGATAAAAACTCTCAGCAAAGTGAGAATAGAGGGAGCATACCTCAACATAATAAAGGCCATATATGAGAAACCTGAAGCCAACATCATACTCAATGGGCAAAAACTGAGAGCATTCCCCCTGAGATCAGGAACAAGACAAGGATGTCCGCTCTCTCCACTCCTATTCAACATAGTCTTGGAAGTTCTAACCACAGCAATCAGACGAGAAAGAGAAATAAAAGGCACCCAAATTGGAAAAGAGGAAGTAAAACTGTCATTATTTGCAGACGACATGATAGTGTACATAGAAAACCCTATAGACTCCACAAAAAAACTACTCAACCTAATAACTGAATTCGGCAAAATAGCAAGATACAAAGTCAATATTAAGAAATCAAAGGCATTTTTATACACTAACAATAAAAACTCAGAGATAGAAACTGAAAGAAAAATTCAATTTACCATAGCAACAAGAAAAGTAAAATACCTAGGAATAAACTTAACCAAGGAGGTAAAAGACCTGTTCTCAGAAAACTACATAACACTGAAGAAAGAAATTAAGATACAAATAAATGGAAGCATATACCATGCTCATGGATGGGAAGAATCAACATCATTAAAATGTCCATACTACCCAAAGCAATTTATAGATTCAATGCAATCCTTATTAAAATACCAGCAACATATTTCACAGACCTAGAAAAAATACTTCAAAAATTTATATGGAACCAAAAAAGAGCCCGAATAGCCACAGCAATTTTGAGGAAGAATACAGTAGGAGGAATCACACTACCTGATATCAAACTATACTAGAAGGCCACGGTAATCAAAACAGTCTGGTACTGGCATAAAAACATACATATAGATCAATGGAACAGAATAGAGAGCCCAGAAATAAACCCAGGTTCATATGGTCAACTAATATTTGACAAAGGGGAGAGAACATCAAATGGAGTGAAAAGAGCCTCTTCAACAAATGGTGTTGGGAGAACTGGACAGGGACATGCAAAAAAATGAAACTAGACCACCAACTTACACCATACACCAGAATAAACTCAAAATGGATCAAAGACTTAAATGTAAGCCGTGATACCATAAAAGTCCTAAAGGAAATAATAGGCAGGAAAATTTCAGATATCCCATGTAGCAACATTTTCACTGATGTATCTCCTAAGGCAAGGGAAATAAAGGAAAGAATAAACAAATGGGACTACATCAAACTAAAAAGTTTCTGCTCAGCTAAAGAAAACATCAGCAAGATGCAAAGGAAACCAACCATATGGGAAAATATATTTGCCAATGACATCTCAGACAAGGATTGATCTCCAAAATATATAAAGAACTCATATGACTCAACACCAAGAAGACAGACAACCCAATTAAAAAATGGGCAAAGGACCTGAACAAACACTTCTCAAAAGAGGACATACAGAGGGTCCATAGACATATGAAAGAATGCTGAACATCACTAGCCATCAGAGAGATGCAAATTAAAACCACAATGAGATACCACCTCACACCAGTCAGAATGGCCATCAGCAACAAATCAACAAACAACTTGTGCTGGCGAGGATGAGGAGAAACGGGAACCCTGGTGCATTGCTGGTGGAAATGCAGACTGGTGCAGACACTATGGAAAACAGTCTGGAATTTCCTCAAAAAACTAAAAATGGAACTGCCTTTTGAAACAGCAATTCCATTGCTAGGATTATATCCAAAAAATCCTGAAACACCAATTCAAAAGAACCTATGCACTCCAATGTTCATAGCAGCACTATTTACAATAGCCAAGTGCTGGAAACAACCTAAGTGCCCATCTGTAGATGAGTGGATCAAAAAACTGTGGTACATTTACACAGTGGAATACTATGTAGCAGAAAGAAAGAAGGAACTTCTACCATTTGCAACAACATGGATGGAACTAGAGAGAATTATGCTTAGTGAAATAAGCCAGGCAACGAAAGAAAAATACCTTATGCTGTCACCTATTACAGGAAACTAATGAACAACACAAACAAATGAGCAAAATTGAACCAGAGGTATGTAAACAAGAAGTAGACTAACAGTAACAAGGGGTGAGGGGGGAGGGAGAGAGGGGTTAAGAAGGGGAAGGGTCAAGTCAAAAAACATGTATAAAAATAAAATAAAATAAAATAAATCTTACAAAATTTCAACAAATAAATAAATAAATAAATAAAGTCATCCAAAGGAGCAAGATCAAGAAGAGTTCAGTAAGTAATGGGGTAATTCATTTTCTACACATCAGGGTATATTGTCTATTGACCATGGTGTGCTCTAGGCATTCTATTTTTATTTATTAATGTATTGTTAGTCTACTCTGTTGTATATTATGTGATAGGGCTGAGAATGTTGAATATGCTCTGTGTCTTCAGAGAAGAATGTGCAGAAAGGTGACTATTGCCAACAATTTCTCAAAGCCTGTTCTGGTTTTCCCTTTTAGTAGTCCATATATATTTAAAACACAAGGGTGGGCACAAGGATATCCAAGAAGAGACTGAATTTCCTAGCAATGCTAGCAACTGGGGTAGCCATATGATTAAGTTTGTGCCAATGAAATGTGAGTGTTACACACAAATGAATAAATGAACATTGAAAACTATTCTATTCCCAATTAAAGGGAAAAAAATGCTAAAACTGAAAAGGAAGAGTGTGGATTAAAATTATGGTATAATGAAAAATTCAGTTTCCCACTAAAGATTTAAATTATACTACAAAATTCTCACTAAAATCTTATCAAATCTCCACAATAAACCAACAATCAGTTGATAAATTAGATTAGGTCATATAATTTGAGTCACTCCTGATTTTTAATTTTAATCCAATTAGAGGGAAAAAGTAGTTAATTTGAAACTAAACATTTTAATTCTTTTTGTGTTTTCATGTTTACAAATTTAGGATAAATTAAGAAAAAGGCATGTTAACAATTAATTTTTGCCTGTTCAAGTCTTTGAATATCTACTTTAGATATTAAATTTCTTATTTTTACTGATTTTGAGAGTTGTCAATATACTTTTTAATTTTACCTGTCATATTTTATTTAATTATATGTTTCTGCAGTTTAAATTGCAAAATGTACTCAGTATTTTTTTAAAATTTTATTGAAGACTGCAGGTACAGATGGTCCACTAATAGCAATAAAAAGGCAAATTAAAATTATGTAAAACCCTTTGGAAAGCAATTTATTCAACAGCTATCTAAAGGAAAGGTGTGTTTAAAATTTAATGTCATAAGACTTCCTGCTGATACAAGTCATTCTAAAAGAAGTGTTGTATCATCTGAGCTTTCTGCTTTTGGCCATAAGAACAGACTACGTAATTACTTTTAAAAAACAATAGCCATGAACAGAATTGCAATTTGTCATGGTTATGTCCTAATGCCTTATATGATTTGATAGATAACCACATTCAAAACCACAAATTTCTGAATCATATATCTATGACAGGTATAATATAACTTTCCTATTATCTAGAATAATTATGCTTATTAATGTTTCTGCAGGAATAGTGATTTACGAAGCTTTTGGTTAAATGGGACACTGAGATGCAGTGGATAACAATGGAGTTTGGATCCAAAACACATAGGTTCAAATCTTCCCCTCACTCTTTGTTATTTATGTCTGCTTGAGAATATCTCCTAACCTTATTTTTCAGCAATAAAATGGTAATAATAAATGATAAGTCTTTAAAGAGTTGTAAATATATCATTCTAGTTGTGAAAATCTCTTATATAAGCCCAAGCAGATATTAATTAGTATCATATTGGATATATCTAGATTGGGAAGTGAGGAGGCAAGGTAAATTAAATACTTAGTTCATAAGCAAAGTCTCCTGATATAACTAACTGCCTTTGAGTTCATTTTTTGTTAGAGGTATGAGGAAGAATGTGAAGAAAATTTGTGTTGATGACAGAAAGAAGGAAAAATGACAACCTTCTGAAGAGGAAAAGAAGAAATAGAAGAGCAAATTGGAGAAAGACTTAGTGAAGAAAGAGAGAAGGAGCATGTTTAAGAAAGATAAATGAGCAAGCAAAGACTTTGCTGATGTCTTGTCTGAATATTAACATGGTGGAGAAAAGACCATGGCACAGTAAAGAATTCTGATAGATTACTCTCCTGCAGAAATTTGTTCTATCTATACCCTCAACTGTAAGTTTATCTATATGAGTAAAAGGATTAGATTAAAACTATATAAGACAAATCCCATTTTTATGGTTATTAGTCAGTAGATATGAAAATTCTCATACTTTAATGAAAATTTATTTTTGAAGATTGACAGACCAGAGATACTTCAAGCAAGGCGCATAATCAGATTATATCTGATCAGTAAATAAGAGAGCAGGGTACCTCCAAATTTCTGAAGCAGCTGTGTGGTAATTAGAACATAATTAATCTTCTATGTGTGTGTGTGTGTGTGTGTGTGTAATCTGCTCAGTATTATGTCTTCATCTTATTCAACAATTTAAAAGAACTTTAATTTCTTAGAACTTATTTGGAGTTTATTATGCACCAGGATGCTGAGATGCTGAGTTTAGAGCAACTTCCTGTGTTGTTTTTTATAATGCTATAGTTGAATTGCATTCCTTGTATAAAATCTATGTTGAGGGTAAATAAATAAATAAATAGATAAATAGAAAGCATTCTGTAGTCATAGTACAAAAGGATCTGTATACTAAGCTGTCTCGATTCGTAATATGACTATGGAATTCTGATATGAAGTCAATCTTGAGAATGGTGTTTTTTCTGGGGTCTATTTTCTGTTAGCTTATTATTTAAAACCCTTTGAATGATTTTACAGGGATGACCGGTCAGCACCCAGGGAGGAACCTCTGGGCTCTGTGACACAGACTTCATTCTTCAGCTTTCTGTCATACCAGGCCCACATTTTTAGCCTTCATTGCCATCCTAAAGAGATAAAAGCCTCTTGAAGTCAGTGGGAGATTCATTTTAAAATTAGTTCTGTAGGAAGCAGAGTAATTTGAGCTACAGGGCTTTAGATAGTATTTGAATAAGGCAGACACACACAATGCCAACTTTGTTATTTGAACACTAGTCTTAGTGTGGGTGGCTCTGTGCATGTGTGTGTGTATGTGTAGGAGACATGTGGGGAATGTGCATTTGAGCTCTTACTCTGCTTCAATAACTTCCATAGTTCAGGAAGCTTCCCAGTATTTGTTTGTACAATACCTACTTGAACATAACTTTGCATAAATATCAAAACTCATGCCCATCAGATCAGACTGAGAGTAAACTTTCTATGTACTTAATGCATATTTACGTCATTAAAATATGGTTTGTTTTTGTTACTTATGGTATGGTTCTCATTGGAAGCAACTGATAGATCAAAAGAGTTTTTTGGAAACTGGATTTTAAGAATCTAAAATGAAGCAAAAATAAGGAGCATCATACATTGGGAAGAAAACAGGACATGTTACCCACCTCATACCTCAAACTTCCAGCAAGAGCTAAGTTGAAAAAAGATACCTCAATTCCACACACGATGAAATTCTCCTTTTGTTACATGTCAAGAAGGGAAAATAATGTTGAAATTCCCCAGTAATTGACACATCATGCGAAAGATGAAAAAGACATTATTTCAGCCCTACATTTCACCATGGATCTGATCAGTCTGTTTTCATAAAAGTGTGTAACCCTGCCCCTTCATTTTATTCTGGAGTAAACATTTAGTAATTGCAGGGGAGCATCTCCAAAGAGAAATTATGGGGGAAATTATAATAAGCAAGAGATACACTGGGCAAGAATTATAAAAGAGACATTTTCACAGATGCTTACTATAAAAGCAAATATAGGTGGCTTCAAGGAGGACCATGTATAGTTTTCACTTACCAGATTAAACTGCACACAATTAAAAAAATTTAACCCAGTGTCTCTGGTTGCAACTAGCTCAGTCTAAAGAGAGGAATAAAGTAAAACTCAAGGATTAATGTGACTGTCTTTTCCCAATTTGGCATCTTGGAGGATTCGAGTTCAAGGAGGAGTGTTAAAGGATTTAAGAGAGTTACTCTGAGAAGAATGGGACACAATGAAGGGCTTTGGAGTTAGAGTCAATGGTATGAGCATATCACAGAAGAAGGAAATAGAGCAACAAGCAGTTCAGCGTCATGCTTGAATGTGGCAAGAGATTATGCTGGGGACTCAGGAGTCTTATTAGCTATTATATGTATGTTTACAGAAATGCATGGATTCATGTGTTTTCATATAAGTGACAAATATGTGTGCATATGCAATTAAATATAGCTTCCATAAATCTTCACTTTTGCTTTCACTTTCCCTTGTATCCAAGTCTCTCCAAGCACAAGAGCTGCTGATTTACTTACTTCTGGACATCTCTTTTATTTCTTAGATTCTTGCAAAATGTTTTGCCAGCAGTGGATTCTCCATCAAGATATGTTTACTAACACTGTGGCCAGTGTTTCAACTCTGGGGACACACACAAACAGCAAATTGATAAGAAAAATAAGAGTTCTTGACCACTCCAATCAGACACATTTACAATTGGCCAAGAAGCATACTTGCCTCCTACAATTGGCCAGTGACATGGCTAGGCTTCTTGAATCATTATTGAATTTCCTATTTTTTAGTCATTTATGGAAGGGTCACCTAATTTGTTTGTAGAAGCAAATAAATACATTTAGGATAATAAGAGAATTTACCTTAAGATAAAAAAATATTTAAGCTTGATTCAGAGACAGTGATAGCAGAAGTGTTTGTGAGTACAGCAGGAATGTGTGATGAATAGAAATGAATATGTGTTACCACTATAGTCAATCTAGTTTTCTCCAATGGAGTGCTGTATATTGGGACAGATTAATTACAGATATCAATGTAATTAAAACCTTCAAGAAAAAATGTATTATGATAATATTTCTGCCATGTCACATATGCCTTTCCCTGGAGAAGTTAACTCCCAAAAGGACTTCATTGACTTATTCTTTAAATAAAGGTGGCAAAATAAATAAAACAATAATGTTAACAACTGGCTGAAAGTTTCCCTGGGGACAAAATTATCTTTGTTTAGAAAAACACCTTGATAGTCTTCTTTAAATGTGTGAACCCAAAGGGCATGCCTTAGAAGGATCCTGAAAAAAAAAAAGATAAATTTATCCATCCAAAAATTTAATAGAAATTTAAAAGAAACCAAGAAATAGGATATGGCATAAAATAAGACCTTAGCTCCTCTGAAAGAGACAGAGAAATGTTGGAGATTTGGGAAGCAATTAGTTTCCATTACTCTTGAAAAATCTTCATGACAGGATAACATGACAGGCAGTTGTCAGTTGACACATGTGCCTGGTGGTGTTTTGTTTGTGCTTGCCCTAGGTCCCTCTGGATTCAGCTCTTCACTTAGGCTTCTGGACATGCTGACCAACAATGTTCCCAGGACACTCAGAGACACTTAACTGGGGGCCCTCCACAGAGGCAACAGCTTCCAGTAGACCTCAGCACATCCCTTTCATCACCCCACCTCTGGACTGGACTTGTCAGGCTTCTCAGATTTTCTGTAAGCACTAACTTGTCTTCCCATACCAGCACTGTGGGAGAACTGGTTAGACTCTTGCTTATCCTCCACCTCACTGTTCAAGACCTTTACATCCCCAGCTCCTCCATAAATTATGTAAGATCTATTTCTTATAATAACCCTTAACATTCAAAATGGTTCTGCTTTCTTTACCAAACCCTAGCTAATTCATAATTCAGACTTTTATAAGTGGGTGTTTTCATCTGAAAAACCTAAAATATGTGGTAATAACTTGGAAATTGGTGGCAGGTGAAGGATGGAAAGGCAGAAATAAATTTATTAGAAATGGCTGGAAAAATGGCCAAGACACACTGGAGGTCGGAGAAAGGATGACCCACATTCTGATGCAGAGAAAAAAAAAAGTCAAAAGACTTACCTGCAATAACGGGAAAGTCAGAAAATGCATCTCATGAGTTTGTGGGTCTGGCTATCTATCTCTATATCTACATAGAATGTTAAAAGTGACAGTTGGCTTCTGGCTGTATATGATAAGGTATTTGAAGATAGAAAAGAGTTAAAGAAGGAATAGTTCTGTTTACAAGCAAAATGCAGAAGAAATATAGAAGGATAAGGATTTACTTGGGCTGAAAATAAACTGTCTTTTGTTCTAAGTATTACTGACTAGTAAGAAATTACCAAGGTGACATGAGGCCTGGGGCCAAAGATCAAATCAAGGATTTATCTCTAAGACCCCTTGCTAAGATCTCTGGTGAATTTAAGGTGATTTCACACTCATGTACCCTCGGCAATATATAGAACCTCCCTGCCAATTCACAGAACTATGAGAAATAATGTCATCATGTTTTTAAGCCACTAAACATTTTAGACTGATTTGTTGCACAGTCCCCAAATTTAAGAGTTATTTAGTTATTTCTTTAAAAAATATTTATTTTTGGTGAGAGGAGAAGGGAGGGAGAAAGAAGGGGAGAAAAACATTGATGTAAGAGAGAAACATCGATTGGTTGCCTCTCATATGTGCTCCATCTGTGGACCAAACCTGCATACCAGGCATATGCTCTGACCAGAAATCAAACTGGCATCCTTACACTTTGCAGGATGAAACCCAACCAGCTGAGCTGCACTGGTCAAGGCTAGTTATTTCTAATTAATTTCCTTAAAATAATAAATTTTGAACCAAAGTCTACTTGATACATAAATGTAAACATAGGCAGCCTGACTCCCCCTTTCCCTTTTACTCCAGATAAGTTAAATAATTTAGTTCTCATAAATATATTACTCATGGTAATTACTAAACCAATTTCTGCCATCATTCATCGGCAGCCGTCCGTCTCGAGAGACGATAGTGTAGCTTCTTAAGAGTCTATCTGCACCGCCAAGAATGGCTGTGCAGTCCGACTCGGGAGTGACACGGTATCTGTCTCCTCCCGTGTTGAATTGACATCTTGCGATGATGCTGGAGTATCCTCTCCAGTGAAGCTGAAGCTACAGAGCCTGGGCAGGGTGATATGGAGGGTCTGCTGTTGCCCATGCAGCAGACCCCCCCTCTCTTCGCAGCTGAAGGGTCCAAGGGAAAGACGGAGTCAATACAGCTTGGCTTCAGGTGCGCCATCATTACACTATACAATTCTTCATAATGGTCTACTCCTTGCAGATAATACATGTTTTCATTGTAATGGAAGCTTTCTAGAGGTAATATATCCAGTGGTTGAATACATCATCATTGGACAAAACAACTTGATATGACAACTGCAGATTAGTTTACCTCGTCACTTACTTAACCTTTGTATATCTCTCAGAATCATAATATATGGAGATTTTCAAACTAATCTAAAAAGAAAAAACAATTGCTTATACTTAAACTCTTAAACACAATTAGTTTTAAATAATGGGTGAGTGAATTGCTGGAGCAAGTTGACTCTCAATTGGCAATTTTCCCCCATCATTGTTAACCATCCAGTATTGAACTCACTTTAGAAAAGTATTACCAAAACTACAGATGAAAGATCATGAGGGCTACCTAAAAGCATGAGATTTTTTTTTTAAATAACTGAAGCTTTGCAATAATTAGGTAGTCCTTTATTTTTTTCATGAGATTATTGTGCAAAGACAAGCTACAGGTGAAGAAAATCAGCCAACTAGAATATTTCAATAGCACAGAGATGTTTTTCACTAATGAGAAGATAAGAGCTTTATTTTTGTGTTTAAAATAAATTATTTTCAAATATAAATAGCAAAGAATATCATCTAAGTAGAGGTGAAATGAGAAGCTTATAGAATGATTATAGAGGAGAGAAGAGAATTCATATATGTTTATGGTTAGAAGTCAAAGTGATAGAAGAAGGAGTCTTGGCCAGCAAAGTTCCATAACAGTTTATGTGTCTCTGCTAGTTTTTAAAACACTTAAAAAAGAATACATAATATATAACATAATATATGTGTAATATATTATATAGTATACATAATATTTACATATGTATTATATAGTATGTATATAGTGAATACTGTATATAGTATACAGAGAGTACATTATATGTATTAGATTACACTGGGGAACATAGTTTTTGTTGAGATAGATCTGACTAACTTTTGGCATCTGAATCTACAAATGATGGCATTTTTTCTCTATCACATCAACTTTTAAGGTACAGATACCCTCCCTTTGGCCCCCAAATCATACAAACTACATACAAAGGAAAATAAAGAAAAAATTATCATAATATACTTTATTTAGAGTTATTTTATTCATACAAAGGCTATATATTGTTACTGCAAGTCAAATTGTGTACAAGTAGTAAAGTTCTTCTACCAAACATACATATTAAGGTACTTTATCTTTTCAAAGAACAGGCTAGGAAATGCCAAAATGATGTACTTGAAACAGTCTCCTTCAATTGGCAAAGCTTAACAAATTGTTTCATGAGACCCAGTTTTATGTGCAGAGGTGGGAATATAATGTTCTTTCTGTCAACAAGTGGCTCATATAGAATGTTTGGATCACAAGATTTGAGGTCAGATCTTGGAGGCCAGTTTGACTACACCCAATGGTAGTAGTCAACCAATGGTTCTCACAAGCTCTGCTGTCCCACATACACAGAAAACAGGGATACTTGGTGTATCCGTGTTGCTGATCAAGAAGGAAGCAGACCGTTTTAAGGTCAACACAGATGATTGAATTCTGCTTGGGATATTGCAACAGATCAATGACTCTCTTTATGTCTTCATATTCTTCATGAAAATAAACAAAATGGCCAATTGGGAATGCACTAAATAAATTGCCATTGTGGGGGAGGACACACTTCAAGCTCTGCTTTGAGCTGCTGCCATTCAGCTGCATTCTAGATTGGAAATCCCAATTCTTCCATTCAACCATGTATGTTATGGCAATACACAAAGTCACCATCACTTCAAAAGTACTGCAGAAATGCACTTTCTCTTGATTGAAAGTAGGATGCCTTTGCTCCTTTTTCAAGCAAGTTTTTCTCATGCAGTCTTGATGCTAGGAGTTCTGAAACCTTTTTGGATAGCCCCAAATCTTGTGCCAAATCATTCAATTCATGCTGATCAAATCCCTTATGAGCTGATTCATCTTCAATTTCAAAATCTTCATCGTTGCTGTCACTTAGCTCTTCACCATACTCCTGTTTTTTGAAACAGGGTAGTTCAATGAAAACTGGCACTGGGATTTCAGCTGAAGGAGGAACTGTGCATATAGCTGATGGTAGACTAGAATACTCTAGTTTACATTTTTTTTTTTGTTCTGTCCTGACATTTTCACTATACAAAAATAACAGTCACTTGAATAATCTCTGGGCTCTTGCCAAACCATAGGTATACCAAATGGCAATTTATCACATGTTCCCTTCGTCCACATCATAAACTCTCGACACACTGCTTGCACACCTTGTGAGGAGCTCAAGACTTATCTTGATCACCAAGTTTTACTTTAAAATATGCAAAATAGGCTTGCCTGACAAATGCACTGATGTTTGTCTTTTGACTGGGAATGGTGAAACTGCCATAGATATAACAAAACTAATAAGGGTTGTTTAGTCACTCATGATGAGAAATAGCAGAGGCAGATACAATCTGAAGAAAAGGAAATAAGTATGTATGTAAATAAATAAATAAGTTATCCTAACTCCTTGTATTCAGACAAGAACTTGGACTACACATCAGAATATGATTCACTATACAGAGCGGCACACAATCTCTCACCACACTATCTCATGTGTAACTGAATAGCCTAGACAAGTATGGTCTCCAAGGTCATCCCCCACCCCTCCCCACTCAAGGGAGGTTTGCTCTCAGCTAACAGGAGAGCACTAGTGCTTCCCTCCATCCAGGCTTGATCCAGCCTAGAGTGGTCGCATTAAGATAAGCTGTACAGAAAAAGCTTGACGTGATAGAAGAAAACTAGGTGCAGTTTTGAAATCAGCATGCCATTTAAGTCTAAAACAGCTGAAAAATTGAACTCAATGGAAACTATTTTAAAAATTGTTCCCCTGTGTTTTATATATAATTGTGTGTGTGTGTGTGTGTGTGTGTGTGTGTGTGTGTGTGTGTATTGTTTCTATGTGTATGTGTGTCAGATTGGCAAATGTAGAAATACAGACATAAAGCCTTTGGTGTGAATTACTAGAAATTAGGTTCTACCCTTATGCAGTTATCAATATTATTCATTGGGTATCAGTCATCTCTCTGGAAAGTCTAAGGGTGGAATTTGGAAAATAAGTGCCTTATTTTAAAACCTAACTCATTTGAGTGAGGTGGCACAGCAAGTATGAGAACTTAGAACTCATTCTCACAACTAATGAGTCACATTCTCTCTTTAAAAATCCACCTAATTTCCAGAATTCTTTTAGATAAAAACTATTTAAATAATGGTATATTTACATTTGTAGAAATACTTATGACCACAGACTTGAAAAAAAGGGAAGAAAATTAGAGAAGATAAAAGATTGATTAAGAAAGTTGTGATGTCAGTAAAATGAAACAAGTTTATGAAACATGGATTCCTTGAGGCTTGGCAAACCCTTCTAAAACTGTCAGGGGTGCTTTGGATAATAGCACAACTCTTCTATGACAGTAGGTCAAGTGATTAAGCACATACTATTACTGTATTGAACTCCTCACCTAGAAAGATGGAACTCATGATCAAAATAAGATACATATTTTTTACCTCTAAAAGAGGAAGCTGGACAAGTTAATGTTGTCCTTGCCCAACCCAAAATTAGAATCCTATTCTGAAGTCAATTTATCTAAATTGGAAAGAGTAATAGCTTTTAAAATCATTAATTAAGACCCTTAGGAATCTCCTCTGGCCCATGGTTGTAATGGATTTCTAGTTATTGATTTAGTCTGAAGCCAGTGTCCAATAAACTCCCGAGATCTGTGGGGTTCCCTTCTACTCATGTGTAGTTTCCTAAACAAATACTTACACATTCTTTTGAATAAAGCTAGTCCATACTCATAGATATACTTGTGATTTTATTTTAAGATCCTTCATGAAGTATGCCCATTCATACCTTAAATGGAGACTCAGTTATTAGATTTGAGGAAGGGCCATGGTTTCCTAAAATGGTAACTCAAATCAAGACTCTCTTCTACGTCAAGGTGATAGCCCATTTTACACATCAAGTAGGACCTTAGCAGGCTGTCAACATATTTAGGTTCTGGTAATGGCCTTATTTTTAATTAAAAACAGATCTCTTTTAAAACCACATTTAAACTACCATAGAGGCTCTTTCGACTATTATAGAAAACATGCCCACATTGCCTTAGCTAGTTAAACATCATGTCATAGTCTTTGCCATCTCAGAATCCTCTTATCTCCAATAGAATTAGGGACACTATTTTAATTAGAGAGTCTCCTAGCTTTCATCTGCATGATGATGCTTCCCATACACGTGTAGATCCAGGATTACAATAATGAGAGTGATATAGACCCTCTAGCAGAACATAATCATTACATTCATGATGACTGAAGCCTGATACACATATTCCAGCCTTCCTATCTCTCAAAGTCTTTGTATTTTATCTGACTTATTATACCAGAGAAATTTCTTTAATTATAACTTTATTTAGGGTGGACTACCATTGAATCATAGTTTTCATCAGTCACAACTACAGCACTGAATTCAAAATCTCTAATACATTTATCAAGTATCAATAAATTCATCCAGTTCTTTTTCTGAGAAATCTAGAAATTAATTACCATATTGATTACTAATTTTTTTATTAATAAAATTTAGCAAACTCTGGAAGTCTCTTGTGTATATGACTTCTAGATTTAAATTTGTAATTTGTCTTTCAGATCAGGCTGATGTTTCTCTCCAAAGAAAATGCAATCCATATGAAAATAGTCTTTGTCTTTTTTTTTACTGCATGAAAATGACACTTCATAAATACTAAGTGAATAAAATAAGAAATGAGTGTTTTGAGTTATAGACCTGAAAATAATGAAAGGTGGTAGAACAAAAGGAGAATTGACTCCTTCTACAAGTATGGCTGTCTTAGAGGAGAAACATTAGAAGTGTATAGAATTTACATGCTGAATTCTCTGTGTTAAATTGTAGTTGACACTTAGAATATGTATAATATGGTTTTTGTCATTACTAAAGATTACTTAATCACTATATTCATTACTTTTAATCCCAATGGCGTTTGTTGCCTGTTATAAGTAGATTAAGTAATAATTTTCTTAATAAAATTTAGCATTATAAGTTTCTAAATAAATGCAATATTGGCATTCAGAGTAATAGATCTAATATTCTTAAACAAGAACCTTTCTGTCGAGAGTGTCCTCAAACACACTTTTTGATACATACTCCAAAATTATAAGTAATGTACAATGAACAACTCCTTTGTATTGTATATTTAAAAGGTTCTTTTAGCTCTTTCTGCTGCCTTGCAAGATACTGCAATTTTCCCCAAAGCTAAGATTTGTAGAAAGTAAACCTTGACCTCATTTAGTCAATTGCTATATATTTTAAATTGGAACTTCTTAGTTGAAAGAAGTTGCTAATTTTCTATTTTTTCTCATTGCACTTTTACTAAATTAAAACCAAACTATGAAGAATAATGTTTTCACTGGCCCCTTTTCTACAAAACAGAAGACTACATTTTTGAACTGGGGAAACACTAACCAACAAACAAGACTTGGGTCAGTGTCAAACCATCCCTCATAAGGCAGGTGGAGTTGACTTGTCCTCTCTACTTAGTAGTACAGGGCAATTCACCTTTAATTTTACTTCATCTGAACTCCCCCCAACCCCACCAAAAAAAAAAAAAAAAAAAGCGCTGGTTTCCTAGACTACCATTCTTTTCTTACATCAACTAAATATGAGAACTTTTATTGCAAATTAAGCAGTATTTCCCCCTGAAGCCTCTCTCTGGAAACTCTCCCATTTAGAAGATGATAGATAGTATCTTCAAAAGCACCATTCTCCATGAAATTCTTTTTCAATCTGGATAGTTTTCCTTGTGATTTCTCTTTAGCTAAATTACTTTTAATTACATTCCTATTTGCTTTTTGTCTCAACTTAAGAATTAAATTTAGCATTAATCTGATGCGCTCCAGTAAGCTATGCAGTTTTATTTCTTTTCCAATCTGGATTTTTTAACAGAGAGAAATTTCAACAGCCCATATTTCTTCCTACCTTCATCCTCATCATTGAACATTTCAAACCTGGCACAATATATAAAACAGAATAGTGTGTGAGCATTCAGAAAATTGTCCCACATCAACTAAAAATTTAACCACTTAAAGTTGGTATTAAAACAAAACTACTTCTCAAAATTGATAATACCTAATAAAAAGGAAAAGACAATTTTTTATATCCAAAATAAGCAGTTAATTTGGAATTAGGGCACATTAGCTCAAGATTTTTCTTTTCTTTGAGATGAAAGGGATGGTTTAGTTTTCTGTTGGTGTATAACAAAGCACAGCAAATTTAACAGCATAAAATGGCACTTTGTATGTAGGTCAGAAGTTTGAGTAATCTAGTTAGTTTTCTTTTCAGGGTATTACAAAGCAAGTGTCACAATGTTACAGAGCTGATATTTTGTGTAGAGGCTCTGGAGGGGAAATTCACCTCCAAATTAATTCTTGGCAGAATTCAGTTTCTTTCGTTTGTACAACTGAGGTCCATGTTTCTTGCTGGTTGTTATCCAAGGGTCGCTTTCAGCTCACAGAGGCCTCCCCATTCTTTCCTCGCTCTTGCTGCCCTCTGTCTTCAAATCAGCAACTAGATACATGTTGCATCCTTCTCATGCTTTGAATTTCCATCTTCCCCATCTCTGTCCTTGAGACCCAGATTTAAAAGGCGAATGTGGTCAGATAAGGTCCACTTGAATAATCTCCCTATTTTAGGATCATCTGATTTGGGAACTTAATTACATCTGTAAATTCTTTTTTGACAAATAGTGTAACATAACTATAGGAATGATATCTGCTAATTACCATAGGTTCTGTTCACACACAAGGAGAGCTTATACAAGATCGAGAGTCATTGGGCATCCTCTTAGACTCTGCCTACTATAAGAGACAATACATAAATTTGACAAAGTCTACTGAAAATTATGTTTTTATTTATTTTTTAGACAATGTCAAAGTGTTTAATATAAAGCATTATTGAATAATTAAGATTTATTGTATATGGCTATGGAATACTAAAGTGAAATTTTAGTTTTAATCATAAAATTATTCATAGATATATTGCCACAAGGGCTCTCAAACATCAATTTCTTTTACATATTTATTTTTTAATAAAATATTTCAATATATTTAAATCATACTAGTCTCAGCAGTCTCACATACAGACAAAGACTTTGACAGATAAGTAGCTAATGAGTGCAATAGGGTTTTCAGCACCTTGTCATCTGCTGCCATCTCTGCTACCACCTCTGCTCACCAGGTAATTTGCTTTTGAAGAAGGGTCAAAGGACTTAAAATGGTGTTTGAACTTGCATGTGAAATGACACCATCTTGGCTTAATTTTAAGTATTCTAGAAAAGTAAATTACCAGAAGTAGCCAGCAGTTCAAAATAATCAATTTGAAGAAGAAAAAATATGCTATAAGTGCAATCATGTTAATAAATATGCAAAAATACATTGTTCTAGCATTATTCATTTGTAAGAATAAGAATATAATATACAGGCAAATTAGAAATGCCTCTATGTAAATTTATAATTTTATTAAATAAAAATTATCTTGCCACCAACATTATTTTTTTCATTTGAACAATTTAGTGAGAAAGTATTTTAGTCCTTGCAAATCATATTTTTATGTGACTATTTTGAATTCTCCCTTCTGTTTTCAAATTTATTTGACTTACTATGTCATGAAAATCTGATATCAAACTGAAATTTCTCATTTGGAAGAAATAATATAGACCACCACAGACAAATGCCACTGCAGAAATGAAACTAAAATAAATAATATTCACTATACATTTTCTTACATTTCTTAGAATGCACATGTATAGCTACTAAAGCAAGAATTTTTATCTTACAAATTTCAGGCACTTATAAAGTAGCAAAATATATTTATAAATATTCTTCTGAATTTAAAAACATTTTCTCTTTTATATCAGAAATTATATTATTTCCTCCTTGAACTCTTAAGTAATTGCTCAATAGTCTGTGGTTGTTGGTACTTACTTCTTAGTCCAGTGGCTATAATGATAGCCGCACCTGACTATTATTATGTCCAAGAGACCGCTCAAAGTTTTATTCTCAAAAACTATAAAAATATTTTATCATTCTGATGAAACAAGTGAAAAACTGAGATCAGCATCCTGTGGCAATTTGCTTAAAGTAACAATTTAAACTTTTCAGTCATGAATCATTGTCCATTTGTACCATTTTTTTTCTTCTTCAAAAATTATTTTTTATTGATGTTACAATCACTCACTAGGTACAGTACATTTTAGATCTTAGAACAGAAAACTCTCTTTGTCTAGAGTAATCAATGTATAAGAGTTACTCCTTAAGATATTATTAGAGCACTCCACAAGTACGGGGCACGACAGTTCATCTCTATGGTAGCCATATATTATGCAAAGAGAATGGTGAACGTGGCAAATTTAAGAAGAGGTGGAAGCAATCTGTGTAAATTGTGAAGAGTCCTATAAGGAAACCAGATTGCACTTGGGGTCTCTTTGGGGGCAAGGAAAGATTAATGAGGATGCAGATAATGAATATGCCTCTTACAGGGTAAAATGTTTATAAAAGTAACATCATGGTGGAAATGCTGAAAAGAAGAGCTGTTAAACCCAGAAGGATAAATAGTTGAAGGGAAACTTGAGACTTGGAAATTTTGAATAGTTTGATCCTAGAGCAAATTGTATACAATGACTTTTAATATATTAAAAGTAGTTAGCAAGTTTGTCAAATGGATATCAATTAAATGTGTGAATAAAAGATATGTGTTCCCCTTTCCTATAGTGAGTTTACTATTTTGCTATGACTATTTTGATACCACTGATTAGCTGAATCCTACAACAGTTAAGAGTGTTAGGATACCATTATTTGTATAAACCATCTTTTATGTTGTAAAAAAAACCTCTTTTCATTAAGAATACTTATATATTTTTTAAGAACATTGTGTATGAATTCTACATTTAAAAAATTCTTATATTTTAAATTAGCCACCTTATGTATAACACATACAAGTTTATACATTTAATAAGACCATGTTATTGATTTAATCTGTCTTTGTAATTAAATATTGACATTCCAACACGGTAATGTCCCTGAGATTACAGTTTATGTGAAAATCTAGTTTGGTCAATTATGTGATTTTTTCAATTAAAGAAATTAGTTAAAAGGTAATATTTTCTTCTTTTCTTTCTTTCTGTCTTTCTTTCTTCTTTCTCTTTCTTTCTTTCTTTCTTTCTTTCTTTCTTTCTTTCTTTCTTTCTTCCTTCCTTCCTTCCTTCCTTCCTTCCTTCCTTCCTTCCTTCCTTCCTTCCTTCCTTCCTTTCTTTCTTTCTTTCTTTCTTTCTTTCTTTCTTTCTTTCTTTCTTTCTTTCTTTCTTTCTTTCTTTCCTTTCCTCTCCTTTCAGCTGAATAGTATTCCCTTGTTTAAATGTACCACAGCTTTTTTATCCACTTATGTACTGATGAGCACTTGGGCTAGTGCCAGATATTTGGTATTGTAAATAACACTGCAATGATATATATTCTTTCAAAGTGGTTTTTCATCTCTTCAGATATATTCCGAGAAGTGGTCGCTGGGTCATAAGACAGATCCATTTTTAATTTTTGTGAGGAAACTCCGTTTTGTTTTCCACAGTGGCTGCACCAGCCTGCATTCCCACCAATATATGCACAAGGGTGAAATAAACCAATCAGAGAAAGACAAATACCATACGATTTCACCCATGTGTGGAACTTAATGAACAAAATAAACAAATAAAATAAGAAGAGATTCAGAGATACAGAGAACAAACAGACAGCTGTCACAGGGGAAGAGGTTGAGGGGCTGGGTGAAAAAAGATGAAGAGATTAACAAAAAATCCATAGACCCAGACAACAGAGGTGAAGGGAGATAGAGGGAGGTAAAGGGGGATAAATGATGATAGAAAGAGACTTGACTTTGGATATTGAACACACAATAGGCACATGATGTATTATAGAATTGTACAGTTGAAATCTATATAATATTATTAACTAATATCATTCTAATAAATTTAATAAAAAATGAAAATAATAATAAAAATGAGAAAGCTTTTAAAAAGAAAAGAGCAAGTCTTCTGGACCCCAAAGCCCACACTTTCCCCAATATCCCAAGTCAGTTGCTGCTTAAACAAGCCATCTAAACACCAAGTCTTTTTCTTATTTGTAAATGAAATTATTGAATCAGTTAAACATTTTTCACTTTTCTCCTTAAGTGCCATTAAAGTTCAAACTATATATAAGTGAAAGTTACTCATAGGGGTCCAAGGAGGGGGGTCACAGAACAAAGTGGCCTGCTACCAACAGATGCTTCCTTGAAGTCTTTTGTTTTGTTTATATTAAAAATTCTCAAGAACCTTGCCAAAATAAAAATAAAAATAAATAAAATTACAAGTACCACTAATACTTTTGAATATTATTGAAGTTATAATTGAGTAAAAATTTTAAAAAATATTATACGGCTGTCTTTTAATGTTAAATCAAGCAATTATTTAGTGAAATAATCAAATTACAAGATTTAGTTTTATAATATAAATTTTCATTAAGTACTTTATAACAGGTATTTCATTATACAAGCACTGCCATTTGCCTAGCAGAAAGTACAGCACTAGGCACACTGTAGACTCTGAATTAATATTTCTTGACTCTTTCTTTTTTATTTACAACCAGGAAAATGCTTTTTTTTTTTTTTTACCTCTTTTGTATTAATGATAAACCAACCTCATTAGAGAAAAAAAGTATTATGTTTGAAATAGGAAAAATAAAAACTGCCTGTGTTCAGGTATAAGATTGTAAAAATAACTACTGAGAATATTTATTCTGTTCTTATCACTATATCTTTCATAACAATGACTGAGAATAAGAATTAAATATGCAGTATATTAGGACTTTATAATATCAGTGCTTTATGTCTATTTACTGCTTATAATTCTTAAATTTTTATTGACTTCCCATTGTCATGTATAAATGTCAAAATCCTTAGCACATCAGCCCTGGCTGGTATGGCTCAGTGGATTGAGCACCCACCTGTGAACTGAAAGGCCACTGGTTTGATTCCCAGTCAGCACAGCCCTGGGTTGTGGGCCAGGTCCCCAGTTGGGGGTGCATAAAAGGCCACCACACATTGATATTTCTCTCCCTCTCTTTCCCCCTCCTTTCCCTCTCTCTAAAAATTAATAAAAAATAAAATCTTTAAAAAATGTTTACATAAGGTATTAAAAAAATATACTTGGCATATCAACCAGAGTGGATTCATGATGTGAGCCTGTCAAACTCTACCTCACTTCATATCTATGCCATGCTAGCTGCCTTTTACCCTAGTGCGTTGCTGGATTATTATGCAACATAATCAGTCGGGTACAAGAAAAAAATCAAATCTAGGCCCATCTCACTTCAAATCCCCCAAGTGATAAAAGATCAGTTTGGGTTAATATATCAAATTTTTGCAGTCAGAAATCTAGAGAGAATGTATTTTAACTTCAGCATGCAGCTATATCTTGTGTCATCTAAAAAGATAAAACTATCAATTTCCTTTTAAAAGTCTTTATCTAGTCCTACCCTACTAATATCACATCATTTTCTCTGTTCTTGAAATCCACCTTCTCAATCATCCCACCATACTTCATCCTACAAGGTTATTTTTTATTTTATCCTATGTTTGGCTGACTCTAATTCATTCACTGACACACAGTAGCTGGCATCATCTCTTCCAGGAAGATTTTCCTGATATTATCCTTTTGGGTTTGGTGTTTTTTCATTGTGTTTCCATGTGAGCATCATGAACATACATCTGTACTATATATACTCCCTCTACTGTAACCATTTACTTATGTGCCTCTCTCCTCATTAAATATTAGCTAGTTTATTAAATAAAAGAATAAATGAATGAGTGAATGAGTAAAATTTCTTTATATACTTTGAATTCTTAAAAAGTGTCATTTCTCAAATCTTTATATGTATATAGTATACTGTTTATACAATAAAGTGTTCACTGCTGGACTAAAGAATCAAATAGAATAAATTACATTACCCATCTAGTAGAAGGCTATTAATTAATCTTTTTGAAAGTGCCATTGATGAGATCAAAATTGCTGAAAGGAAAAGTGACATTGAACAATAAGAAGTTTTTATTTAATTGGCATTTAAGACATTTTCAAAGGAAGCTTGGCCAAAGAAATATATAGTAACCTTATGCTGAGCACTATTTAATTATTTCAGCCCTCATCTGTCACATTATCACTCTCCTGTCTCATTTTCAGCCCCCAAAGCAATTCATTTGATGGATTATGGAAAATAAATCTAGTGTGGAAATACTGATAATTTTCTCAAGGTCAAAAAAAAAAAAAACAGGCAAGAGTAATTTGCAACTACTAAATTGCTAGATGTAGTGCTCTGACTTGCTGCTCTGTCAAAGGTGGAAGGGGGACTAGACAAGAGTCAAGACTCTAGAGAAATATGCAAATCAAAAATGTATCACCTTTCTATATCTTTTTAATCCATCAGTTAATCTCAACAATGACCTAGTTTTTAGAGCATTGGATATGCTTTGCTACCTAATCACATTTTCTTCTATAAACTTTGAAGTAGGAAAGATTATATATATATGAAAAAAATTGATAAAGCACAGCTGCCTGTCATATTTCCAATCTTGTCAGAGAAACAAATAATTTATAGATTTATAGCATGATGAGATCAATTCTTCCTCCATGGTATGCTATTGGCTATATTTTAAAACTCAGTTAGTGGAACCCATGTAATGGCCCAGACTGATGACATTAATGTCAGACCTTTGAACAAATGTAGTTAATGTGAAAGCAAAAAAGAAAGATGATCTCATTTTGGAAACAATAAAAATGTTGTTTTGTAAAGAATTGAGACCATGAGGGTTTAGCATTTCATTTATGGAGAATTTGGCTTAGAACTGTTCTAAAGTAGGTGTTTTGCTGAGAAAAGATTATCACCTGATTATCTTGTTCCTTTCATACCATTAGAAGTGCTTACAGAAGGTCTTCTATGTTTATGGTATTAAGCAAAGGGTTCTAAAAACACTAAAAAGATAAGGAAAAATATATTTTGTCTACAAGGATTGATAAATGGGGACTATAAGACATATGAACATATTTTGTTCAACATATATGTATGTTAAATATAAATATGTGTATATTTTTAAATAGGTAACCTGATGGCAAATTTCTTAGTTCAGGTTCCCTAGAAGCAGAGCTAATATATAGATTTTTATTCAAGTAACTTCTTGGTGACCTCTATCAAAAAAAAAAGAAGGTGAGGGAATCAGGGTAGAGCAGGGGGAAAAGAAAGCAAGATTATAGTCTCAGATGGAGACTAGTTTCAGTATGACCACAAGGGCAGGTTGGGGAAAAAGTTGCCTGACAGAATTGTTCTGCCTTTGGGAAAAGGGGGCCAGTATTTTGTGCCCCATGACATCAACCATTGACCAGACTCGGGCTCCAGGGATGTAGGGGTGGGCAGGAGTTAACTTGTAACTGCCATTTGGCTGAAAGAAAATCTCTAGCAAAGAGTAGAGCTGTGAGTTGCCATCAGTCAACACAACAGGAGGAAATGAGTACATGGCTGTTAAGAGGGGATCAGAGTGGAGCATCAACGGCATCAGTTATAGTTCACCACTTCCACCACTCAGATTCACCTCCTTTTCATATTAAGTTCACTCCATTCAGACACAGCTTCCTGAAGCTATTGTTGGTTACAATTTCTGGGGAAACTTTCAAGAGGAGACTTACTGGGACAAACTCCAAACTGTATTGTTACAATTGGTCTTCAGAGCATAATAGATACTTCTCCTGTCCCTCCTCCATCACCCATTCTAGATCACCCTCCTCCTCTTCAAAGCTTCCTCTTGGTGTGGATACCTTGCCTTATAAGTTTACCTAGATCCTCATCTCTGAGAGACCTGAGCTCCTATTATCATGCGCCAAAACACCACAGTTGTTGTGCTTGTACACTTAGAATTTTAATTGGGCTAAAACATATCATGAGCCCATTGGCAAATTATTGAAGTGCTATGTACACTTTTCTTTGCTTTTTTTGTGAAGCAGAACTTTCATTTCCCCATGACAATTGTGGTGAATTACCCTTGCAGTATAGAAACTCGTATCTTTGCTTCCTGATCTGCTGGCACAAAGATCCCAAAGTAATCAGAAAATAATCAATATTTTGATTTACTGTGACTCATACTATGTCACCTGGAAGAACCCTATTTTCTGTAGGACCCAGAAACTCTAGACCTGCATTGCTTAGATGAACATTGAGAAGTGATGGTGAGTGCTATAACTCCCTTACTCCCCAGACCTACACAGTCTACCAGTAATGACATAGCGCTGTGTAATAGCTGTTGGGTAAGGTGTACACTGCTGTATAAAGGATAGAGCCTCATCGTAGCGCTACACCTCTCCAGCTTGAAGCTTCAGCTACTCCTTCAGGAGGTGATTTCATAACTCTTATCAGGCCAGCAGCTGCTGCTTCTAGACAGTACATTCAATGTGTCAAGATAAAAGGATCCCATGCTTCTATGTCCACTGCTACTCTTCTTTTGACTGTAAAGTGGGTATCTTGATCTAAAACAATGTTATGCCAGATTCCTTGCCAATGGATGACTCACTCAGTGCCCTTGTACAGTGGTACTGTCTAAAATATTTCAAGCAAGTGAGGCAAAGCTATATATAGATTATGGGTCAATCCCTTGAGGGAGCTTTTCCCTCTGAAGATGTCCATGTGCTAATCTCCCAAACCTGTTGTGAGGATTAATTTTGTGTGTCAACTTGACTAACCATGGGGTGCTCAGTTTGCACACTTTTTTCTGAATGTTTCTGTGAAGATGTTTCTGAAAGAAAAATAAACCCTGTCTGTAAAGCCCACCAGAAGCAGTTTGCTTTCTGTGGCAAAGCCAATAATGCACCTTCACTGTCCTGCCACCGGTGTATATCAGCTCTCCAACCCTATGCCACAATTTAGTTTGCAAAGATCTTGATCACCTTTCCCTTTACAATGTAACACATTGGTCCATTGCCTTGATGACATTATGCTGCTTGGACACACTAAGCAAGAACTAGCAACTACTCTATATTTATTGGTAAGACACTTTCATGTCAGAGGGGGGAAATAAATCTGACTAAAACTCAGGGATCTTCTACCTCAGGGAAATTTTTAGGGCTCCCTGGTGTGGGGCATGTCGACATATCCCTTCTAAGTTATAGAATAAGTTGTATTTGGCACTTCCTATAACCAAGAAAGGGGCCCAATGCCTAGAGGGCCTCTGGATTTTTTAGTATATATATTTCCTATTTAGGTGTGCTACTCTGGCCCATTTACAAAAGTGACTCAAAAGATGATAGTCCTGGGTGGGGCCCAGAATAAGACAAGGCTCTGCAACAGGTCCATGTTGCTGTACAAGCTACTTTCAACTTAGCTCATGTGATCTATCAGATCCAAAGGTACTGGAGGTGGCAGATAGGGATGCTGTTTAGAGCCTTTGGCAGGCTTCTACATGTGGATCATAGCACAGGCTTTTAGGATTCTGCAGCAAGGCCCTGACATCATCTGCATGTAAATACTTTCTTTTTGAAAAACAGCTCTTGGCCTTCTATTGTACCTCAGTAGTGACTGGATGCTTAACCATATGCCACCAAATTATCATACAGCTTGAGCTGTCTGTCATGAAGTTGGTATTATCTAACATACCAAGCCATAACGTTGCGCATGCATAGAAACACTATAATCAAATGGAAGTGGTATATACCTGGTAAGTCCAGAGCAGGTCCTCAAGGCCTAGGTAAGTTATATGAAGATGTGGCCCAAATGTACATGGTCCCCACTCCTGCTACCTTCTCTCTTTCAGCTTGCACTTATGGCTTCATGGGGAGTTCCCTATAATCAGTTGGCAAAGGGAGATAATTCTCAGGTCGAGTTTACAGATCTCTGGGCGCAATATATATTAATTTGTTTTCTTTCTTATTCCTTTATTGTGTAACATAAGATTTTAAAAATTATTAGTTTTACATTATAGTTTTTAATATCTGACATGTCAAGGAGAAACATCATTCGAGGATTTTTTAAATCTTTTTGGGAAGAAGTATACTTTTGGTTTTACACAGTATAGTTGTATTAAGTTAGGTGGAATTATGACTTTGTTATTTTCTTGGAAATTAAGTATGATATAAGAGATGTTTGAGAGTCAATTGAAAAAGAGTGGGTTTATGATAATAAATTTTATGTGTTTTTAATTTGAATTTTATGTATCACTTCAACTAGCTATCCATAGGGTGCTTAGATTAAATATTTCTGGGTATGTCTATGAAAGTGTTTGTGGATAAGGTTAGGATTTGAATTAGTGAACTCGGTAAGATAGATTGCTTTCCCCAGTGTTGGTGGACATCACCCAATGCGTTGACATCCTGAATAGTACAAAAGGCTAAGAAAGGAGGAATTCACCCCTTTTTTCCTGCCTCATTGCTTAAACTGGGGCACCTCATTTTATTTCTCCTCCTCTCAGGCTGGGATTACATTAATTCTTAGCCTTCCGACTCAGACTGATTTGTGTCACTGGCTTTACTGGGTTTTCAGCTTGCAGATCATAAATCATGAAACTTCTCAGTCTCCAAAAGCCTGTGAGCTAATTATTAATATACACATACATATAATATATGCATAATAGTCATTATTATCATTGTTTCCTATTAATTTTGTCTCCCTGGAGAAACCTAACTAATACTATTGTATTATTATTTTACATAGCAATTAAAATAATATCAAATATTATTTTACATAGCAAAAGGGAGTTTGCAGATGTGATTATATCAATTATTTTACAATAGGGAGATTATCCTAGATTATCCACATTGGCACAGTGCACTATAGGATCCTGAACAGATGAAGAGGAAGGCAGAAGAATAAGGATCAGAGAAGGAGATGTGATGATGGAAACAGATATCAGGGTTATTGTACATTTTAAAGGTGAAGGGGCCATAAGGCAAGGAATACAGGCAACTCCAGAAGCTAGAAAAAGACAAGAAAATGCTTTCCCGTTTAGAGCCTTTGGAAGAAGCCCTGCATCATCTTATGTAATTTTAGCCCAATGAGATCCATTTTTAACTTCTAACCTCTAGGCTACAAGAAAATTAATTAATTTATACTGTTTTAAGGCCTTGGAATTTTGGCAATTTGGTGCAGAAATAAGGATGTTGTAATTCGTAGAGTAAAAGGGATCTGATGTAATCTAGTTGCCAACACCTGGCTGGCTGATTTTCTTTCCTCTCTCAGCTGGTCACAGTTCATAAAGCCAAAGTTGTGATGTGAGGGAGTGGTGTCATACAACAATTTGTGACATGAATTTCTAAGTCACCTCTTTGTACAGACTACTGTAATTTCTGGCCTCTCAATTCTAATCCCAGATGTATAATGTCCATTTTATGATAAATTGGTGCTCAGCTTACTTTACCTGACAGCTTGGTGGGTCTCACAGAGCATAAAGGTAACTTGATTTTCCAAAGTCAGGCACTCAAATTCTATCATGGCCCTCTAGCCTGTCAGAAGCTGTTTTTCAAATGATATATAAGTTCTCTGCTCCAGATGGTATAGCCTAGTTCCATAATGTAAGCGTATCATGATTGTCCTATTGGTCTTGCCAGGAGCTCCATTTGTATTCTTTCTCTACCTTAGAAACCTCCAGAATCATGGTATAGCCTGGTCATCTGCTTCAAGTGTCAAGGCAGCTGGAAAATGTTACAGTGGCCTTTCTTGCTCTGACAACACTTGAAATGAGCAGTCTAACATGTAACCAGTAAATGTGTCACAGAAGTACTTCTAAGCTTGAACTGTGCTATCTACATGGATGTCAATGTCAATGGGCAGACGTTTGAGGAGAAATAGAATATTAGCATAACCTCAAAGTATCTCCCCTAGGATATTTATCATTTATTAAGATAAATATAGTAACTCTATAGTGGAGAAATTAAGTTGACACCACTTTTATCAAGTGATCAAAATTAATAGACTAGTAATAAAGCATATTGAAATCTTTTTCTCCCTGATATTATGCACTGAGATGGAGATAACACTTCTGCGTTATCCTTATAAAAAGTGATTATAAGAAAACATCAGACAAATCCAAATATTTTCCAAAATAACTGCCAAGTACTCATCAAAAGTGTCAGCTCACGAAAGATAAAGAAAGACTTAGGACAAATCACAGAATGGAAGAGATATTGTAACATAATAACGAAATGTACTATGAAATTCTGAATTAGATCCTGGAAGGGTAAAAGAGACATTAGGGAAAAACACTGGTGAAATTCAGCTAAGGTTTACAGTTTAATAAATAGTATTCTATCTATGGTATTATCCTAGTTTTTAGTAATTGTACAGTGTTTATGTAAGTTATAATCAGAGGAATAATACCAAGGTGCATGTGAATTCTCTGTAGTATTATTGTAAGTCTTGTAACATTTGTTGTAAATCTAAAAATATTTCAAAATAAAAAGAATAAAAAGGTAACAAAATTAAACACTCCATTTTTACTCTGATTGGATAAAAGAACAAAACCCAAATATATGCTAGTTATTAGAAATACATTTTAAATGTAACATACTGATAGGTTGATGTAACAATAAGAAAAAGAAAGTACCCTGACCAACGTGGCTCAGTTGGGTGGAGCATCATTCTGTAACCAAAAGGTTGCAGGTTCGATTCCCTATCAGGGCATATATCTGGGTTGCGGGTTCAGTCTCTGGCCTGGGAACATGAAACTGTCAGTCCAGGCATGTACAGGAAGCAACCAACTGTTGTTTCTCTCTCTCCCTCTCTCTCTCTAAAAAAAAATAAAAAATAAATAAATAAATAAGACAAGATGTACTCGGGTGAGGATAAATTTACAAAGGAAAGGAAAGAAAAAGAAAGCTAGTGCAACTAAGTTACTATTAGACAAAATATGACAAAAGATATTAGCAGAGATAAAAAGGGGTATTTCATAATCATAAAAGAGAAAATTAAGAAATCACGACCATTTTAAACGTGTGTGCACATAAAAAAAGAGCTTCAAAATATATGGAGCAAAAATTGACAGAAGTAACAAAATAGTAGAAAATTAATCGTCATAGCTGGAGATTTTAATAAGCCTCCATAAGTAAGCTTTAGGAAAAAAGGACCAAAATATCAGTATAAAATATAAAAAATTGACCCAATTGATGCTTTTAAAACACAACATTCAACAGCTGAAGAATATATGCTTGCCAGTAGTAAATTAGGAAGAAAATCCTAAAATGAGGAAAATCTTTTACATCAAGATAAGTAATTTTTATTTAATTCAAAGTAAGATATTGAAGAATTTTAGCAGGAATGTGAATGATATAAATGAGGTATATGTTGTTTATTTACTAAAATCCATCTCAAATGTCATCAGATGAGTGTTAAACAAAACATGTAAACAGGTCTGGGCCCTGAAAAACAAAGTTCTAAATAAAAAATAAAAAAAGAACAAAAAATAGATTATCAATATCCTATCATTGTAAACATGTAAAAATAAAATTTACAGAATAAAATAAGATTTTTGATAAGTGTAGGCATTAATTAGGCCCAATTATGAATGAGAAATAAAGAAGGAGATTATTGGTGCCACTCTAAAAACACAAACACACAGGCATGTATGTACACACACACCACACACTCAGGTAGAGACACAGTTGAGTCAGCAAGAACTTACCCTGGCTCAGAATATTCTAAGATTTTCTTATAGGATAAATAAAGTTTCCTAATTCTGTTGGTCTCTTAACCACAAGCTCCACAATTCAGTCTCTTTATGGTTTTTTAAATGGCTCTCCTCTTAACATATAGACAGGAAGAAATCATTTTTGAAATTAATTTATAATTTTAATCTTGACACAAGGACATGCTTATTGATTTTAGAGAGAGGGGAAGGGAAGAAGAAAGAGAAGGAGAGAAACATTGATGTGAGAAACATCGATTGGTTACCTTTCACATGTGCCCTGACCATGGACGAACCTTCAACAGAGGCGTGTGCCCTGGCTGAAAACCAAACCCACAACCCTTTGGTTTGCAGGACACTGCCCAACCAACTGACCCACACCAGGCAGGGTAGTCTCCTTGTGATTTTGCAAACTTTTAGTCATTGCTACAGAAGGGAATGTAAAGATAGTGTACATGTCTTTGAGATTTATCTTTTAAATACCAGATATTTCTAGGCCACCAGTCAGGGGGCTAAGCTCACAGACCAGTATATAACCATGAGGAAACCATATGGACCAAGTACAATTAGAAAATCAAGGCTGAACACAGATATTTAACAATGGAAAGTTAAAATGAGTTTCTCATCCTCTTAGTCTTACAAATTTAAGGGTAGATTACAATTAGACAATACATTACTTCTTCCCTGAAACTTTTCTCGCCTTTACTTGAGTCTCACAGTTTTACGGGGCTACTGGGAAGGATTCATTTCTTGGCTTGTTTACCCCGTGCCTGAAATAATCTTCTTTAACCTTTAGATTTCCAGTCCAAAGAAACTGACAAAACAAAATCTAACCTGACTTGAAATGTAAATGATGACCCAGTTTCTCTTTCATGTTACTCCCTCAGTACTGATTTGTGTGAAATGAGAACAGATGGCAATGCATTACTTGTGGGGGAAAAAAACCTTTGCTTCTAAAATGCCCCTCTTCACTCAATAACATATTGCCGTCAATAAATGTTTCATTGGTTTCATTTACTTACTCTGGCCCAGAATCCTTTGTCCATGCAAGTCTAATAAAAACTCAAATAGATAATATTGTTTTGGAAGGAAAGTGGAAAAACAATGAAAATATAAACTATTTAGATAGAGAATATTAGAAACTAAAAACCTTTGTGTTTTAGGTTGAAGGACATTTGAAGAGATGGCCTTGGGGGCGAGTTTCAAAACAAGCTGTGGAGTTAATAACATACAAGTTGGTATATTCAGCAACCAACACAAAGCAGGCTTGAAGCAAAGTGAGGAATCAAGTACACAGAGCTGCGACAGACTGAAGGTGTGCATTTTCTGGCAGGCCAGCATGGAGCCCAGAGGGGGTTATTATGCATATGAATTAGTTTACTAAAAACAAGCCTAACATTTCAAGTTCTCAAATATAACTGAAAAAATCTGAACTGAAAAATACAAGGATTCTTTTGGAATAGAAGGGTTCCTACAGGCACAGACTAAGAAAAACAATCAGCTGCTTCTATTTACAATCTCCTCTCTAGAGGAAGGGCATATAAAAATGGTTTAATACCCCATTTCCCAGTGGTCACACTGAGACAGAAAATTGACTTTCTTCTCTCCTTCCTTTCTTCTTGCCTTCCTTCCTCCCTTCCTTCCTTTCTTCCTCTTTACTCCATACATTTGAGGCTTATAAATAACTCCCTTGACTAGAGGTATAACATTAACAAACAGTATCTTTCCCTGCACTATTGGTCATAATGGACATAAGTTCTTAGATGACTTATGCATTGGTGTCAGTGTGGATCTTGTTGGAAACCAAATTCTCCCCAGATGGTTCAAATCAAGGGCGTTTACAGAAAGGACCACTCTTAGAGTTCCCAAAGTAGAATTGCCTAATCACGGTCCCACGATTGAATTTCTAAAATTGTTTTTGTTGCTATAGAATGAGCTGAAATTGTGGCAGGTTGCTTGAACCAATCAGGTCATCAAACCAATACTCTCCTGACATCAATTCAAATGCTCTTTCTAATGTGGGCCACTGACCCTATTTATGCTTCTAGGAATGCTCTGGGTGAATTGTAACGAAAGTGGTGGCATAAAGGATAGAATGGCATTCTGCATATCAGAAAATGTAGTGAACTAGGTACTGAATTTAATAAGATACTACATAGTTTTAGGCATTTTTCTAGGCCTGCAGATACAAAACTTAAAAATAAAAATAATTCCTGGCTCTCAGGTACTGACAAATTTTAAAAATTATGGTGGTAAACTACACGTAATGTAAAACTTACCATTTTGAACATTTTAAAGTATATGGCCCAGCGGTATTAAAACATTCACACTGTTGTGCCGCCATCACGACCGTCCATCCCCATAACTTTTCCTCTTATAAAATTGAAACTTCATACCCATTAAACACCAGTCCCCCCACTTCTCCCTTCTCCCAAGCCCCTCATAAATGCCATTATACTTTCTGTCTTTATGATTTTGTCTACTCTAAATACCTTACATAAGTAGAATCATACATTATTTGTCTTTTTACCACTGGCTTATTCCATTTAGCATAATGTCTTCAAAGTTTTTCCATATTATAGCATGTTGCAGAATTTCCTACCTTTTTAAGGCTAAACTGCGTGGTATATTGCATATTTTAAATTCTATTATGTATACCATATTTTGATTATTAATTTATCTGTTGATAGACACAAGTTGCTTCTATGATTTAGCTATTATGAATAATGCTGCTATGAACATAGGTATACAAAAGCTATTCAAGACCTTATTTTCAGTTCTTTTGGGTATATGCCAGAAGTGAAATTGCTAGATCATATAATAATTCTCTTTTTAAGGCTTTGAGTAACACAATAAAAGTTTACATAAGATACAGGGCTCTCTGAAAATATGAAGAACAATTTTATGTTAATAAATTCAACACTTAAGTGAAATAGTCAAAGTTTTTAAAAGACACAAACTACCAGAAGTTATTCAAGAAAAAAAAAATAGGTAACCTGAATAGCCCTCCATTTATTTAAAAAAATTGAATTTGTAGTTAACACTTTTCTAAAGACATGAGCAAACTACAACTAGATATCCTTTGTGAAAATATATGTTGCATTTTTATAAAATATGCAAATAAATCCTTTATACATGTGTATAGCTTTGTATGAGGAATATAAAAATAGTAGAATGAGATTATTCACTTGGTTAATATGAGGGAGATTTAGGATGGTGAGAAAATCAAGATTTTCATCTCCAAATTGTTTAAATTTTAGAAGTATACATTAGTTTTTTTAAATTTAAAAATGCAAATTAAAAGAAATCCTCAAAGAGCTCTACTTTACCATTTGTGGCAAAAAAAATTGAAATCAATACATCTTTTTAATGCCTATTATGTCCAACTCCTGTGTTTGGTGCTAAGACACACGATGATTAAATAAGACACAGTATCAGTCTCAACGGTTCTTAATATAATAAAGTGAGAAGGGACAGTAAGAATTAAGTTCATATCTAAACTACATTTACAATTAGTATGCATGAATTTCCTCCTGCAGCATGACAACACCTAGCACAGTGTCTGGCATATAGTAGCTATTATTTAATGAGTGTTCGATAAACAAATCAATGAATAATGTGGTGTGCAGCACGGCACACAAAGAAAGTGGACTGTTTTACCTGGGAAGTGGGAGAGGGGGGAGAACAGACACGTACAGGAGGTGCTTTAGTTAGCCTTTCTGATTTTCAGGTGTTCATTATGACCGCTACGACAGAGATGTAGGGAACTGCGGGCAAAACAAGATGCATTTGAAAAGGTGAGAATCACATGGCATGATTAAAAAGTGGAAGTCATTGAACACAATCCCTGACAATCACTGCACACAGTAAAAAGAGATGATTGTGTCTGGAATAAGGCAGGAAAGGGGATAAGGAATAGCCTCATTAGGCTTGACAAAGCATTTAGATTGGGGTTCAGGAGATGAGAGAGAGTACAGGAGGAGGGCTCTTGGAGGCAAAAGAGTATTACTTTCTCTGAAAGAGTGTGATTGTTGATTACACTCTTTCTCTATGGAATAAAAATAGGAGGAGATAAAAGGAAGGTCCTCTACCAATAAATAAATGTGTGAAGATAGTATGAGCTACAGTGCTGGAAGAGAATGGAAAGAATTTGTTATTACTGCATTTTGTATGATTCTCTCGAGTCTTTAAAAAGTGGAATGCAAAAATCAAACCCAAATGAGGTTGCCTATGTTACCGTCCTGTTGTCTAGTCATGAAGGGAGTGACAGCAAGTGCCTGCAAAGCATGTCAGGGTGTCATGGCTGCCTCTTTGGACTTCAAGTTTTCATGATGAATGACCTCAACCTTTTCACTGAGCTGGAAACTGTTTCCTGCAAAATACTAACTCTTATGAGTAAACATGAATGAGCAGATGTAGCATCCAGAATTCATTTTTATTTATCTTATAAAAGTTCAACTTATTCCAAGTGGAAACGCAATTTGAGAGTGATAGGCTACGTAATGTAAGGCTAAATTCTACTGCCTTTAGAGTTCCAGGTTAACAAATGAAGAAATTAGTAAACATTATTTATTTCTCTTTCATTTTAAAGTAAAGTGTTGACTCAACTCCCTCCCCATTCCTTGTATTTGTTTAGGAGTATCAAGAGTCAAGAACAGTAGCTTATTCCTGCCTCCAAATTTTTGAAACAAGGATGAACTTCAGTCCATTACAATTGTCTAACAAAATTTGGCTTATATTCTGTAACTCAACTTAACTTCCTATACCCAACCTGCATGACACCACTGATGGAAACCTTAACCGCCTAAACTTATAGGGATTTTTTTCCCTTGTGGTCATGTTACAGCTTTAGTTCCAGTTCCAGGTCATTATACAGGCAAGGTAGTTGGAAGGGTGGAGAATGCAGATGTGGGAAAGGGAAGCAATGAAGCAATCTACTTCTGTCTGGTTTGCATTCTCTGCTCTTCTGAGCCATGATTCTGGCTTTTTTTTTTTTTTTTTTCTTAACCACACTGCGTATGGGGCTGTCTACTTTATGTGCCCCATAGCTATTTCTTTACTGGGTCTTGTGGCCTTCCAGCAACACTGTAGTGTACAGTTTTTCTCTGCTTTTGGAACACATAGACCTCTCTATTTACCTTGCCATTTTTCCCCACCTTAAGCCGGAGGTCTCTTTCTAAGGATATTTGGTGTGAAGTTATTTTGATGTGCTAGTTTATTTCAAGATAATCCACCTATCCTTTCAAATTCCATCTTCCAAGTATTTAGATATTTGTAAACCAAGACCCAGAAGGAAATGTTGGGAGTTATAGGAAGAGAAAAAGATATCCCAAAATGTTTACCCACCATCTTTTTGTATAACATAGCCATCCTCTCTGTTAGACAATTTTTAAATTGGCAAAGTAGAACTTTGTCATCCATAAACACCTTTTTTGTTAGGGAAGGAAAATAAAATCATATCATACACCTATAGACTCCAGTTATATTTAACCAATGTTTACTGAACATTTACTATTTTAAGGCACTTTTCATAACACAAATTTGAAGAAAAACAAGATTCCTGACCTAGAGGAATTTGCAAATCTACTGAAGAAGAAAGACAAGAATATAAATAAGAGTAATGCAAAACCTAAAATGATTATTCTTCCCACAAGAATCCTAAACAAAGAGCTTTGGGAGCACCAAGAAGGTGATTAATTTTAATCAAGGGGCTGAAGGAAACCTCAGACCTAGCACTGAGTCATAGTCTACCAGTAAACATAATGTTAACAGTTCTCTGAGCATTTCCTCAGCTCTCTGGGCAATTTGGGGTGAGGATGCTGATGATTACTCACTGCGTCTTCAACTATTGTACAAAAAGCATTTCTGTGCCTTGGAGGTCCAGAATATAATGGCAGTCTTTGCTAAGGGGTTCTTCATACACATCCTTGCTTACTGTTAAAGCCTCCCTATGCCATTATCTACTTTTCTAAAGCTCATGCTTTCCAGGTCAGTCACTCTCTTGCCTACTTGTCTTCTGTTGATGTCATGTTGACAGTGGTGGCAGTGGTGTTTGTTTCTATGTCTTTTTGTGTATGTGTTTTCTATAACTCTCGTTTTTCCACCTGAGAGATTGATTTTAAATTCAGAACCACTTTGTGCTTGATGTTTTCTGACTTGCTCAAGTTGGTTCATAAAGCCTTGAAGATTTAGAAGCTTTATGAAAACAAAATGGTCAATATGGCAAAAGAAGGAAATGGAATTTAATGTTTAAAAAATAAATGCTAAAACCTTAAAAGAATGTTACTAAGTAAAAGAGACCTATTTAAAAAGACTGCATACTTGTAATTCCAACAACACGACATTCGGGAAAAGGTAAAATTATGGAGCCAGTTAAAAGATCAATGTTTGCTACTGGTTGTGGACATGAGAAGGAATGAACTGGCAGAACACATTTGTTGAATCCCATCCAATGTACAAACCAAGAGTAAACACTAATGTAAACTATGGCACTTAGGCAGTAATGATGGACATTTATTACTTGTAACAAGTGTACCACTCTGGTAAGGGATGCTGATAGTAGAGGATGTTGTGTATATGAAAGGGCAGAGAGAAAATGGAAACTTTGTACTTTCAGCTCAATTTTGCTGTGAACATAAAACTGCTCTAAAAAAGAAAGTCAATTAAAAAAACTTTTAAATAATTAATATGCATTGTTTTGTCTACCTCATCCCCACCCCCAAACCCCCACCAGTTAGGGACCTCTCTTAATTTCATTTTGCTACAGTAGTGTCCCCTGATTATCTGTCCTAGTTTCTGTTGTTTGTCAGCCTTAGTAAGTGAAATTGTCTTTCACTTAACATAAGTGGTAGGTAAATCTTTTACTATCTTGATCCATATTAAAAAAAGAGGAAAAAAAAGGCACTATATTTTTACTTCCTGTTACAAGTATTGTGCAGAGTTATGATGCAGATAAGAAAGGGAAAAAAGAAAGAAAAATCAATGTGGAAAAATGTTCTTTCTGATTTCTGTGAACAGTTTCAGTGTTCTCTATTTGTTTTATCATTCAAATAAAACTCTGATGGCATACAAGGAGGCTTATTTAGCACCATACAAAATGTGTTCGTGATGCTGGGAGAAGATAGTCTGTGCTGACCAGTAACCATGGTAACCTCTAAAAGCAAAGATTATGTCTGATTAGGTTGCCCTTCTCAGGAAAAATTGACCAGAAAGAAATCTTTGAAAAGTTTAAAATGGATGGTAGGAAGATACTGGTACTAATTTGCACAATTGCTCTTCTTCCTGACTCTCCTAATAAGAGTGACTCAGACTATTTTCTAGAACCTTTTTCCAGTCCCATAAAGTGCTTCCAATGACATCTTCCACTGGTTGAAAATGTGCCTCCGCTCAGTTCTTTATGGTTATTGTTTTCACAGCCCATAATCAGAATTCCAGATATCTTTGTGATTGCTTGTAAAGAAATTAATGAATGTTCTTAAAGAGAAAAAGTCGATAAAAAAAAAAAAAAAGAAACATAATATGTTCTGTAAAAGGGAGCAAAGACTCAATTATGGCTGTCTTACAATGATGTGGGAGGCAGGCAGGCAGCAAAAATGTGGAAACATTGAAGAAGCCAGAAGACTGCTTTTTGTTAGAATTATCTCTGTTGAAACTCTTAATACTCTTTGCCTTTAAAAAAGTCATTTTTTAAAATTTACTTTTGTAAATTTCCTCTCACTGAGGAAATGTTTATTGTGTTTTTCTCTCTCTTTTTTTTTTTTTTTTTTTTTTGAGCGGAAGAAGGGAGGGAGGGAGAGAGAGAGAGAGAGAGAGAGGTCAATATGAGAGAGAAACATCTATCGGTTGCTTCCCATATATGCCTCACCAGGGACTGAACCTAGCTAGGTATGTGCCCTGACCAGAAACTGAACCTGCAACCTGTTGGTGTACAGGATGATGCTCCAACTAACTGAAACACTGGCCAGGACCTTAAAAATATCCTTTTTAACAATGATATTTTTAAGTTTCTATTGCTTGTATTGATATCTATAAAGCACAATATATATCAATTATTTTTCTCTTCCTATTTTATTTATTAAATAATGTAATAATCAAGCGATCATTGGAGGCTGGGTGACTAGTGTAAAAAGGTGCATCAAGTAGAGGAAATAATAGCTTTACTCTTATTTAGCTGAGAGGATAAGATCCCATTAGGCTGTTGCAATGTTCTGTAGTGCTGAGCTTAGAGAGAATTCATATAATGTCTGCAAAACATTTGCAAACCTTTTGGTGCTTTGTAAACCTAAAATACTGGGTGGCATAGATGTCATTCTAATTACTTACACTGACATAATAAACAAAGAGGAGGTTATTTATTCAACTTAACCCAGGAAAAACATGATCTTTGTATTTGAGCAAAATGTAAGAACTAAGAGTCATTCCATTCTCTCTCGTTATTGAAAGGAAATAGCTCCCTCCACCTCCCCTTATGCATGATTATTGTAACAAATATTAGAAACATGATAATATACATCAAAATTAAAAATGCACATGCTCTTCACCTAGAGATATATTTCCACATGTGCACATGAAAATGTGTTCCACTATTCTTGAGGCAAAAGATGGGAAATTATTGAAATGTATTCTGTGGACAGGAGGTTTAAAAATGATGATGTGCTATCCAACAAAATGCTGTTTGTTTTTAGAAAGAATAAGGACATGCTATATACGCCAGTAAGGAATAATCCCCGAAATAATACTCTAAAATGAGAATATAGCAAATAGACATGTCTTGTGCTTTTTGCATATTATTTGATGTTCACAACATCCTCAAATAGAACTCTTACAATCTCCACGTTGTAGATGAGTTAACAGAGGCACAGATAGGTTATGTAATCCACTCAAGGTCACACAGCTAGTCAGGAGTAATGTCAGGATTTGATTCTAAACAATCTAACTACAGAATCTGCACCATTGTAACAGTGGAATATTTTAATGGTGGGGATTTCTAATCTACCCCATCATTCTTTTGACATTATTTCTGTAAGTGCTGACTCTGTTTTATATGTATCTTGTAGATGAACAGCATGTTTGTATAAGAATCCTAGGAACTCACTTGAAAAGATACTGACTCTGACCTTTAGGCATCTCAGCTCTGGGAGGTTTGCTGACCTTCAACTGTGAAGTCAGGCTGACATGAAGTCAGGATGACTAAACCAGGATGACATACACCGGACCATCACTTGTCTTATCAGAATGCAACGTACTCGTCTGAACATAGAGAACTTTCCAACCCCCTCCCTTGATCTCCTTGTTCTGTTCCCTTCTCCTTGCTTTTAAAACCTCAGCCTCCACTGAGACATGGAGATGGGTTCTGAGACCTGAGTCCCCCATTTTCCCAGGAGATGGGCTTTGAGACATGAGTCCCCTATCTTCTAGGTGGCTGGCATCTGAATAAACCACTTTCCTTTACATTAGCACCTGCCTCTTGAGTATTGGCTTTTGTAGCTGCAGGCAGCCAGACCTGAATTCAGTTACACAATTAAACACTGAGTAATACTGTAAAGCAATGAGCAAAGTAATGTATATAACATATTGCTGGTTTATGATAAAGGATCGAACAAGGCAATGCTCCCTTTCTTGTTCCTGCTCCCATAATATAAACAAGTATCTTTCTCATGGTCTTTTTAGTGCCTGGTTTTTCTCATTTTTGTACCTTTTATTGGTGATTTTGCTGTTTAAAATGGCTCCAAGCACAGTGTGGACGTGCTGTTTTGTGTTCCTAAGCACAGGAGGGCTGTGATGTGCCTTACAGGAAAACTATGTGTGTGAGATAAGCTTTGCCAGACATGAGTTACAGAGCCGTTGACTGTGAATTTAATATTAATGAATCATAAATAAGATAACTTTAAACAGAAACTCACATAAGACAAAGTTATGTATGGGCTGGTTGATGACAATATTGTGACCGGAGACTAACTCTGTATTTCCCCTAGGAATAATGTTACGGTAGTCACTAATACAGCATCCACAGGGTCTCTAGAACACAACTACTGCAAATAACAAGAATCAATTTTATGCACATAATACATACATATATATGTTTATTTATGTATAATGAATAGAAAAATCTTTAAAAGATGATCAAATAAACTATATAGAGTTTGGAGAAGGAATTAAGCTGCTGGAGTTCAGAAGTAGGAGAAAGACTTACTTATCTCCTTATAAAATTTTGCCATGTTAATTATGCAGTAAAATAGTTTTCCATATTACAATACAAAAAAGGAAAGTTGCCAAAAGTTCTGCATAATCTCACTTTCCTGCAGTTTCATAAATAAATTTCTAGGCTTTTAAATGGAAATATAATATATATAATCACACTTTATTTTACCTTTTTTATTTAAACTTTATATGTTCAACTTCTAAAAACAGAGTCCCTACTTAGACACAGACGTCACAGATCTCTGTCTTTTTAAACTGCACTCCCACGAGGGGCATTTCTACAATCGTACAGCAGCAACATTTTGAAGACAAAATCATGCCATGACTATGAAATTTAAAGTAACAGCATAAAAGAGAGTATATCAAGAAAAGAGGACCGTCTCGTAAAAAGTTTTACAAATGTATTTTTACTTTACAGCTGGAGCCAGAAATTTTTTTTATCACACAAAATGGAAAAGAAATTTACTCTCAGTCTGTCACATATTGAGCACTGAATATATATATTTTTGATCCTCACACTACTTGAGGTAAGTATAATTGTTCTGATTTTACAGATAGAGAAAACAGCAGTCTCCAAATCAAACTATTCATATCTCTAGAAAGCAAAGAAAGGGATCCCTTTTCTATACTCCTCTTCAGTTGAAAGATGGATGTTTATGAATATTTTTTTCCAATTACTAATATTTGATTGTTGTATCTTCAGGTTATTGGGCCATTTTTTATTGCAGTATCCAATTTATACAACATTAAATGGCACCCAGTACACTCCAAAGATCACATAACAAATGCACTGTGAATTCTGAAACATAATAATTAGACTGTTGCGATCACAAAAACACACCCTCATTGCATCATGCGCTAAAATTTTAACCTTTTCAGTACATCCACTGTTCCAGGATTAAGATTTTGGTTTTGCTATTAAAAACAAAACAAAACAAAACAAAGAAAAACCCTTAAGATACTGACTGCAGATTAAAGAAAAGATGCTGAAAATATAGAGCTACTTAAGATCATGGTTTCTAGAACTGAGTTAACTGGAATATAAATGAAGTAGTCAAGAAATTATTTTCATGATTGTAGTGTTTCAATTAGACTGTTGCTGTATTAATTTTTTAAAGGTTGTATTGTAATATCCACTAACTTCCTCTAGAGGGAGAACAGAACAAGAACAGGCAAATAGAATATGTATGAAAAAGTAGATAAAGTAGAATGATCCTGAAGGTTGCCCCTTGACAGAGAGAAAACATTTTGCCGAACTGTCATAAGCAAAGCCAGAGTGGTTAGTTTTATTGTGATATATTTTCTAAGTATAACTGATTCAACCTCTAAAATAAAAAGTCATGTTTTTAGTTCCCTTTTAATTCTGAATTAATAAAACAAATACTGTATTCACACACACAATTTCACCCACTTCAAACTTTATGAATTGCAATAATATCTATATTATTAAACAGATGATAATATGCTTAAAGCATTTTTAAAATTGTGCATTTAATTCATAGTATTGAAATAAGTATGATGCTCATTTAATTAAATATACAATCAAAGCAATCTAAGAAAGGAAAGATTCTGCAAAGCAAATTATGCTATATAAAACACTGCATACTTATTAAATATCAAGATGATCATTTCTCCTTCCCCCCAAATATCCTTAGGATGGACAATGTTCTGCTGAAATGTTCCAGTCTTCTAAAACGTGGAGACCCAGAGAAGTACTGAAATAAGTATTTATGTGCATTTACAAGAACTGAAATCCAGGTAGCTTCAATGTTTTTACAGAATCTGAAGAAATAAACATTAAAGGGAAATGAGATAACTATCTCCTGAAATACAGACTTCCACAAGAGAGGCGATCGTGTAACAAAATTATCCTCCTTTCTAACAATATGGTGGTCAGCCTTTCCTGCTTTCTCCTCATGATGAGGTGATGTAACTGGTCAGGAGCACTGGCCTATTTTCTGTTCTGCCTATGGTGTGTTGCATTGGATGAAAGTAAACATCTTACATAACAGGCCGGCTGTGCACTTCATCTTTAATTTCCAAGGAGATTTTCCCAGCATGAATTCTGCATATACAATTAACACTGGAGAAATTTCAGCTAAAATATGTTAGGCTTACAAATAGATAAAAAATCCAGGTCCATCTAAGCTGCATCTCATTCCCCTCACCTACCTTACCTCCCTTCACACACACATGCACACATACACCATCATGACCACCACCATTGCCTCCACCCCTCCTGTAATCAAAAGAGCTTTGTACTGAGAGAGAAGGGAGAACAGACAAGTTAACATTGAAATTGGTCTATGTACAGATGATCTATTACAGAATTGTACACATTAAACTGTATACATTTTTAAGCAATGTTACCCCAATAAATTCAATAAATATTTAAAAAATTAAAATTGGTCTTCCAACAGTGTAAGAAAATAGAAGATTGAATATTAGAGCCATTGTTTTATTTCAGTGATGGAAGCCAGAAACTCCTTGGGGCTTGCCCTCTCACAGTTGAAGCTGATGAATCAAAAAGATTAGGAGCCTAAACAAAAAAAGATTTATTCCTACTGTAGTGGTCTTTAGAGTCATGAAAAGAGCAAACCAAGCAAAGGGAATTTTCCACTGTAATTTGTGATAACAAAAATTCTGGAGTTTTCTGTCATAAATAATCTTATTTTGTATAAAAGTGTTTATGAATCTTTGAGCCTTGATGTTTATTGTAAAGTCTAACTATGAAGTGAGTATATTAAGCTGAGTATCAGCTTAATTTTCCTAATTCCTGAAGATACAATAAAATCAGAGATACCAAAAAGCCAAAGGACACATGTACTTGAACAGTCTGGATAAAAATTCGTGAAATCAGCAATATGATTCAAAGTGGTTTGGATACAGCCCTAGTGGTCCTAGTTTCACAAATGTTATGACACAGTCTTGACTCAGTAAATAGACTGTATTAGAATATCTATTAGATGTCTAACACACAACAAATATTACATAACTTAAATAGTGTAGAGTTGAATTTAGACTATGAGATAATTTTTGTATTGCTAAGCAATAAATATGTTACTATCCTGTATTTCAAGAGAGGAAAAGCATCAAAAGCAAATGCAAAGCCCTGGCTGCTGTGGCTCAGTGGATTGAGCATCGACCTCCAAGCCAAGAGTCACTGGTTCGATTCCCAGTCAGGGCACATGACTAGGTTGCACGTCAGGTCCCAAGTTGGGTACACAAGTGAGAGGCAACAACACAGTGATGTTTCTCTCCCTCTCTTTCTCTTTTCCCCTCTCTCTAAAAATAAAACAAACAAACAAATAAATAAAAAGCAAATGCAAAGGAGTAGATAATGAATTAAGATAATCTGACCCTTCTTGTCATGATCTCCATACTTATGATTCCGTTCTCGTTCTGTTTGTTTGCTTAGTTTATTGTTTTTAGATTCAGTTGTTGATAGTTGTAAATTTGTTGCCATTTTAATGTTCATAGTTATGATCTTTTTCTTAAATAAGTCGCTTTAACATATCATATAATAATTGTTTGGTGATGATGAACTCCTTTAGCTTTACCTTGTGTGGGAAGCACTTTATCTGCCCTTCCATTTTTGTTTAATTTATTTATTTTTTAATTTTATTTTCTGGTTTTTCAATTACAGTTGTCCCATTTTCCCCCCATTGTTACCCCCCACCCACCTCACCCTTTCTCCCTCAATTATATCCCTCCCCGTTGCCATGTTCATGAATCATTTTCACATGTTCCTTGACTAAACCCTTCCCTTATCCCCTTCTCTCCCCCCCCCGCCCCCATATTGACTGCTATTCTGCTCCTTGTCCTATTTAGATAATTTGTTTATGTTGTTCTTTAGTTTCCTGTATTTGGTGATATCATATGGCATTTTTCTTTCTTTGTCTCGCTTATTTCACTAAGCATAATTCTCTCTAGTTCCATCCATGTTGTTGCAAATGGCAGTAGTTCCTTCTTTCTCTCTGCTGCATAGTATTTCATTATGTAGATGTACCACAGTTTTTTGATTCACTCATCTACATATGGGCACTTAGACTGTTTCTAGCACTTAGCTATTGTAAACAGTGCTACTATGAACATAGGAGTGCATAGGTTCTTTTGAATTAGGGTTTTAGGATTTTTCAGGTATAATCCTAGCTGTGGAATCACTGGTGCAAAAGGCAGTTCCATTTTTAGCTTTTTGAGGTAATTCCAAACTGTTTTCCATAGTGGCTGCACCAGTCTGCATTCCCACCAACAGTGCAGTAGGGTTCCCGTTTCTCCACATTCTCACCAGCACTTGTTGTTTGTTGATTTGTTGATGATGGCCATTCTGACTTGTGTAAAATGGTATCTCATTGTAGTTTTTACTTGCATCTCTCTGATGGCTAGTGATGTTGAGCATATTTTCATGTGTCTATGGACCTTCTGTATGTCCTCTTTGGAGAAGTGTTTGTTTAGTTCCTTTGACCATTTTTTAATTGGGTTGTCTGTTTTCTTGATGTTGAGTTGTATAAGCTCTTTATATATTTTGGAGATCAGTTCCCTGTCTGAGATATCATTGGCAAATATGTTTTCCCGTATGGTTGGTTTCCTTTTCATCTTGCTGATATTTTCTTTTGCTGAGCAGAAACTCTTTAGTGTGATGTAGTCCCATTCGTTTATTTTTTTCCTTTATTTCTCTTGCTTTAGGAGATGTATCTGTGAAAATATTGTTACGTGGGATATCTGAAATTTTCCTGCCTATGTTTTCCTCTAGGACTTTTATGGTGTCACGGCTTACATTTAAGTCTTTGATCCATCTTGAGTTTATTCTCATGTGTGGTGTAAGTGGCTGGTCTAGTTTCATTTTTTTTGCACGTCCCAGTCCAGTTCTCCCAGCACCATTTGTTAAAGAGGCTCTTCTTGCTCCATTTTATGTTCCTTCCTCCTTTATCAAATATTAGTTGACTGTATGTTCCTGGATTTATTTCTGGGCTCTCTATTCTGTTCCACTGATCTATATGTCTGTTCTTATGCCAGTACCAGATTGTTTTGACCACAGTGGCTTTGTAGTATTGTTTGATGTCTGGTATTGTGATTTCTCCTGCTGTGTTCTTCTGTTTCGGGATTGGTTTTGCTATTAGGGGTCTTTTTTCGTTCTATATGAATTTTTGGAGTATTTGTTCTAAGTCTGTGAAATATGTCATTGGTATTTTAATAGGGATTGCATTGAATCTGTAAATTGCTTTGGGTAGTATGGCCATTTTGATGATGTTGATTCTTCCCATCCAAGAACATGATATTTGCTTCCATTTATTTGTATCTTCCTTAATTTCTTTCTTCAATGTTACATAATTTTCAGAGTACAGGTCTTTTATCTCTTTGGTTAAGTTTATTCCCAGGTACTTTATTTTTACTTATTTATTTTTGTTGCTATAGTAAATGGTATTTTCTTTTTTAGTCTCTGTCTCTGATATTTTATTGATGGTGTACAGAAATGCCTTAGATTTCTGTGTATTTATTTTGTACCCTGCTATTTTGGCAAATTCACTTATTATATCAAGTAGTCTTTTATGTGGAGTTTATAGGGTTTTCTACGTGTACTATCATGTCATCTGCATATAATGATAGTTTTATTTCTTCTTTTCCTATTTGAATGCATTTTATTTCTTTTTCTTGTCTGATTGCTGTGGCTAGGACTTCTAACACTATGTTGAATAGGAGTGGAGAGACTGGGCAGCCTTGTCTTGTTCCTGATCTCAGAGGGAGTGCTTTCAGTTTTTGTCCATTGAAAATGATGTTGGCTTCAGGCTTTACATATATAGCCTTAATGATGTTAAGGTATGCTCCCTCTATTCCCATTTTGCTGAGTGTTTTCATCATAAATGGGTGTTGTACTTTATCAAATGCTTTTTCTGCATGTATTGGTATGATCATGTGATTTTTGTCTTTCATTTTGTTTAGGTCATGTATTATATTTATTGATTTGCAAATATTAAATCATCCTTGCATCCCTGGGATGAATCCCACTTGATCGTGGTGTATGATCTTTTTGATGTATTGCTGTATCCTGTTTGCTAATATTTTGTTGAGAATTTTAGCATCTACATTCATCAGTGATATTGGCTGGTAGTTTTCTTTCTTTGTTGTGTCTTGACCTGGTTTTGGAATTTTGGTAATACTGGCATCATAGAAAGAGTTTGGGATTTTTCCCTCTTCATGGATTTTTTGCAATAGTTTGAGGAGAGTAGGAGTTAGTTCTTCCCTAAATGTTTTGTAAAATTTGCCTGTGAAGCAATCCCGTCCAGGGCTTTTGTGTGCCGGGAGATTTTTGATTACTGTTTCAATTTCCTTCTTTGTTATTGGTCTGTTGAGACTATCTACATCTTCTTAATTTAGTTTTGGAAGGTTATATGTTTCTAGAAATTTGTCCATTTCTTCTAGGTTGTCAAATATCTTGCAATACAGTTTTTTGTAGTAGTTTCTTACAATCCTTTGTATTTCTGTGGTAGCAGTCATGATTTCTCCTCTTTCATTTCTGATTTTATTTATTCGGGTCTTCTCTCTGTTGTTCTTGATGAGCCTGGCAAAAGGCGTGTTGATTTTGTTTATTTTTTCAAGGAACCAGCTCCTAGTTTCATTGATCTTTTGAATTGTTTGTTTGGTCTCTATGTCATTTAATTCTGCTCTGATCTTGATGACTTCCTTCCTTCTTCTTGCCCTAGGCTTTTTTGTTGTTGTTGTTTTAGTTCTTGTAGCTTTAGGGTTAGATTTTTTTTTTTTTTTTTTTTTTGAGATTCTTCATTCCTTTTCAGATATGCTTTTGCCATGCCCCATAGGTTTTGGGCTATTGTGTGTTCACTATCGTTAGTTTCCAGAAATTTCTTGATTTTTTCTTTGATTTCATTGTTAACCCATTCGTTATTTAATAGCATGTTATTCATTTTCCATGAGTTTGGGTGTCTTTAATTTTTTTCTCTGAGGTTGATTTTTAGTTTCAAGGCATTGTGGTGTAAAAAGGTGCTTGATATGATTTCAATTTTCTTGAATTTGTTGAGGCTTGTTTTGTGTCCTATCATGTGGTCTATCTTTGAAAATGTCCCATGTGCACTTGAAAAGAATGTATATTTTGCTTCTTTGGGGTGAAAAGTTCTATATATATCAGTTAAGTCCATGTGGTTTAAAGTGTTGTTCAATACCTGTATATCTTTGGTGTTTCTTTGCTTCAAAGATCTATCTATTGTTGATGATGGAGTATTAAAGTTCCCTACCATGAGTGTGTTGCTGTTAATTTCCTTCTTGTGGTCTTCTAGTATTTTCTTTATGTATTTGGGTGCTCCTATGTTGGGTGCATATATGTTTACCAGTGTTATATCTTCTTGATGGATTGTTCCCTTAAGTATTATAAAATGTCCTTTTTTGTCTCTTTTTATTGCCCTTGCTTTGAAATCCATTTTGTCTGATATGAGTACTGCCACCCCAGCTTTTTTTTCATGTCCGTTTGCTTGGAATACTTTTTTATATCCCTTTACTTTTAGTCTGTATAAATCTTTTGTTTTGAGCTGTGTTTCTTGTAGACAGCAAATATGTGGGTCCTATTTTCTTATCCATTCTGTTACCCTATGTCTTTTAATTGAAGCATTTAATCTATTTACATTTGAGGTTATTCTTGACATGTATTTATTCATTTCCCTTTTTACCTGTGTTCCTCTCCTCTTTTTTTCTTCTTTTTCTTAAAATATTCCCTTTTGCATCTCTTGCAATGCTTGTTTGGTGGAGATGTATTCTTTTATTCTTCCTTTGTCTGGGAAACTTCTTTCTCCTTGCAGTTTGAATGAGAGCCTTGCTGGGTAGAGTATTCTTGGTTGTAGGCCTTTGTTTTTCATTGCTTGAAATATTTTTACCATTCCCTTATGGCTTGTAATGTTTCTGTTGAGAAATCGGTCAATAATCTCATTAGAGCTCCCTTGTATGTTATTTGCTGTTTTTCTCTTGTTGCTTTTAGGATTCCGTCTTTGTCTTTGAATGTTGCCATTTTAATTATGATGTGCCTTGGAGTGAGTTTTTTTGGGTTCCTCTTCGTTGGGACTCTCTGTGCTTCTTGAACTTGCATAACTTTTTCTCTCATCAGGTTGGGAAAATTTTCTGTCAATACTTCTCCTATCAGCTTTTCTATTCCAAGCTCCTCTTCTTCTCCCTCTTTTATTCTGATGATCCTGATATTATTTCTTCTCATGCTATCCTGTAAATTCCCTTACATCTTGTTCATATTTTTTCAATCTTTTTTAACTTTTTTGTATTGTCTGGGAATTTTTTTCTACATTGTCCTCTAACTCACTGATCCGATCCTCTGCTTTGTTTAGCCTGCTTTTGATTGATTCTACTGTGTTTTTCAGTCCAGAGAAAGTATTCTTCATTTCTTCCTGGTTCTTGTTAATAGTTTCTATGTCCTTTTTTATGCTGGTGTAGTTCTCCGTACGTTCCCTGTAACTTTTGGAGATGTTGGTAACTTCCTTGGAGGTTGTCATAGTTGTTTTTGAGGTTTTTGAGCATATTGAGCTTCTTCACCACCATTGTTTTGGATTCCATGTCTGACATTTGGGCTATGTCTATTTCATCTACCTCTCTTTCTGGTAATTCCTCTTCTCTTTTCATTGAGAGGTTGTTTCTGCGTCTTACCATGTTAGATTCTTCTTGTTTTTTTTTTTGGATTTGTCTGCTTTGCCTTTCCACCTTTGTAGTATGAGATTTTTTTATAGGAGATCAGGGGGTTTCAGTGTTGCAGTCTCTTTGATCTCCTGAGCCTGATGTTCTTGGGTTACCCTTTATGTCATTTGTTTATGCTGTCTGGTTATATTTCAGACGCTTTTTGGCAGGATCTTCCCTCTGGCTAGTTGATTGAGGGTCACTCTGTCCACTTTGTCTTGAGTTCTTTTGTGGAGATGTAAGTTCAGCCTTTGTGTGCCATCTTCTTTTTCTGGATCCACAGCTGGTCTAATGAGGTGGGTCAGAGGTTCCTGTTTTTTGCAGCAGCGGTGTGTGCTTGTGTGCGGTCTTGGTCGCGTGCCCAGGTTACTCCCACGCGCCCACAGTGGCTGGCATTCCTTTGGCACCAGTTGGAGCTGGCTGGGGTGCTTGTGCGCGTGCACTTGCGCTGGATGCGCAAGGTGGCCTTTGCGCTAGCCTCAGTCCTGCCGAGCTGTGCCCTGGGAGTTGGTCTCTTGCTCCTTGGGGCAGGGCCCCAGACACTTGTGCACAGTGGAAATGAGCATCTGTGAGTCGCCGCCGCCCACTGTTCCCGCGCTGCAGTTACCCTCAGTTCATGTACCTGCCCAGGCGGCATGAGCAGAGCTCGTGCTAGTGGCCTGTGCTCCAGCCTGGCATCCACTGGGGCTGGCCAGGGATGTCTGTGCATGGTCTTCTGCGTGCCCAGCGGGCCCTTCTTGTGCCCGTTGGGGCACTGATCTTATGTCTGTTGGGGTGTGTCCAAGGGGCACCTGGACGTGCAGCCCCGCGCACCTGGGTCAGTGGATGAGGGCACTTCTCTGTGCGCACCCGCGCAACCCAAGGGGAGGGTTGGGGAGTGGGTGAGTGCACTTCTGCGCCTGTGCTCCTCAAGAATGTCCTATCACCCCCAACCTTTCCTCCCCTCTCTGCAGTTCACAAGAGAAAACTATAAAGGAAATCATGTTCTCACATGCACAGCAGTACATTGTTTCTTGTCTTTCAGCGCCAGATGCCAGCTGGCCCACTCCTGGCTCTGCCATTGGGCAGAGATCCGCTCTCCTCCTGATTCCTCTCTGGGGAAGCCTGTGGTTGCCAATAAGCCTTCATGTACTTACAGATGCAGCTCGGGGAGCCAACCCAGTCAGAAACCCCATCTCATCCCTTTTTCTTCCGCTAGCCTCACCAAACAGGTCATTCCCAGATGGCTTTCTCTAATTCAGCACTGCCAATGCTCGACTACTGCCAGTGTCCAGCTGCTCACTAAGATGGTCTATCTGCAATTAGTCCAAACTACAAATGAGTCTCAGGAGCCAGAAAGCGCAGCCTCCCCTCACTCCTCCACCATCTTTCTCCCTTTGCTAGAGATTTAAAAAAATACAGGACTGGCTGGTTCCCTTTTGGGGAATACTTGAATGCTGAGAGATTTTTCAGGAAGGGCCTCAGTTCTTTCCAGGCATCCTCTGGTTGTCAGCCATTTCCTCAGGTGATGGAGCCTCTGCCCTTTCATTCTAAATGGAAGTTTTGCTGGATAGAGTAATCTAGGTGGTAGATTCTTGCTTTCCATCACTTTCAATACTTCTTGCCAAGTACTTTCTTGCCTATAAAGCGTCTTTTGAAAAATCAGCTGATAGTTTTATGGAAACTCCTTTATAGGTAACTCTTCTTTTTTCTTGCTGCTTTTAAGATTCTCTCTTTATTTTTAACCTTTGGCATTTTAATGATGATGGTTCTTGGTGTGGTCCTCTTTGGGTCCAACTTGTTCGGAACTCTCTGTGCTTTCAGACTTATATGTCTACTTCCTTTGCCAAATTAGGGAAGTTTTCTTTCATTATTTTTTCCAATAAGTTTTCAATTTCTTGCTCTTCCTCTTCTCCTTCTGGTATCCCTGTGATTTGGATGTTGGTACATTTGGAGATGTCCCAGAGGTACCTTATACTAACCTCATTTCTTTTTTTTTTATTAATTCTTTTTTCTTATTGATGTTCTTATTGAATTCTTATTTCTTTCTTATGTTCTGAATCTTTTATTTGAATCCTGGCTTCATACCCTCCACCTTGGTTTCCTGTAGATTTTTTTTTAAATTTCACTTAGTGTAATTTTTAGTTCTTCCCGAGTCTTTTTTATGTTGTTGGCATACTCAATTAGTTCATTGAGCATCCTAATCACCAGTGTTTTAAACTTTGCATATGATAGGTCAGTTATCTCCATTTCATTTAATTTTTTTCCTAGAGTTTTTTTCTGTTCTTTCATTTGAACCATATTTCTTTGCCTCCTCAATTTGGCAGCTTCCCTGTGTTTGTTTCTGTGTTTTGGGTAGAGCTTCTTTTACATCCTGTCTTAATAGCATGGCCTATGATTGAAAAAGCACCTGTAAAAGGTGTGGGGCAGAGCCTTAGATAATCACCAGGATAGGGCAACCCACTTCACCACTTTGGAGCTCTATGTGAGGAGCTGTCTTGGAGAGGGGACTGTGCTGCTGCCTGGCATTTCCAGTCACTTCACCCACTCCCCGTATGTAACTGGTGCCCTTCCAGCTGTTGCCCTCATGTTTAATACCAGAGTGGGTGGGTTTGCTTATGTTTTAAGACCATATGGGCCCTTTAAGTGGAGTTTCCTGAAAATCCAGCAGTTTCTTCTGATACCTCAACCCCCACTGGTTTTTACAGGCAGAAGTTGTGGGGATTTATCTTCTTGGTGCTGAAAACCTGCACTATGCAGTCTGGCCTAGAGCTAGAATGGCCTGTTCCCAAGGTATCTCTCCCAGTTTTTATCTCCCACATGTGAATGTTGGACTGTCCATGCCTATTCTACTGCTGTTGCTCCCTCTCAATGCCACACTGCAACTTTCCACCCATCTTTGCCCCTACTACCCATCTGGATGAATGTGGCATATTTAAATCCTTGATTGTTGAACTTCCATACAGTTTGATTTTCTGATGGTTCTTGGTGTTATTTGTTTCAAGGTTTAGTTGTAATTCTGTCTGTAGTTGCATGAGGAGGTGAAATGTGTCTACCCTTGCCTCCATTTTGACCAGAAGTCCTCCTCATATATTTTAGCTACTTTCCCATAAATTGCTTCTGTTTGTTTAACTTATTATATAATCATTTAGCTTTTGCCACTTCTATAGATATTTATTTTTCTGTGGGTGTTCCCATGCTCCAAAGAGAGTAAAGTTTTTCCTTTCTAAACTGGCAAGGAATTATGAGGCTCAATTAGCCAGTCCATTGGTTTCCTATGTAAAGTTACATACTCCTTTTTAGTCTTAGCTATTAAAAATCTTTTTTTTTTTCTTCATCTGTAGCCTCATATCTCAGCTCAGATTTTGGATAAGGTGGAGCAGCAGATGCTGTTTAGAGGTAATATTTAAAATTAGTAATATTTAAATTGTCCATGAAAAGAATGGACAGAGTTAAGAAACAGGACTGAGAAAGAACTCTTGAAATATACTATTTATAAAGGATCTGAAAGAAGAATAAAGTCAGTAAATTAAACAGAGAATGAGTAATATGAGAGACAGGAGAAGCTTCAGAGGGGTCAAAAGTTAGAGACAGCAAAACTGAAGCTTTAGGAAAATCAAGACAGTCAGGTTTGATGATGCAAAAATCTAAAAGTATGAGAAATAGAAAGGCAATTATGGTTTTCAATATCTATTCAATTACAGAGTACATAGCAATCTCCAAAAAGCCTTGAAATACACTGTCATTGTTTATTTCTAGCATGCCATCATTATTAGAATGCAAGTTTCTCAAGGGCTTGATTGCGTGTGGTTTATTTTGAATGCCCATGACCCAGTTAGCATGGAACAGTATGTTTGTGGCATAAATGGCTTTATTTTACCTTACCACAATCCTGAATAGATATTTTTTCTGTTTTTATTTTATAGCTAAAGGAATAAAATACTTGGCCAGGATCACGAAGTTAAGTTAATGGCAAAACCAGACTTCTGATAATTGGTACTATGCTGTAATAGCAGTAAAACACTCAAATTTCACCTTCACCTCTTCCACCTCTTTGTTTAAATGTCAGTTTCTCAATAAGGCCAACCTTGACCACTCCAATCAAAACTACTCTTCCTTCTCTGACAATTTGCCCTGTTACATTTCTCTCTATAGCACTGATTACCTTCTAATATGTTACAAAATTAACTTTGTTGTATTTTTATTTATTGTTTATTTGGAATAGAAGCTAGGATAAAGATTTTTTTCTGCTTTGTTCACAGATATATTACAGATGCTTTCAAAAGTGACTGGCACTTTAAAAATTATTTGTTGGATGAATTAGAAGTTCATAGTTCTTTGGAAGAATTAGAAAATCAAACAAAACACACTTTTGTAGTCACAAATTCTAATCTCATTTTATAAAATAAGTAACTCTCTTTATTTCACTTTTTGCCATGATAAAATCCCTGAACCCAATCAAGGAGTAAAACCTTAATAGAAAAACCACTTTATTATAATTTTTGTAGCACATTGGGCTATTTGGCAGAAGATGACTCTAAAGCATAATGTATTTTAACATGTGTAAAGTGGATAGTGAATAATTTTCAAAACATTATTCATACATGTGTGACTTTAATTACAAAGTTATAATAGGCACATTATGAATTTTCATGAAGAAAAAACCAGCATCTGGACTTGTGATTCTACACAAAGAGAAAGCTGGGTTTCTTTCTTTTTTTTTTTTTTTGTCAGAGCCCATAAAGCCTAAATTTCCTTCAGTTAGAATTTCCTCAGAAATAGTAAAATAGAACCCTAAACTGTAAAGTCAATAAGGCTTCACCACAAATTTTTATGTTAGTGACTCAAAGTTTATAAAGAAGTATTCCAATTCATAGTATTTAATTTTCTTCCATAACTGTAACATTAAAATATTTCAATAAATCTCTAAGTTTTTGTTCTGTACATGTATTTTTAAAGATGTGCATTTGTTACAAGTATATTTACTTGAGCTATTCACCTTTTTATTTTGTTTTATTTAATTTTATTTTGAAGTATTATCAGCTTTAAACCTTCTCATATTTGAGTTCTTTATCATAGAAAAACACTACTTCAAGAAATATTTTCTTGGACTTTCGGTCTAGATAGAGGCATAAGTAAACATGCTTCACCTCCTTGCAAAACCACAGAAAGAATTACAAGTATACCTCAAAACTAATAACACCCAGAACCATCATAAAATCAAACAGTATGGAAGTCCAGCAACCAAGGATTTAAGGAAGCCACATTCATCCCAATGGGTAGAAGGGGCAGAGATGCAGAAATGGGTGGAGAGGCATGAAGAGGTGGTAGTTAAAAATCAGGAGGGATACCTTGGGAGCGAGTGAGCCCAGCTCCAGGCCAGACTGCAGAGTCCATGTTGCCAGTGCCAGGAAGATAAATCCCCACAACTTCTGGCTGTAAAAACCAGTGGGGATTTGGGCTGAAGAATAAACTTTCAGATTTTCAGGAAACTCCATTTAAAGGGTCTGCATGGACTTAAAACATATGGATCCCTACTCCATATAGGATTCAGCACCAGGACAACAGCTGGAAGGGCACCAGTCACACAGGGAGAGTGCCAGGCAAAACTTCAGAAGCTTCCCAGACAAGGTAAAGCTAAAGGAGTTCATCATCACCATGGGATTATTACATGAAATGTTAAAGGGGCTTATTTAAGAAAAAGGAGATCAAAACTACAAACATTAAAAAGGCAACAAATTTACAACTATCAACAACCAAATATAAAACAGCAACAACAACAACAACAAAAATCTAAGCAAACAACCAGAACAGGAACAGAATCATAGGTATGCAGACCATTTAGAAGGTTATCAGCTGGGAGGAGGAAGAGGGAGAATGGGGTGAAATGGGATTAAAAAACATAATTGGTAGGTACAAAATAGACAGGGGAATGTTAAGAATAGCTTAGGAACTGGTGAAGCCAATGAACCTATATGCATGACCTATGGACATGAACTAAAGGGGGATTGCTAGAGGGAAGTGGGGTACAGAACAGAGAGGGGAAGAGGGAGAAATTTGTGACAACTGTAATAACATAATCAATAAAATATACTTAAAATATATGAAGAGACTGAAGGAAAGTAAGAATTATTTCAACATTTGTTTTTCAAAAATCTCTTGAGTTTGATGCCTTCTCTGATGATAAAAATGTTTCTTCCTTCCTAGTACAGGGAGAGCATCTTTCACATGGGAGATTTATCTCCCACGTTCAGGAAAAAAAAGAGAAGGTCAGAGCATCTTTCTTTCACCTGCTGTTTTTCAAGTGTCTTTAGGTCAAAATAATCCTTATGCCACTTGCCAGTTATTGACCATGGAAAGTCTCCTTATTTCAAGTATCCTCCAAGGATTTTTGTGGGCCATTTAAAGTTTAATCAGAAAGTTCTGTACCTAGGGATGAATTTTGCTCCTTATTCTTATTTTTTTCCTATCCTAAATTATGTCTAGCTATATTGTCCAGCATAGTATCTTAGAGGTTCCCAATAAAATTAAAAGACAATATTAGGATATTCATACAATAAAAAATCATAAAGATTCTCCAATAAAAATACTAATTATGATAATCTATAGATGTTTCAAATATAAGTAGAGGGTCCCCAACATTACCAAATTCCCAGACAGATGTTAACTGTTAAATGAATTTTCAAGTTGAATTATAACAATCAATAATATTAAATTCAAAGTAAAATTCCACATAAATTACACATTCACAGAAAGAAGAGTGAAGAATTCATTTCTAGCATTTCCTAATCTTCTCAGACTTGTCTAGAGAAGTTCTTGATACCTGGGCACAGTTGAAGTTCTTTTAGCAATTGAAGCCTAAACTATTTTTGGCTAGAATAATTATAGTTCTTTAAAAATTTGGAAGTTTACAGCTCATATTTTTTTTAAGTAAAGGTTTTCAAATTATTATTTATGTTTTATTGAGGCATAATTTACAAATAGTAGAACACACAGGTCTTAAGTATACAGTTTAATGAATTTGGACAAATGTATACACCACACTTCTATTAAAAAGTAGAGCATTTTTTGTCACTTCAGGTAGTTACCTTACTTTGTATTACTTCCCAGTGAATCCCTGTTCTTCAATAAACAGTGGTCTGAATTAGCATACTTCAATTTTGCCTGATCGAGAATGGCATGTACATAGACTCATAAAGCAGGTATTCTTTAATGTCTGGTTTGTTTCACTCAAGATGTTTTGTTTTTTAACAAATTTATGTTTTGTGTATTATTAGTACATTACTTTTTATTACTGAGTAATAGTCTAGTATAAGAATATGCCACAGTTTTCTTTTAAGTTTATTCTCCTGTTGATGGATACTTCAGCTATTTCCAGCTTTTTGGGTGTTATGAGTAAAGCCAATACGGACATTATTGTACAGAGAAAATTTAATTTTATAAGAAACTACCAAGACTTTTTTCCAAAGTAGGTATATAATTTTATACTCCTACGGCAATATTTGAGAGTTCTGGTTGCTCTACATTCCTGCCAACATTTAACCATCATTTTTATTGTACCCATTTTTAGGTGTGTAGTGGTAACTTACTTCGGTTTAATATTTTTTTCTTCACAGTAATGGAGTGCAGACATCCAAGGTTATTATAGCACTGGCCTTACACCAATTAATTTTTTTCATACCCAGCTTCTGAAACAGTTTTACTCCAGGGAAAAGTTATAAATCTAGTACTCAGCAATGTTAAAAACAAACAAACAAAAAAATTGCCCAGACGGTTTGGTATTTGAGTAAGGAATAAGTAAATGGAGAAATTTTACTTGTATTTAACCTCATTAGAATGCTACTCAAACTAAAGTACCATAAGCCATAGGCACAATCTCAACTGGAAAAAGTCTACCAGCAAAGAGGTTAAATTACATATATCCTAAGCATTTACTATTGCTGGAAAGGCAGAAGCCATATATGTGTTACTTCTTAATTGTGATCTTTCCCTTTAGTTCTATCATCTTTACTAGATGTTTCCAAGGTCACCATGTTGGTCTCACTAAGCTAGTGAATGAAAATCAAGCAGAAGGGATGACATAAATGTTTACATGAGCCAGGACTAAAAATATTACACCATTTCCACTTATATTCTACGACCTAAAACTCAATCACATGGACATAGCCAACTTGAAGGGGGACTGGAAAATGAGATTTGATTGTACCCTGGAAGAGAAAAAAATAGTTTGAGAGAAGGTAGCATCTCCACACACCTCAGTCTAGCCTGCAATGCCCAGTCATACTTTGCCCATAGAGTCGGTATCTGTGACTGCTAAAACAGCCAATAGTTGGCCGGGATCTGCTTGATTGGAGTCCACTGACATTATCTAAAAAGTCCTCAGACCTTTACTCAGCCTTCTGTATGCACCTTCAGCACCTGAGCACTTCCAACTGTGCCCAAGTGCCTTTGCTGTGGTCTAAATGCCTTCATTTAAAGCCCATGTTTTTCCCTTGCCAGTGTGTCTGTGTTGGTTGGAATGTCCTCCCATAAACCAAAAGGCTGTGTATTTGATTTCCAGTCAGGACACATGCCTAGGTGGTGGGTCCAGTTCTAGTTGGAGTGTGTGCAAGAGGCAATTGATTGATGTTTCTCTCTCACATCGATGTTTCTCTATCTCTCCATTCTTTCCTCTCTCTCTCAAATCAATAAGCATGCCCTTCAGTAAGGATAAAAAAAATAAAAATAAGAAAAATAAAGCCCATGTTTAATAGGTTCCTTCCTTCATAGAAACATTCCTTTGTTTATGAACAAAATCACCATAGTCTGACTGAGGTCACTCACCGAAGTCCAAACACTTTGACCCAAAGTTTCAGGCTTTTGTTCAGGCTCTAGCAGTTCAAATCTGGTCCCATATAAGCTTCCAAATGCCATCAAGTTTAAAACATTTTGCCCACACACAAATGAATGTTCACCTATGTTTCAAGTATTAGCTGAAATTGAACTTCCTCAGAAATGCTTTCATGGACTCCTTAGAGGGTGCCATGTTTCTTATACATCACTATTTCCCTTGCTTATTCAAGAAAATACCCACTCTTTAGTATATTGAATTTGTCCTGGCTGGTTTGGCTCAGTGGATTGAGCGTCGGCCTGCGAGCTAAGTGTCGCTGGTTCGATCTTCCAGTCAGGGCACATCAGAGAAGGAAAACTCTGACTCCAAAAAACCTCCGCTGCCTTGCGGCATACCTCTTCAGGGAAAGGCTAAGGGAGTAAACCCCGACAGAAAATCCGGAGCCGGAGTCCCTAAGGCGGTTTGACGTTGTAGTCAACACCGGCAACTCCTGCGGCGCACCTGAAGCCAAGCTGTATTGACTCCGTCTTTCCCTTGGACCCTTCAGCTGCGAAGAGAGGGGGGGTCTGCTGCATGGGCAACAGCAGACCCTCCATATCACCCTGCCCAGGCTCTGTAGCTTCAGCTTCACTGGAGAGGACACTCCAACGTCATCGCAAGATGTCAATTCAACACGGGAGGAGACAGATACCGTGTTACTCCCGAGTCGGACTGCACAGCCATTCTCGGCGGTGCAGATAGACTCTTAAGAAGCTACACCATCGTCTCTCGAGACGGACAGCTGCCGATACGATAGTATATTGAATTTATCTAATCTTCAAGATACTCCACATTACAACCTCCAACTCATAAATCACCATCTTAGACTTTCAAAAAGGAGTACATTTCCTCAAAACCACATCACAGTCTCACTGCAATAATGTAGCTCACAATTAAGCTAGTAGTGGGGCTCTCCTTGATGCCTTTCTAGGTTTAAAGTGCCCTAACTATCCTGTTATGCCAGCTTTAAAAATGATAATTTTCTCCATAAATCCATTCTTGAAATCCTTCATTCATCATCATCTCTCCTTTCCTTCTTTATAAACTCAGAGAATGTCATACTACAACACATTCTTTAATATAATACAGTTATTTGTGTTACCGCCTTGAGTCTCAATAACACTAGATTTCTTTAGGGCAGAGAATTAATCTCTGTAAAGATATCAGTTTCTGCTACAGTACCTGGTACAAATCTGTTATTCAACCAATGCTAATGCTATTTAATACCACAGGAAATAAACTAAATATCATTCTGTCACAGATCTAAAAACTCATCAATAAAGATCACTTTGTAAAAGCCACACCCTCAGATTTTGTCAGCACAATGATTATGAGCTGAGGCCCCTTCATTATAAGTTTCCTTTCCTTTCCTTTCCTTTCCTTTCCTTTCCTTTCCTTTCCTTTCCTTTCCTTTCCTTTCCTTTCCTTCCTCTCCTATCCTATCCTATCTTCTCCTTCTCTTCCATTTCTTTTTTTCCCCTCATTCTTTCAGAGCATAGACAAAAATGAAGCAATTAAATAAGCGCTCTACTTGAAGTAAGGAAAGTAAGTATTGGAATGTTAGTTCTACTTTTTACCAAGAACTGTCTCCTAGATAGTTCCAATCAGATATTTTAAATTCAGTATCTCTTGAAATTGTGAAACACTTTAGTGTTCATGCAGTTTTCATTGACATTTAATGAATTATCCCCTACATCCTATGAGGATGCTTTAAAAAGATCAAATTGTCTTCATCTTACAACCAGTTGCCTGCACTTATTAACCTATTTTCTTTTAAAATTATTTATTGTCTCTTGAGAGGAAAACTGGTATCTCACATCTAATGAGTACTCAAGTACTAGAAATTGCTTCTTCATAATTTCTCCTATTTCCACATTACTGCCATCCTCTCTGTTTCAGGCCCTGGTCCACTAAAATCTAGATTGATATAAATAATCTTAATCAATCTGTTCTCTATGTCTCCTAGGAGAAAATTCTATCACAGTCACACTAATATCCTAAAATACAATTGTCCTTTGACCACTCCCAATTGAAAAGTAGTGACTTCTCTTTCAGAATGATCTACAGGTTGTGATTTGGGTTTTGTTTTGTTTTTTTGTGTTTCTTTTTTTTCTTTTTTTTTTTTTTTTTTTGCTTCTTAAATATTTTATTATGACTACTTCTATCCTAACATTTTTTGAAGAGTTCATTTTTATTGTATTTTTTCCATTATCATTTGTCTCACTTATACCCTCTTCTGTACCCACCCATCCCTCTCTCCCCCATCCTGCAATCACTACACTGTTGTCCTTATTCATGACATTTTTCTTTTTTGCTTGATCCCTCCATCCACCCCCAACATCTCCTCCAGAGCTGTCAGCCTGCTCTCTATCTATGAGTCTGTCTCTATTTTGCTTGTTAGTTCAGTTTGTTTATTAGATTCCACATAATTAATAAAAATTAAATAAAATTTAAAGATCAGTTCTTTAGTAGCCCTAGCCACATTTTAAGTGCTCAACAGTCATGCATAGCTAGTGACTACCATACTGTATAATACAGATGTAGAATATTTCCATCATGGTTGAAAATTCTGTTGGACAAAGTTACATTATCTCCTTCACTTCAAAGTAAGTAGTTCAGGACATGCCATCGTAAGTATGCTATTTTGGCATATTGATTATTTTGAGCTAAAATCACTTGGAAAATGACACGTGTAGGTCGAGGCTTCTTCTGAACTCCCCTTATCTACCTAAAGACAATTCCTGCAAAAGGAACTCAACTGTTACAAATCACCTCACCCAGAGTTGTGTCAACCAGGGAAGACTGAATCAAATTTTACCAAAGGAATGTAGACTAGAAGTTGACACTACATTCAGCGAAATATTGTCACACACTATCATGTCTGCCATCCATTCTTCTAGGGACTCATTCATCTTTTCCTAAACATCCACTAAGTTGCCTGTATCTCCACTTTCTTTCCCTTCCCCTATTAAAAGTTTTTTTTCCAAAGAAGATGCTATATAAGCTCTCAAATTTCATCATTTTCAGGGGTATTCACATTTTTTCTTGTGAAATCCCTATGCACCTATTAAAACTAATAAATCTGTATTCTTTTTCTCCTGTTCATCTGCTTATTGTCAATTTATTGCATAGGCCCAGCTAATGAACCTAGGAGGATAGAAGAAAAGTTTTTGGTTTCCTATTGCTAGTATTCAGAACCTGGTGATTTTGACCTAAATTTCTGTTTTCAAGCTTATCTACCATTATTTGAATGTTCATCCTCTCTGATTGAATGCTCCATTCCACTTAAGCTGGTTTGCCTGCTCTCTGTGAATTTCCATGCTTTGTGTATGCTTTCCCCCTGGGATGTGTTTTCTCTTCTTACTCTTTCCAAATCTACCCCTTATACTGGCCTAGTGGCACTCACTGTCAGGGTCATGCACTTGAGAATGAGAACCTCCTTAAATCTTCCATACCTCTTCTACCAATCAGCACACAGTGATTTTTCTCACCCTTAAACAGTTATAGCATCTATTTGTTTCTTTTTAAGTACTTGAGTATCTGACCTTACATTGTTATTTGACCATTTGTGTGATCTCATGGGAAAAAAATACATAGAATTTTTATCCAGAAAACATGCTTTTGCATCTAGGCTCCACTGCTTCCTAACACACAACTATGGGCAAATCACTCTAGTTTCTACATCTGTAAAATGAAGTTAAAAATAGCACCAATCCTATTTCTTTTACTGAGCTTTTCATAAGCTTAAATGAATGTATCTGTAATGTTGTAAAACCCACTACATACAATGGATAGTATAAGTCATATATGTTGCTGTTTTTCCCAATATGATATCATTAGCTTTTTATAATGTTTAAATAATAAAATCATGTTGGATTGTGCATTCTACCTCCAACAGTGGTATGAGGAAAGCAACTTTTTAGTATCATTAATATTTGTTAAATTTAAACATTAAAATATTTTACAGACTATATATATAGTGTATACCATGTTAGTATGTGTTACATATATATTTACCCCTTTTCTTCAACTAGAATTTGAATGCAAATGTCAATATTTTAAGTATAAACTTTTAAGAAGCAAATCCTGTATTATTACAATAGATTTTTAGTAAAATGTGAATTTTTATCTCTGTGATGATAAAAAAAATGTAAATATTACTTATGCAGATAAGTCTATCATTTCTCCCCTACCTAGTCCTTAGTCCAAAATTTCTAAACTAAACAGAATTGAGGAAAAACATGCAAAATAATTTTAGATGGAGTTAGCCAAATATTCAATTTGAAGTGTTTTTCTGTTCATTTAGACTCATTCTATTCATTAATCTAAAATGATTGTGATTAGTGTAGTTTTTCTTTTCTTTTCTGAATTTTGAAAGATTAAACTTAAAATGATGATTGAAAATCACCACAGCTTCCTTGCTGGCTAATTTTTATCAGTTGCAAGGACTTAGCAAAGCCTGAATGAGGAAAGTGTTAAAACTGACTCCTCTAGGGTCAGAGCACAGGGCACAGTGCGTGCATGTAGGCACACAAGGAAACTGGTGTCTACATCAGTAGGACCGCGCTTTGTGGGACTTTTCTGTCTAGCAGGAGAGCCCACTGACTTACACCAAGCCTAGGGTCAAAGATTGAAATTGAAAGTGATATTCAGATTAAGCAAAAATGATCTCCTAGAAAAGGTAAGGATTGAAATCAACTCTGAGAAGAGCCATCATGGGCCTCAACAAAAATTTGCCTCTCACTTCTTTTTGGCTCATAGGGCTTGGGAGAAGCAAAAAGAATGATATGATTCTGTGGTCCAGAGGGGGGTGGATATCTATGCAGTTGACTTCTTTACCTTCAAAGTATTGCATTTGGCTCAGCATCAAGAATTTTGACACCTATTTTTTAGCAGAAAACAAAATTTTGAGAATATCAGAGTCAATAAAGATTCAAAGGTAATTTGGTATCTGAAAAAGATCTGAAGTAAGAGTACAAAACCAGATCTTTTTGTATTTTGACTGAAACTTCTTTATTTTCCTTTTTCTTTTAAATCCTATACTGAGCACATGCTTATTGATTTTAGAGAGAGGGGAAGGGATGAGAGAGCAGGGGAGAAACATTGACCTGCTAGAGGATTGAACCCACAACCTAGGCATGTGCCCTGATCAGTAATTAAACTCCTGACCTTTTCAGTTTATGGGATGACACTCCAACCAACTGAGCCACACTGGCCAAGGCAACTCAGAGTTCTTTTTGATGAATATTTACTGAACCACAATCTTATGATTGAGAAGTAATTATTGACCAGAAGAAGGAGAAGCATTAGGCCTTCATGAAATTCTTCATTTATTGGCTTCCAGGCAGCCAACTGAGTTCATAAAGTACTGACTGCATGAAGTGAGTAATGTCTGGGATTCCAGATTGTCCCCAAAGGAAGATGATTCCTATAACAACTGAGATTTGGGAATCAGCTTTGAGGTCAGGGAATGCAGCTCAAAAGCTCTACAGCTTTATGAGAAGAAAGGAGAAGTAAGTATAACTCTTACAGGAAGAAAGAAATGAAACCTCTTTCTTTGCCTCTGGGGAAAATGTGCTTTTTTAATTCCTGGGAATGAGTGACACAGACGCTGAAATAAAGCTTGGTTTGTCGGAGTGATGATTCCAAAAATATCTCGGGATTGCTTGACATGTTAGTAAATAGATGATTGTGAAGAAAATTAACTAGAGCATGTAGATATATATGTCTGGTAGACTCTTAACAATCTGTTTAGCTTCAGGTAAACAAAGTGTTCAGTGTTGGAGTCAAGAGGGTAATTTAGCCAAGCAATGCAATGGTTTGCAAATGCCTCCCATATGGAAAGGAAACCAAATGTTGTCCCTCAGTAATTGTCCTGTAATTTGATTTCTTTGGCTATACATGCACAGAGGCATGCATAAAAGACATGTATATACATATGTGTATCTATTCATACTGTGGATATCTACATATGCACATATGTACATATGGATGAATCTGTCAAAGATATAAAAACACTCGGAAAAGATAACAATCTTTCAGGTCTTTCTGACTAAATTGTAACAGAGCCTGAGGAAGCTGAAACTCCTTTGAGAAGACAGGGAGGGATTATATAAACCTCTTCTTGCTCCAGTCATTTACTACTATGGGCAATATTAAAGAGGCAATACCATCAGAGGTGCCATTTGGGGCTTGGGGTCTTTTCTTTTTTTTTGTTTTTTTAAAGTATATTTTATTGATTATATTGTTACAATAGTTCCAATTTTTTCCCCTTTGCTCCCCTCCACCCAGCACACCCTTCCCCAACAATCCCCTCCCCAAGTCCATGCCCATGGGTTGTACATACAAGCTCCCCTGCATCACCCTTTCATATATCCTTCTTTTTCAAAAAATAATTAATTAATTAGTTAAATATTTTAACAATAAAAAATAACAATCCCTCCCTATCAGACTTAAGACCCTTTACAATCTTATAAAAGACAATGGACGAAGGTCTCGAGCTCCTCTAGCTGCTTCAAGCTGGACATGGTCGTCGTCCTACCTACACTTGGGTCAAGAAATCCCTAATAAGAGTGGGAGTGTGGAGGGGAGGGTGGCCTTCCCACAAGGGGAAGGATCGTGCAGACTCCAGGTTGGTTGGCTGTCTCTGGACAACGGCATGCTTGGTTTAACAGGCTGGCATCCTTGTTGTATTCTGGGGGCAACAGGGTTAAAGGACATCATTCAATCCGTAACCACTAGATGACAAAAGACAGGTATTAATTTTTCAATGTCCCACATTAGGGAAAAGAAGGGCTTCTTTGGAGGAAGGTATGCCAGGTACATCTCACCTGTCCAAAACCCTTTTGCCCATTATACTTAGTTTTGGCTGAGGGAAATATTTTAGGTTTCCCCCCTCTCAGGCCTCTGGGCTCTTTCTGTCCAAGCCATTAGGATAGAAAAGAGAAACCAGCTTTAAAGTGAAGCCCACAGACCACCCCGTTCTTCACCAACCCAGCCACTTAGTTCAGCCAAACCATTGAGTATCAGGAGGCAGCAATGCAGACAGGATTAAGTGAGGCCTATACATACAGACAATCACTCAGGTAATGAGATCGTAGGCTTATGCCCTTTGAAAACAGAAAACATATGTTAATTTATGTAACATAACCCACATACAAGTCTCTAACTCTGTAGGACTGTCTTATCGGAAAGACATCCCGTTGCAAGGCATTTGACATTCTTCTTGCCTGTAAATTAAACATCTTTGATAATGTCACAGACATAGTTTAACTTTCAAATGAAAACAAATTTTAAATGAAAAGAAACTTTAAAGACGGTTCGCTGCACTACTTTATAGTCTACCACTGGGCATTGTTATCTTCCTTGAATCGTGATTTTTCTCCCTAAGATTACCCTCCTTGTCATTAAAGGGACTGCATTAAGTTCATTTTTAATTTATCCTGTTGATTTGCATAAACACAACAAGAGCAGCAAATGATCACTTATGATCTTTAGTTCTGCTTTGCTGGAACTTACGCAAGGAACATTTAGGGTGACCTTCAGTCTGCCCTTCAGGGCACAGAAGCTGAGCCACATACCTGGCATTCAGCCTTGCCTGTAAACACCTGTCTTTTCCAGGTCCTCCTGGTTTTCCGTTGTGCCTTAAGGTCCCTTCTAGCCATCTTTCAGGAAAACAACCTTCATTCCTTCCCTGGAAAGATTGCTATGGACTGCTCATCCATACAAGGTACCAGGCCTTTTATCTCGTGGACTTTTATTACCTTTGAAAGTCAGTCCCAGTTGCTCAGGGCTTTTTGGTAACAACCAAAGCCCAAGCATGTCTCCTTTAGGCATGACATTCCATTCAAAGTCTTAGTTAAAAAAGAAACAAAAAACCTCTATTAACAACTGGTCTTATTAGTTTTATGCAAAAAAACTTAGGTCATTACTTACTTCTTTAGAATGCCAAATTCTGGAGGGATCAGATAGGGAGAAAATATATACAGTGTGAAGGAAAATCCTTGTCCTTCTAATATTCACTGAACTTGCATTTCTATTCTTTATTTTTTTATTTTTTACCCCCACTAAAAATTTTTCTGTTTGTTTGTTTCTCCATTACGGTTGTCTCACTTTTTTCCCCCTCTTGCTTCCCTGCACCCTGCCCCCCCTTCTTCCACATTCAGTCTCCACCCAGTTGTCCATGTCCATGGGTCATTTATACATGTTCTTTGACTAGACCCTTCCCCTTCTTACCACTTCTCTCCTTCCCATCTCCCCCATTGTTACTGTTAGTTTATTCCTTGTTTACATACCTCTGGTTCAATTTTGCTCATTTGTTTGTGTTGTTCATTAGTTTCCTGTAACAGGTGATAACATAAGGTAATTTTCTTTTGTTGCCTGGCTTATTTTGCTAAGCATAATTCTCTCTAGTTCCAATCATGTTGTTGCAAATGGTAGAAGTTCCTTCTTTCTTTCAGTACTTATTCATTGTCATTTTCCCCCTTTGTGCTCGTGTTCCTCTCTGTCTCTCTCTGTTTGTTCATCTTCTTAAAGCAGACCCTTTAGCATCTCTTGCAATGCTGGTTTGGTGGAGATGTATTCTTTTAGCCTTCTTTTGTCTTGGAAACTCCTTATTTCACCTTCCATTTTGAATGAGAGCCTTGCTGGGTAGAGTATTCTTGGTTGTAGGCCTTTGTTTTTCATTACTTGGAATATATTTTGCCATTCCCTTCTGGCTTGTAGTGTTTCTGCTGAGAAATCTGATGATAGCCTTATTGGAGCTCCCTTGTATGTTATTAGTTGTTTCTCTCTTGCTGCTTTTAGGATTCTCTCTTTGTCTTTGAATGTTGGCATTTTAATTATGATGCGTCTTGAAGTGGGCCTGTTGGGGTTCATCTTCATTGGGACCCTCTGTGCTTCCTGGACTTGCATGATTCTTTCTCCTTTCATGTTAGGGAAGTTTTCTGTCATTAGTTTTTCAAAGAGGTTTTCTATTCCTTGCTCTTCTTCTTCTCCTTCTGGAATTCCTATGATATGGATATTATTACGTTTCATGTCGTCCTGCAGCTGTCTTAGAGCCTCTTCAGTCTTGTTCAGCCTTTTTTCATTTTGTTGCACTGTCTGTGAGTTTTTGTCTACGTTGTCCTCGAGCTCGCTGATCCGATCTTCTGCTTCCTCTAGCCTGTTTTTAATTCCTTCTACTGTGTTCTTTAATTCAGAGATCGTATTTTTCATTTCCTCCTGGCTCTTATTGATAGCTTCCATGTCCTTTTTGATGCTGCTATAATTCTCAGTAAGTTCCTTACAGTTCTTCTGGAGTTCACTGTAGTTTTTCTGGAGTTCTTTGTAGTTTCCGCTGAGCTCATTGAGCTTCTCCATAATCCATGCTTTCAATTCCATATCTGATAGTTTGCTCCCCTCTATTTCATTTAGCATTCTTTCTGGGGACTCTACCTTTCCTTTCGATGGGGGGTTGTTTCTCTGTCTCCCCATTTTTGTGACTCCTATTGTTTGTTGGTGCTTCTTAGAATGATCTGCACTTCCTGGGTCTGCCCCTGGTGGCATCAGGTCCTGTACCAGTCTGGGCCTAGGCAGCCTGTTGGAGACTTCCAGGGATCTACTGCCTTTGTCTGACTCCTTTAGTTGTTAATCTATTCAATCTGTGATTAGCCGTCAGGCTTAAGGACCGTGGGTGTGGCAGCTTAATTCCTGTAGGCAGGGCTTTTGCTTCCCCTCAGGCTGACGCCACTTGGCCGGGAATGGTCTGCCTGCAGTGTGAGGGTGAGTCAGCACTGGGACCTGGCCGGCTGCTTCCCCAGCTCTCCCCTCAAAGCCACCACACCAAACTCTCCCCAAGCATTTCCTGTCCTCTCTGTCTTCCCTCTGCTTGTGCCCAGGGTAAATGAGGGCAGAATATTTTCATATTTGATCCACTTAAGAGCTCTTTTTCTCCAGCTGTTTCTCTCTGGCTAGCAAGAAACCCTGTGGCTTTTCTCTTTTCTCAGCTGGATACTATTTTACTTTCCACTCTGTTGCTGTAGGCTGGGGAGCCCGGCTGGGGGTTTAGACCCTGCCCTTCTCAGGGGGAATCCCTGGCTGCTGAGCTGTTTCTCAGCCCCTTCAGCTGCCACCTGTGTGAGCCTAGCCAGCCCTTCCGCGTCTCCGCACTCCCTACCGGTCACGTTGTGATATAGCGGCCTTTTCTGCCTCTCCGTGGTTATAAGACTTCTCTCCAGCTGGTGTTCGGTTGGTTATTCCAGATGATTTCTCCAAAATTACATTATAAATCCAGACTAGTTCTGGGAGGAAGTTAGTGTAGCTTCCACTTACTCCTCCACCATCTTGTTTCTCTCAGGGCTTGGGGTCTTTTCCTTGGGAGGCACATTTGACTGTTGAGATTCAATAGGAGGCAGAATAAATGTACCCTGGAGTTGAGGCTTAGGACATACTCTAGATTAGAGGCTTGAAGGGAAGAAAGTAAAAAGGAATAGAAGTTTCCTTTCTCTTGTTTGTTTTAACTTAGCAGGATAGTAAACTATATCAAAAGTTAGTGGATATACTAGTTTAGATGTATTTTGTAATTGCAGAAAATTAAAATAGATGATGTCCCTGGCTGCTGTGGCTCAGTGGATTGAGTATCAGCCTGTGAACCAAAAGGTTATGGGTTCGAATGCCAGTGAGGGCACATGCCTGGGTTGCGTGGGCCAGACCCCCAGCTGAGGACATGTGGAAGGCAACCAATGGATATTTCTCTCCCTCTCTTTCTTCCTCTCTTACCCACTCTCCAGAGATAACAAATAAAAATTTTAAAAATAAAATAGATGAAGAATAACTTTTAACCACAAAAAGGGGTATATTGAAAACAAGCTTGGATATCTTATGGAATTGAAACAAATACTGAACTACAACTCTGGAAGAATAGAAATACAGTCCAGGAGGTCTCAGCAATGGAAGTTTGTAAAACTTTTCTCTAGAGAGCTGGTATTAAGGTGAATGGTTTGTTGCCTTTCTGTTCAAGATTCCAAATTCTTGGGAAAAAGAACTTGATTAGCCTTGCAGCTATATAAGGAGGTGACAGTCACTGTGGGCCTACCTTTGAGCATCAGGGATGGTCACATAGATGACAAATTGTAAACAGGGTAAAAAATGGCTTGTATGACAAGAGAGAAAATTCAATTTTTGAAAAAAGTGTACATTTGGCCAAATCAATTATATCTGGGGAACCTGAGTGAAATTCTAGATAGCTGGTTGTGTTGTGCAATTGATAAGAAAGTAACAATCCACCCCTTTCTTTCCCACTGAAACTGAAAATCAAAATACCCGTGTGCTGGCCTTCAGGGTTGAAATGAATGGGGAGATACTGGGTTCATCACAACTTAATCCATAGATATTCTTGAGTGGAGAAAGTTTATAAAGGATAGAAAAGTGTTTAAAAAAGGAGAACAAAACAACCTTAGTTCCTTAGTTCTTGAATATAGAAGAAGTAAGGGGGGTAAGGCATGGGATATGTCAGGGGCTTTGCATTAATGCAGGATTTAATAAATTAAAAGTTCCTGATCCGATTATGGTAATGTTCATTGTGACAGCTCAAGATATAGAGCAAGCCACTGGGATTTTACAGACATCATGGTTAAATCACCCATCAAGATCATTTAGATTCCCTTCCCCTATTCCTATGTTGATCTCAAACCTTCAGATGACTAGTTCTATTTATTTCTCTTGAAATAATTGTAGAAGAGAGACAACAGGGGTCTCTTAACACACAACACACACTAACTGAATTCTGCTCTGCACTGTACTAATTGTTTAAGGATGCAATTGGAGTAACACATGCAAAAGTTCTAGGAACACAGTAGGTCCACAGCAAGTGAAATTTTATTTTTCTTCACTTTCCCCATACTGTGAAAGAGAAGCTCAGAAGAGCAGATATTAGCATTCTCATATATGGAAAGGTACATTGTCTATCATACACTAGCAAATTTGGGGACCAGTTTATAGAGTAACCCTTTCAGAATTCGCTTACCATGGGTCAGTCTTACAGAATATCTGAGTAGCAAATGAAATAGGAGCACTTAGTTTCTGGATGCTTAGCAAAACTTAGATTATCCCTCATCTTTCATGTTTGCAGAAAAGTGTTTCTGATAAAACAAGTAGCAAGTTACCATCCTTCTTTAAATAACTTGAAATACGACACTGTTCATTTATCAAGAAGCACAGATACTTCTTCCAGATCATTTATTCATTGCAACCATTGATGAAATTAGTGGAAAGCAAAAAAACTGCTCTTTAGTGCATATTCTGATAGTTCTTTTTAGCTTAACTCAGAAATGGCTTGGTTTCTATCAAAACTTTAGTTATTGGTTAGTTGGGATGAATACTGGAGGGATTCCTAAGTGAACCAGAATTACCCCAATATGCATATGTGTGAACCACACAGTACTCAGCTGATGTGAACTGAAAGTTTTGCTAGTGAAATGTGGGGGGAAGATAAATCAACTCATTTAAAATGCACTGGGAAAGTTCAGCATTTGACGCCACCCACAAATAAGTCCTTTTGCTAAATGATGCTTATAAATATTGACTTTTTAAATATCGGATTTGTTAAAATATATAATTCATGCTTTATGCGAATCTACAAATTCTGATGCCACAGGGAGAGTGGCTCCCTAGTGACCATCAGTGTGCATGCAGCACACACACATATTCATTCACTCTCCCAAAATATCCATACATAATTCACCGATGGATGTACTGGAAGTACCTGCAGTTTGTGTGGCCACCGGTGAAGAAGCTCTGTTCTGCTACCTCAAGTAAATACTACTGAATTCCTGCCAGGGATTGTATCAGACAAACAATAGCCACACTGTCTCTTGACTATAGATTCTGCCAGGCCTTTCCGCCTTTAGGAGCCAAGCAGAAGGAATTCTTCACCACACCATGGCTCTGTCCCCAGAAAGCATCTTTGTTATGACAAATCATGGCTTGTATTCATCTATCCACACTACTGGTGGGAAAGAAAACTGTCTCTACCACTGGAAAAAAAAAATAAAAGAAAATTTAAGACTGGAAAGAATCCTATAGATTACTCCAGCCAGTGTTTTTCAGATTGCTGAATTTCATGAACTAGCAACATTTGGGAATATAACTAAGTTTTTTAGAAAATAAAATAACTATGGAGAAGAAGGGCAGATACTGACAGGATTTTTACCTAGTGAATAAAAATATATTTAATAAAATACCGTCGGCAACCGTCCGTCTTGAGAGACGATGGTGTAGCTTCTTAAGAGTCTATCTGCACCGCCGAGAATGGCTGTGCAGTCCAACTCGGGAGTGACACGGTATCTGTCTCCTCCCGTGTTGAATCGACATCTTACGATGACGCTGGAGTGTTCTCTCCAGTGAAGCTGAAGCTACAGAGCCTGGGCAGGGTGATATGGAGGGTCTGCTGTTGCCCATGCAGCAGACCCTCCCTCTCTTCGCAGCTGAAGGGTCCAAGGGAAAGACGGAGTCAATACAGCTTGGCTTCAGGTGCGCCGCAGGAGTTGCCGGTGTTGACTACAACGTCAAACCGCCTTAGGGACTCCGGCTCCGGATTTTCTGTCGGGGTTTACTCCCTTAGCCTTTCCCCTGAAGAGGTATGCCGCAAGGCAGCGGAGGTTTTTTGGAGTCAGAGTTTTCCTTCTCTGATGTGCCCTGACTGGAAGATCGAACCAGCGACACTTAGCTCGCAGGCCGACGCTCAATCCACTGAGTCAAACCAGCCAGGGCTAAAGATGGCAGTTTAGATTTAGAATCTCCTTTCTATTTCTTAGAAATCATCAAAAGCTGAAAGGAGACCAGGAAACAACAGTACAAGATAGAGTTTCAGTGAAACAAGAGACAGCTGGGACCCAAAATGTTAGTGTAGGTGAGGATTTTCCAGGAACAGTGACAATGGACTAGGACTGTGACAGAGAACTTGAAAGCAACCGAGCTCAGAATATCAGAGTCCTTCCCTGGAGCCATTTTCTGAAGTAAATATTTTATCACCTGTTTCCAGAATCAGAAATGAGTGTACACATCAACAACACAAAGTTGGATAATTCTGTTTTATTTTGGGGAATAGAAGGAGACTGGATAATAGACTTTCAGAGAAGGAAAACTCTGACTCCAAAAAACCTCCGCTGCCTTGCGGCATACCTCTTCAGGGGAAAGGCTAAGGGAGTAAACCCCAACAGAAAATCCGGAGCCGGAGTCCCTAAGGCGGTTTGACGTTGTAGTCAACACCGGCAACTCCTGCGGCGCACCTGAAGCCAAGCTGTATTGACTCCGTCTTTCCCTTGGACCCTTCAGCTGCGAAGAGAGGGAGGGTCTGCTGCATGGGCAACAGCAGACCCTCCATATCACCCTGCCCAGGCTCTGTAGCTTCAGCTTCACGGGAGAGGACACTCCAGCGTCATCACAAGATGTCGATTCAACACGGGAGGAGACAGATAGCGTGTCACTCCCGAGTCGGACTGCACAGCCATTCTCGGCGGTGCAGATAGACTCTTAAGAAGCTACACCATCGTCTCTCGAGACGGACAGCTGCCGACGACGACGGATAATAGACTTTAGTAGAAAGATGTAGTTTGTCTCCCTAGAAGCAAAAAATTATATACAAGGTCTGTCCAGAAGACATCCACCCATGTAATATGAAAAAATAGAGACATTTATTGAAGAAGATACAAGATACAGGAAACATTGTACATAGGACAATGATGCCTCAGTTCCCTTCAAAGTAGGCAGTTTGGGACCTCACACAGTTCTCCCAGTTGCCATGAGCTCCCTGTGGCATTTTCCTGAATCTCATCAATGGCCTGAAATCTCTTCCCTTTCAAAGGTGATTTTAGTTTTGGGAAAAGACAGAAGTCGCAGGATACTAAATTTGGACTATAGGAGGGCTGAATCACTTGGGCGATTTGATGTTTCACCGAAAAGTCTGCATGAGATGTGATTTACGAGTGGGTGTGTTATCATGATGAAGCTGCCAATCACCAATTGCCCATAGCTGCTGCCCCCTGAATCATCCAAATAGTTTCTGTGGAGGAATGTTCAAGGTTAACACAAAGTTTGATGTATATTCATTGCTCTATTTGTTCAATCATTTTGAATGTGATGGCCACACAGTGCACATGCTCACTCAATGGCATTACCAACCCCCGCTAACTAATACAGTGAAGTCATCATTGTTCATGCATGCACATTCCAGTCTACTATCCCTGTCTGCCGGATGACATTGATGTTGTGTGGACCATTCTTCTTATATTAACAATGGCTGGACTTTTTCCAGACGGACCTCATATATATATATATATATATATAATGAGGTCTAAAGAAAATGTAGGCAAATTTAGATTTCTCCTTATAAAGTCTATAACAAATAAATGGTACAGAACATACACAATAACTTCAAAATTAAGCACTGAAAATATAATTTTAAATGATTAATAAAAATATGTTACAAAAATTAAAAGAAAGTAACAGAAAAAATTAGAGATTAAGCTCTCATAAAAAATGTTCTTATGGAGTATATTCAAAATGAGACCAAGTATTTTGCCAACTTAAAAAATTTTTTTCTCATTTTAATATAATTGAAAATATGTCGATAAAAGAGGAGGATATAGAATATGAGTTAGTAGAACTTCAAAATAAAGTTGAATAAAAAAATAAAAATGGAAATAAAGATTTGGATGATCCAATAATTGGAGTACAGAAAAAAATACAGTTAAAGAAATAAAGATGAATTTGGACAATCCAATGACTGGAGCATGGAAGAAAAAATATAGTTTTACACAGAACAAATATTTAAAACTAATTTTCAGTCCAATACATTAAAAAGTGCTCAGAATTATTAGTTACCAGGAAGAAATGTTAAAATCTCAATCAGATATCACTACACACATTTTAGGATGGCTAAAATTAAGACTGACTAAGCCAGTTATTAAGAGAATGTGGAACATGCTGAAGCCTCATACATTGCTAGTGAGAATGTAAATGGTCCAACCACTTCGGGGAAAGGTTTGGCAGTTTCTTACAAAGATAACCACATATGAACCTTAGGCACAGAAATTCTATTCTAGATATTTATCCAGTAGAAATGAAAACAAATGTCTGTTAAAAGAATATCTTTTGTAGAAGAATATTTATACCAGCCTTACTCAAAATAACCAAAAAATTGAAACAATCCAAATATACATTCACAGATGAAAGCATATATAATGAATATTTATTCTGTGGAATGATACTAGGCCATCAAAAGGAACAAATTACTAACATGTCAAATACAATAAATGAAATATTACAGGCCATATGCTGAGTGAAAGAAAAGGCTGTATGTAAAATATCATGAACTGTATCATTTGATTTATGTGACATTCTATAAGAGGCAAATCAAACTATATTTTAAAAATAAAAGCATGGTTGTCTCTGGGGTTTGGGGTGGGGAGACTGATTGTAAAACACATAAGAGAAGTTTCTGGATTGATAGAAATATTCTATATCTTGATGGATGTGGGTTAAAGAAGTGTATCCATTTGTCAAAATTATGCTGTCAAGATTTGCGAATTTAAATATATGTACATTTAACTAGAAAGAAGACAACTAATAATAATGAATAATCAAGTGGGAGTTGAGTAGTGAGTGCAAGTACAGATCAAATCAAAATGACAGCGTTTTGATCATTATTGAAGCTGAGAGATTGCTGCATGGGTATTCACTTAGTCATTATGCTTTCTTTGTATAGATTTGAATTCTTCCCAAATAGTTAAAAATTCTTAAATAAGAGAAGACTTCATTCTACATATAGAATTGGCATAGCGCTCCAAAGAAAACTGCTTTTCTTGGCCTGAATTCTAGTTTATCTGTTATTAACATCATGACTCATTTTTTCTTTATACTTCCATTTGCCTGTTATTTCTTTGCCAACACTTTCATTTTAACCATCTAAATTTCTTTGTGTATCTCTTTAGATATATTTGAGTTGGATTTAGCTTTGTTAGCTAAACTGAAAAATAATATATACAGTAAACTGACATAATCAATATGACATAGATTTAGTCTTATTTCTATCATATTGTGTCACGTTACTTCTTAATGTTTTCTACCTTGCCATTCCATTTCTCTATGGTTATGAAATTTCTTTGATATTTAGAAGGTATATAATTTTTGCTCTAGTGGTTACCTTTATATTGATAATTCTATATAATATCTTTAGTCACCTCTTACTGTGAAAACTTAGTTTTTATGGTTAGTAATATTGAAATTAGCCAGTACCTGCTTATTTCTCACTTCTCTTTCTTCTTTCCATTCCCCGTCTCCAATTTTAATCACTGGTATAATTTTAGCTTTAATGTTCTTATTCCTACATATATTTAATTTCTACTTGATTTATTAATTTCAACTTATATCATTCTTGTATACTTCTTATTAATATCTGTAAAAATATCAGGGAACTAATTCTACTTTCATTAATTCTCTCCCTTTTCATACTTTTATCAGTTGTAGAATATCTCCTTTCTTAGAGCAAATTATATTTATATACTATTTGGTCTAGATTTAACCTTATATCTTTGTCTTGTTCTGCTGTTAAGTATATTCAAGTCATACCCCCACATACTTTACAGTGAAGTATCTCCAGTCATTTAATGGTTACAGACACACACTCTCTTGTCAATTTCTTAAAAAGTGCTCATAGGAATGATATTCCCTGATGTCTAGCTTGTTCATAAGTTTATTTGATTGTTTGTCAATGGCCTTGCACTTGAAGAGTATAAAAATTTATGTTTTATACTTCTTTCTTTGAGTGTGACAAAAATTTCACCACTTTCCAATTCAAAAATAGATTTTATTATTTTCCTGCTTTGTTTTTACTGAGGTAAAACTTACATATATTAAAATTCACCAGATTTACCCTTTTTAAAAGTGTATGGTTCTAAAGCTTCCAAATGCATTCAGGCTGTTGTCCAAATTTAGCTTCAAGTATTTATAAGACTGAGGTCCCCCTTTTCCTTGCTGGCTGTGAGCTAGCGCTTATTTTCAGCCCTCCATGTTTCTTAGCTCCTGCTCTCTTCCTCCATCTGCCAAGTCAGCAATGGTGAGTTGAATCCTTCTTATGTTTTGACTCTCTCTGACTTCTCCTTCTACCTCATCTGCTTCATCTCCTCTTTGACTGCCTCTTCTGCCTTCTTTTAATTTTTTCAAGGGTTCGTGTGACTAAAATTCTATCCAAATAATAACTCTTTTTTAAGGTCAGCTGTTTAGTAACTTTGATCACATCTGCAATGTCCCTTCACAACATTATGTACATTCATGCTTGATTACATTATCTTAATTATAGAAATGAGAATTTTAGGGGAACACCTTTATAATTCTTCCTACCTCATACATACATTGAAAAATCTCATTTGATTTCATTCATAAGGGAAGTATAAATTAAGCATATACTGAGATATGATTTTTCACTACCACATAGGCAAACATGAAATAGCATAAAAACATACTGATGAAAGAGGGGTAATGAGATCTTAGATATATTGCTAGTAGAAGTTTTAACTCATATGATATCTATAGAGTATAACATGGAAAAAACTATCAAAGTTACAAATATCAATACCTGCTGATCCAGAAATCCTGCTTCTAGAAAATTTTCTGCATATATCACATATGTGTGAAATGACCTATGTACAAGTTTGATTATTTCACATTAACTTTGGTAGCAAAATATTTAAAGCAGCCTCAAAGCCCAGGGGACTAGTTAATAAGTTAGCATAATTTTATGTCAATAGAATGCAATCCATACAATACAATGGAATATATAAAATCAATGATGAACGTTTTCATCATTGTGAAATAATAAGAAAGATATTATTTCAAAAATAAGTTGTATAACAGTAGATATGGCATGCAAATGGTTGTACAGAGAGGGGAAGCAGAATTTATACCTATATTTATTAGCTTGCATTTGCATAAAATATCCCTGCAAGTATATGAGAAAAACATGATAATAATGAGTGCCTTCAGAGAAGAGAAATTGATGGCAAATGATGAGACTTTTGGATTTTTTTGAATCTTAGACCACATGAATGTATAATTTATTCAACAGTAAAAAGAGTAAGTTGTGTAGTTCTTTTTACTGACATTATCATTTAAAAATAAATATTTTTACTGGAAAGGAAGAGATTTAAATAAGCACTTAAGCCCTGGTCAGTGTGGTTCAGTTGGTTGGAGTGTTGCACACAAACAGAAAGTTTGCAGGTTCAATTCCTGGTTTGGGCACATGCCTAGGTTGTGTGTTCAGTCCCTTGTGTGGGTGCATATGGGAGGCAGCCAATCGACGTTTCTCTCTCACATTGATGTTTCTTTCCCTCTCTCTCTCCTTCCCTTCACCTCTTTCTAAAATCAATAGGCATGTCCTTGGGTGAGGATAAAAATCAAATGAATAAATAAGAACTTAATATGTACCAAATAGCCCTTCTGGGCATCATATCTTCCCATCTTTAGAACAGCCTGTATGGTTAGTACTATTCTCTATTTTACTGTTGAGGACACTGAGGCTCAGAAAGACACATCATGGCCCAAGAATGCACAGGTACTATGATGTTGGGCAGGGTTTGACCCAGGGCGATTTTATATCACATTTTTAAGCACTACATGACAATAGCACTATACAATAACAACAAAAAAAGACCATAATCTTATTATTATTTTAAATAAAATACTTTTCTTTATGTAAAGTAAATGCACTGCCTTCTCCTTTCTGTGTTGTATGTACAGTGGCATTTATCCCAAATTAGAGTCTAAGAAACACTGGTGGATGCCAGTGTGCAGCCATGGGCTGAAATCTCTCATATAAAGCCTCCCACAGAGAAACAATCTTCTCCTTGAAAGCTTTAGTGACAGCGAGCACTTCCATAAAATGACGTTCTCAGAGAGCAAGCTCATGCACTGAACAGGTTCCAGTGACAGCAAGTTTGCGCTGCATTGGTCTGAAATGTGCCCCCTTACACCCTCCATGCCTGTGACTGTAGTTTGCCCTGTGGAGCCACCATGAAAGTTCTAATTGATCCCTATTCCTTATGATTACCTCTTCAAATATTCAAAGCATTCCCTTACAGTGTTAAAATTTCCAAGATTCTCTGCTTCTCATACAACAAGAATTTAAATCTCTCATCTGCATAAACAGATGATTCTCTTCTGGGGCACTCCAGAAGAGAATTGTCAATATTTTTGATAGAGTATTTTACAAAGGAAGACTGACCAGCAGAAAATAGAGAGGAATTACCACCTCCAGTTGCTGACTATTATCCTAGTAACACACACAAAAATAACTATCTCATAAGAGAATCCTGCTGCTAACTTGTATTGAACAGGTAGACATATGCATCCCTTAATTATTTTTCATATTTGCAACTCATAAGATTCCCTCCGCTAGGAGAGAAAGAGAAAGACAGACAGACAGACAGACAGACAGAGAATGCTTTGCCTTAAGGGCAAGACTTTAATATTATAGCCATTCTTTTAGTATTTAATTTCTTTTAGAGTCAGCTTGTTTAAAGAGGAAGATGCCAAAGACTGAATTTAGAGAAATGGAGTGTGGAAAATGAAGCACAGTTAAAAATAGGAAAAAGAAATAGTAAAAAAGCTAAAATACACACCAGTATGAATTAAGGTATTTTTTTATCAATGGTATATTTATTGAAGTTCCAGGATTTTCACATTAAATATTTGAAATACTTTATTAACATTGAGATTTCAAGTGATTGGTAATTTTACATCAATACAGTATATAAATAGTTAACACTTATAGAAGCTTATTGTGTACCAGGAATTATTATAGGAGTTTCGGTAAAATTCATTCTTTTACTTCACAACAATGCTGTGATATAGAAACTATATTTTCTCCTTTTTTAAGGAACCTGAGGCCTGGAGGGGTTAACAAATTTGCCTAAGGTCATAGAACAAATGGTCAGTGAAACTGGTATTCAAAGTCTAGAAGTTCAGTTTTAAAATAAATTACATACCTACAATTACAAAATTGTTCTGTAAAGGGCAGGCTTGCTTGAGTTTCTTCTCAAAAGAGGTAAAAATATGGAAATTCAGGAACATGCAGGATTATTATGAGCTAGAGACCAGGACAATTTTGCATTAGGAATAGGCAAAACCCAATCACAGAAAGGAAGCAATAGGTGCAGTGATTGGGTGCATATGCTCATAAGTCACATAGACTGGGTTTGAAGTCAACTTTACTTCTTACCAGGGGTGAGGAAATGGCCAAATGACCTGACCTGAGTGAGCCCTAGTTTCCTCATCTACAAAATGAAGGTAATAATATCTCCTTCAAAAGGCTTTTACCAAGAACAAATGTCATAATATATGTAAACCACTTCACTGTGTTGGACACACAGTACCCACTTAATAAATGATGGCTATTATATTATTATTATAGTCAAGTTTGAGTCATGACCCTGGAGGGAGCTTATGCCTGGTAAATTCAATTTTCTCCCTCAGTGAAGTTGCTCATGTCCCTAACCTCTAGTAGTGCCTGCTTCAGGAATGTGTGCTCAATAATTAATCATAGATTATATTTTATTGCATTAGCTAATGTTGCTTTCTACTTTTAGCTATTTCATAACTTCAAGGGGAATTTGTCACATTTTTTCATTAACTGAAAGAAAATGTAAAGTAAGAAATCTAGAGAATATGCTTTTTTCTACCATTTCTAAATTAAAATGTACTTTTTCTTCCATGGTAGAGCATTTATCTTTTATCATACATTCTATCAAAATGTCTCTAACAATGGAAGCTTTTGTGACTGTAGAGCAAATATAGCTTAGAATAAAATGTTCAACAGACTATGTAACTAAGAGCCTAGGATAGTCATAGGACTTATATCAATGCAGAATTGTACATAAAAAGGAAATAATTTTGTTTAAAGTGGAGTTATTATTTTATTATTTACTTAGATTATAGTACTCACTTGTTTTTACACTATTTGCAACATTGTTTATTGTTAAAATTTTTAGGTACAAATCTCAAGATCTTTTCAGGTTTTTCAGGACTTGTTTTTTTCCAAAAAAAAGTCACTCCAGGCCTGAATGACCCACAACTCTACAAATCATCAATTCACAGCCAGTTTCACTTCTCTTTGAGGAGACTGATAAAATTATACTCAAATATTTTCGTGACACAACACAATTTTACCAATGAAGACTATTCACTGGATAGTGAAGTTCAAATTGGAATCAGATCTTGTGATATAAGCTGGATTATGTTTCTGTCAAATTTAGAATATGATCCATACTTGTTACCAAGGTCTTCAAAGCCCTCTGTAATTTGTCCTTGCCCAGCTCCATTACCAAGTGTCTTACACATCCTGTTTGTACACACTTCTAGCCATGCCGGCATATTCTCATGACTCGGCACTTTCCTGCCTTTCTGCCTTTGTCAGAGCTTCTCCTGAAAGCCCCCATCTCCCCACACCGTCACTTGAATGGTCCTTGTTATCATTCAACTCTGAGCTCAAGCCCTTCTCCTCAGAAATCCCTACCTTGATAATCTAATCTGGACTCAGCCCGCAAGTCATACACTGGAAAGACTCTGCAGCATTTTATTTTTTAAAGCTCACTATCTGAAATTACAGTATTTTGTATCCTTGTTTATAACTTTGTCTGTCTTCCCTACTAGGATATAAATAAATGTATCTCTTTTGATCATGGCTGAGTCTTCAGGGTCTAGAGAAGTAACTGGCACATAACAGATTTTCAAAATATATTTGTGCAATTAATGAAGTGTGAGAGGGGGAATCCAAAATAAAACCCAGAATTTATTTATTAAAAAAATGTGTATTTATTCTTACACGTTAAAACTTTAGTCAACTTCAAAGTACTCTCCATTTGATGCAATACACCTACCGAGACTTTTTTCCACTGCTCAAAACAGTTTTTGAACTTGTCAGTTTAGATGCCTTTTAGTGCTTCTGCCATTTTTTGTTTCACCTCTTCCACATCAGCAAAGCATTTCTCTTTAAGTACTTTTTCCATCCGGGGAAACAAACAAAAAAAAAAAGTTGCTGGGGCAAGATCAGGTGAACAAGGAGGGTGAGGCGTGGGAGTCATGCCGGTTTTAATCAAAAACGGCTGAACACTCAGCACAGTCAGGGCAGGTGTGCTCGTAAATCACCCATCATGAAATGGGCAAACATGTTGAAAGAATCATCAAAAAAAAAAAAAAATTCACTGAAGCTGAAGGCAGTCTCTCACAACAACGCCAGCTCGTACACTGATATTCACCTAAAACACTCACCTAGCGGGGGAAGCCTGTATTTGAAGAGGCCCTCCCTCCAGAAGATAATTATGGTTTTTGGGGGGGCCCCCCTCATATAGGAAACTTAAACTGCTTTTTTACATGCTCAAATTAGTATAGTATCACAGTGGCTCTACCTGAGTTAGAATTAGGCTGTTTTCAAACCCCAGTTCCGCCACTCACAGCTCTTTATCTTCATCTCTCATGTATTACCTATCTTACAGGCTCATTGAAATGAATCATAAATGTAAAGTTCTTGGTACACTAAGATTTCAATAAATTTATCATTATGCATTTCTCTTGTATTCAAGAAGCCTTGTTGTTTTAAAGATTTTACCATATACAAATTTAAAGTAGAACAGTTAAAATTTTCTTGACCAATGAGCATGTTTTTTCCTATCATCAAGTCCTATTTGCTTTATCCTAGACTTGACAATCATAAGTTAGCATCGCCTTTCCCTTTGCAATTGTCATGTTGCAGACGTGCTCCTCTACTTCATGGATGTGCCACAATTCGGATTGACTCATCCATACACCAAATACATGAATTTCTCTATAGAATACTTTTGTGTTAGGACTAGAGATATAATCCCAAGCTATCTAGAGGGCAGGTAAATATTAAACACATTTAAAAATTATGTAAATACAATAAGATAAATTCTGTGAAGGAAATATTGAAATAAAATGAGAATGCATCATAACAAGACCCAGTTAGATATGGAGGCAGGGAATAGCAAGGAAAGGTATCCTGATATTTGAGCTGAAATTAAAGGCTCAATACAGGTTAGCTGGGCAGAAACTGGAAGGTACAATGTTCTGAAGAAAGAAAACAAAACTGCAAAATCCCTGAGAAGAAACTGAAAATTTAAGAGAAGAAAAAAAACTGGGTGTTGAGTAATGACTGGGTTTGAGATGAGATTGTGAAGGAAACATGCCAAATACCAAGTAGCTCTCAGACATCATTGAATGTTTGGGTTTTTATATTTTATGCAATGAGCATTCATTGATATTTCATGTAGTGACATCGGATTACATTTGCTTGTTTAGAAGCTCATGAATCACAGCAAGGAGATAATGGCTTAGAGCAGGTGAGAAGGTGGTGTGAGAGAGAAGTGAACAGATTCTAGACGTATTCAAAGCACTTTCAGTCAGGAAACGTTGAAAATTAGTATTAAGTCTGTTGAGTTAACTAAATAACCATGATACTGAAAAATCATGTAGCAAAAGTGACTAACTAGTGAATCCATAAATAATTATAGTTCTTGACTCTTAGATTTGAACAATACAATGGCAATTGTCATTAACTCCCGTTAAAACAGGTATGGAAGAGTAACATTAAGTAGCTGACCTCTTTCAAAAATTTTTAACTTAAATATAAAATATTTGTTTGATTGGTACATTTTCCTAGACAAAAATATGATTGTGTCTGAATCCTGATGTTTCCTATTTATACATAAATAAATTGCCATTACTGTTACATAGATTGGATGTGTATTCTCTAACTGTAAGAAATAGGATGACAGGTCATTTCAACAAACTTATTTAAATTTGCCTCTATGCCAACCACTGAAATATACAATTCAAGATCAAAGAACATCTCTACTAAGGAATACAGCCAATGTGCCTTCATCCTGGTATGTGTAATGGTTTATTATCTTAAAATGATTTAAGGAACAGTTAAAGCTGCTGGTAACTATTGGCAGAATGGTATTTTTATAGCAACTATACTAAAAATAAAAATTACACTTTTGAGTATTCTCTAATATTTACATAAACAAAATAAAAGAGATACTTAGATAAAATATCGTGAGTTCCATGAGAGTAGGTTCTGTGTCCATTTTATTCAATATTGTATTCTTAAAATTAATTCATTGCCTAGGACATGATATGTATCTGTTAAATTTATAAATGGAAAAATAAATTAATGCCTAAATTCTGTTATGTTGGGGTAGAATGTAAAACCCCTACTTCTGGAAAGGCCCATTGGGATAGCTATATATTCAAAATTAGGTACTTCATAGGTACTAATTAATTGGGTAGAGTTATCCTTTACCTTCTAAATAAAATTGTCTTTCCATCCTTTTCAGCCCAACACTCTAAGAGATTGACTGAACTTATTGAACTGATCAACAAATCCCCCAAAAAAAGTTTTTTGAGGAAAACATCCTGCTCATGGGCTTTGCTAAGGTCCACTCTGTAGGACTTAACTCATTTTATGTCTGGGAAGGAATTAAGTCAGACCTAAGCTTTCACAAAACTTCTCTCCCAGTCTAGCATTTAATTCAAATGCAAAATTATCTCTTTATATCTACTGTGCATTGGATACTCTTTTTGTGGGGAAACAAAAATGACAAAATGAGGCCTGCACTCAAATATTTTACAATTCAGTTGAGGAAAAGCAGAAGAAAACACACAATTATAATGCAGCTCTCACTGAGGGCTACGGCAGTACAACAGGGCTGCCATCAAAACCCTGCAGAGGTATGTGTCAGTCAGCTCGAGCTGCCGTGAAAAATACCATAGATTGCATGGTTTAAACAACAGAAACTTACACTCTCATAGCTCTGTAGCTAAAAATTCCAAGGTCAAGGTTCCAGAAGAGTTCTGTTCCTGGTGAAGATTCTTTTCTAACTTGCAGAGGACTGCTTTTTCACCATCTTCACATGGCAGAGAAAGAGAACATGTCCTGTTCTCTCTTCCTCTTCTTATTATGACACCAGTCCTGCTTCTTTGAATTGTGTTGCCTCCATAGAAGACCTACCTCTAAATGTGGTAACGTCTGGGGTTAGGGTTGCAACAAATGAATGTTGTAGACACACTTTTCAGCCCATAGCAAGGCATCTAAGGCAGAAGGATATCATGGGGAAATAGCAACCTGGCAGCAGTCTTTTCCATTAGTTAGGAAAACAGGACCTTCCTGGCAGAAGGCACAGTTAAGCACATATGGGAGCAAGAAATTGAATATGATGGCTGTGGGTGCCATACAAAATGTAAAACAGAGTGAGGCACTATTGGGGCCTGGAGATCTAAATTCAGGGGTCATCAGAATGTGATCACCAAGGTGGTGATTGTAGGTAAAAAAAAAAAAAAATGTCCAGTGATTAAACTTTGGTTTGTGGAGAGGAGGAAAATCTGGCAGACGGGACTGAGGAGTGCCTGTGAGGTAGTGGAGAGAAAACCCACTACAGTGGGAGTCCTGTATACCAAGTGAAGCCTGTGTTTCAAGGAGGATGGAGTGATCAATGTTTTAAATACTTCTGATAGGTCTAGGAAGACACACACTAGTACAGACATTATAGTCACAAAGTGGAGGTTATTACTAACCTGGATCAGAATTGTGTGCCAGCTGTTGTGAAGGCCTTGCTAAAGTGGATTGAAGAAAGGAGGGGATAAGCATGGGAGAGAGCAGATAGAAAGAAGAAGCCTCCAGGAAATTTTCCTATAAAGGGAAACGCTGAAAGGGTATATAATATGGGGACACTCTAGTTAGAAATAAATCCTCTTCAAGCTCCCCAAAGCTTCTTCCTGCTTTAAAATACACACTCTGTTCTGCAAATGTTAGTTTATACTCATGTCTAACACCACCTGGAATTTGTTTGACTATAATAAAAATGTAAAGGTTAACTGAAAACAACAAAACAAGTACATATTTTTAAACATGAACTATATATATAGTTTACTAAACAGCCTTCTAAAGCTTGATTATATATTAAACTGATAGAAAATTACATACTTTTTTAAAAGTATATTTTATTGATAATGTTGTTACAGTAGTTCCAGTTTTCTTCCCTTTGCTCCCCTCTGCCCAGGACCCCCCTTCCCTCCAGCAGTCCCACCCCCCTTAGTTCATGTCCATGGGTCATGCATATAAATTATTTGGCTTCACCCTTTTCTATATTATCCTTAACTTCCCCCTGTCTATTTTGTATCAACCAATTATGCTTCTTAGTTCCTGCACCATTTTCCCATTATTCCCCCTCCCCCCTCCCAGCTGATAACCCTCAAAACGATCCCCATACCTATGATTCTGTTCCTATTCTGGTTTGTTTAGTTGGATCTTGTTTTTACTTTTTAGATTCAGTTGTTGATAGCTGTGAGTTTGTTGTCATTTTAGTGTCATAGTTTTGATTTTTTTTTCTTAAATAAGTTCCTTTAACAGTTCCTATAATAATGGCTTGGTGATAATGAACTCTTTTACCTTTACCTTTTCTGGGAAGCACTTTATCTGCCCTTCTATTCTAAATGATAGTTCTGCTGGATAGAGTAATCTTGGTTGTAAGTCCTTGCTTTTCATCACATTGCATACTGCTTGCCAGTCCATTCTTGCCTACAAAGTGTCTTTGGAGAAACCAGCTGACAGTCTTATAGGCACCCCTTTGTAGGAAACTCTCCACTTCTCTCTTTCTGCTTTTAGGATTCTCTCTTTATCTTTCACCTTTGGCATTTTAATCATGATGTGTCTTGGTGTGGTTCTCTCTGGGTCCAGCTCGCCTGGGACTCTCTATGCTTCCTGGACTTGTATGTCTATTTCCTTCACAAAATTTGGGAAGTTTTCCTCCATTATTTTTTCACATAAGTTTTCAATATCTTGCTCTTCCTCTTCTCCTTCTAGCACCCCCATGACTCAGATGTTGGTACATTTAAAGTTGTCCCAGAGGTGCCCAAGCCTCTCCTCATTTTTTTCAATTCTTATTTTCTCATTCTGTACTGGTTGACTGTTTTTTTCTTCCTTATGTTCCAAATCATTGATTTGAACTCTGGTTCCCTTCCCTTCACCATTGGTTTTGTGTGGATTTTTCTTCGTTTCACTTAGCATAGCCCTCACTTCTTCTCTTATGCGTTTTCCACACTCAAGCATAACTGTCAAGCCTGTGAGCATCTTTATCAGGGGGCACTCCAGATAGAATTCTGCTTCTGTTAGGTTGGTTATCTCCTTCTCACTTAGTTCTCCCACCTTGATCCATTCCCTCTTTTAGGCCATACTTCTCTGTCTTCTCATCTTGACTGGCTCCTGTGTTTGTTTGTCTCTGTGTCTTAGGTAGAGCTGTGTAGCTCCTGTTATGTTGAAAGGGGTGGAGCCTTAGGGATTCATCAGTACAGGGCGACATGTTTCACCACATTGTGGGGGAGGGGTCTGAGAGGAAACAATGCCACTTTCTCAGCACTCGCCCCTTTTCCAGGCACTTCTCCCACTTCTGTACGGGACTGGTGCCTCTCTAGCCCTGGCCGTCGTTCCCAGATTGGGTCAGTCTGTGGATGTTCTAGGACCATGGGGCCCTTTAAAGAAGCAGACTCTGCTGAGAGACTGGTAGTTTCTGCCTCCACCCCAACCGCCACTGGTTTGCACAGTCAGAAGCAATGAGGCTTCATTTTCTCTGGTGCTGAGACCTTAAGCTCTGGTGAAGAGCTGGGAACACTCCCCAGGTGTCCCTCCTGACTTTTTAAAACACGTGACTGCATGTTCTGCTGGCCTGCTGTTTCTGCCACTGCTGCCACCATCACACTATGTCCTCTCCACCCTGGCTCCACCTCTCATACCTGTCTAGATGAGTATTTTTTCTTTATATCTTTGTTTGCTGGACTTCCATGCAGTTTGATTTTATGGAACTTCTGGTTGTCTCTAGTTTTGAGGTAGTTGTATTCCTTCTTAGTTGTGGAGGGAGATGCAGCATGTCTGTCAACACCTCCATCTTGACCGAAAGCCTGTATACTTGTCTCAAATTACACACTTTTTGGTTTTAATTGTGACTTCTAATTCCTCCTCCAGATAAAAAATCAGTAAACTCCTTAGCTATATTAATTAAGGAAAGCTGTTCTTTGTTATTTTTTCTTTAAATTGTTTATTCTATTACAGTTCTTCCAACTTTTTCCCTTTTGACCCCCATCCCCAGCCCAACCAACTAGCCCACAGTCAATCCCCTCTCTGTTGTCCATATCCATGTGTCATTCATATATGTTCTTTGATTAATCCCTCCCCCTTCCTCTACCATTCTCTCCTTCTCTCTTCCCCTCTGGTCACTGTTAGTCTATTCCACATTTCCATGTCTCTGGTTCTATTTTTCTAATTAGTTTATTTTGTTCATTAGATTCCAGTTATAAGTGAGGTCATATGGTGTTTGTCTTTTGCCAAGTGGTTTATTTCACTTAGCATAATAGTCTCCAGTTCCATCCATGCTGTTGTAAATGGTAGAGGTTCCTTCTTTCTTTCTATTGCATAGTATAGCATTGTGTAAATGTACCACAGTTTTTTAATCTACTCATCCACTGCTGGGCACTTAGACTGTTTCCAGCGGTTGGCTATTATAAATAATGCTGCTATGAACACAGGGGTGCATAGGTTCTTTTGAATTGGTGTTTTGGGATTCTTAGGGTATATTACCAGCAGTGGGATCCCTGGGTCATAAGGCAGTTCCATTTTTAGTTTTCTTGAGGAAATTCCATACTGACTGCACCAGTCTGCATTCCCACCAACAGTGCAGTAGGGTTCCCTTTTCTGCACATCCTTGCCAGCACTTGTTGTTTGTTGTTTTATTAATGATGGCAATTCTGATAGGTGTGAGGTGGAATCTCATTGTGGCTTTATTTAGCATATCTTTGATGACTAGTGATGTTGATAATCTCTTTATATGCCTATGGGCCCTCTATATGTCCTCCTCAGATAAATGTCTATTCAGATTCTTTGTCCATTTTTAAATTGGGTTGTTTGTCTTTCTGGTATTGAGTCATATGAGTTCTTTATATATTTTGGAGATTAAACACTTGTCCAAAGCATCATTGGCAAATATGTTCTCTCATACAGTTGGTTCCTTTTTCATTTTGATGACTATTTCTTTAGCTGTTCATAAACTTTTTAATTTTATGTAATCTCATTTGTTTATGTTTTCCTTTATTCCCCTTACCTTAGGAGATGTATCGGAAAAGATATTACTACCTGGGATATCTGAAATTTTACTGCCTATGTTTTCTGCTAGGACTTTTATGGCATCATGACTTGTATTAAGTCCTTTGTCCATTTTGAGTTTATTCTGGCATATGGTGTAAGTTGGTGGTCTAGTCTTATTTTCTTGAATGTACCAGTCCAGTTCTCCCAACAGCACTTATTGAATAAACTATTTTTACTCCATTGAATGCTCATGCCCCCTTTGTTGAATATTAATTAACCATAGTGATATGGATTTATTTCTGGGCTCTCTATTCTGTTCATTGATCTATGTGTCTGTTTTTATGCCAGTACCAAACTGTTTTCATTACAGTGGCCTTTTAGTATAGTTTGATATCAGATGTGATCCCTTCTACTTTGTTCTTTCTCAGGATTTCTGAGGCTATTCAGGGTCATTTTTGGTTCCATATAAATTTTTGGAATATTTTTTCTATCTCTGAAGTATGGCATTGGTATTTTAATAGGAATTGTGTTGAATTTATAGATTGCTTTGAGTAGTATGCACATTTTAATAATGTTAAGTCTTCCAATCCATTAACACAAAATATGCTTTTATTTATTTGTATCTTCCTCAATGTTTTTTGAGTACAGATCTTTTACATTCTTGGTAATTTTATTCCTAGTTACTTTAATTTTCTTTTAGCTATAGTAAATGGGAATTTTTAATTAGTTTCTCTTTCTGATAATTAATTGTTGGTGTATAAGAATGCTATTAATTTCTGAATATTGACTTTGTATCCCACTACTTTGAAAATTCACTTATCAGGTCAAGTAGATTTTTGATGATGTCTATAGGGTTTTCTATGTTTTACATGCTTTTTTATTATGATTTTTACTTGCTTAATGCTGCTAATATCATCGCTTATATTCTTTAATATATTTGTTAGGACTATTTAATTTTGGTCCATCTGTTCTAATAGATCTATTTCAAAATATATGCTAATTTTAGGTTAGATGGTATAGAAGAATATGTTGTTCAGTTTTTGTCTTTTATGGAAATATCATTCCTCAAGGATCAATTTATTTCATATTGTAACTTAATATTCAGCATTTTTTTACTCTTATGTTGGGTAGAGAACTAAGGCAGGCCTTTGTCTGTGAGAATAGCAGTAAATTTGGAGAGATGAGAGAGGATGAAACCCCATATAGAAAGCTGCTGGCACCACAGGATCATTTTCCCAGAGAAATCTTCTGGCCCCAACTTAATCTTTAAACACTTTAAGAAAAGCTGTATAGGGAGATGAAATCCGCCTAGGTTATACTCCATCAGCCTGGGAGATGTGGGAGGGAGGGAGTGGTGGAGGGAATGCTCAGGAACATAATTTATTCTGCAATTGTTTTTATCAACTTTTTGCCCCGAAAAGGATTTGAATTACTTTATACTAACCCTTGGGCACCAGCAGAATGGTTCATGAAGATCTAAAGGCATGGGGTAATCAATGACTGTGCCAGACACCTGGTACCAGACATGTGGTACCAGATACCAAGCAAGAGCAGACCCTCCAACCCAATGTAGGTCTTCAGCCTGTAGCAGCCATCTGCCCCTCTGCTCCCAGCACTGTCCTGCCCCCTCCACACCTTCAAAACTCACTGGCTCAAACAAATTTCTTTTTTATAGTTGTAACCACCTGGAATGTTATTGTTTAATCCATTAATTCATGTGTGTGATTACTTAGCACAATTGAACATTTATATCCACCCCCAATGACCTATAGGAGAACCAAAAAGTTCTATAAAATGGTAACACAGCTCATTTATGTTAGTCAAAAAACATTCATCAAACCATTTGCATATGCCAGTCTCTAGACTATGGAAATAAAAGTAACTCTGATTAAGTTCCTGTCCTCAAGGAAATCTTTACTAAAAAAATAATACATATATACATATGTGTATAAATATATATTGTAATATATAATATAAACATATATTTTATATATTATAATATATTAATGTATTAATTATATGTTAATATATATTAATGCCATGTATATGGCTATATGTGGCATGAATAAAGTCTGAAATAATTACAATTAAATAGATTCATGAAGTTTGTAGAAATTCCTAATGGAGCATAGGGAAGGGAACTCCAAACTTACAAGGGAAGAGCACAGATATTTCCCAGAGAAAAGTCACTTCATGATATGGCACACTATCAAGGAAGGTCACAGTGCTCTGGACTCTCAGAAAACTTCTTAACAAAGTTCACCTTCAACTAGTCCAAAATATCTACTGAAGGACTCTGCATGCCATTGTAGAAACACAAAGTTAACATAGTCTGACCTGGCTATTACTGCCTGAACCTATAAGCTGTTTGGTCTATGCCAGTTCTGGTCTCTCAGAAGTGCTGTTTGTGGTGTGCCACCACCTGTCTTGTCCAGGTGTGGGCTGGCATGCATACCAAGGGGCTAGTACTTGTGCTTCTGCAAATTTGACATTTGGTTACATACATAGTCCAGATGAGAATGCGAAGACCATGCAAAGTTTGCCACATGTTTTGTTACTCTTTCAGTTTTAGTATTTTCTCTACCTAGGACCACTGAATAAATCAGGTCTGGAGCAGAGTTAAAAGAGACAACTCTTGAACCTTCACCATGAACCTTAATATCAAATTTATACGAACCCTATAACAACACATCGAGGTATACTTCACCTATCTTATCTCTTATTTTGACTCTGGAGAAAAAAAATTTGCAAATAAAAAGAATCAATTATAGTTAACAAAAATGTATTTTGTATTATTCTTTCCTAGTTATGGAGTTAGGTGCTTGGAATACAGAAGTAACTAATACAAAGAACCCCTACTTTATAAAATTTACAAGCTTATGAGGTTGATGGATATTGACCAAGTAATTATAAATGTGATGAACGCTATAAGAGAAGAGCAGCATGATGTGGAAGCATAGAAGGGGTGCTGTAAAAAGTGGCTTCTTCTGAAGAACCACCATGGAAAATTGAGATTTCACATTAAAATCTGTAGGGCTAGAACTGTATGCTTCATTTTTTAGAGGTTGTACTGTGAATCACTGTGCATCTTATACAAGAATGTTTTCAGGGGATCTAGAAACCACAGAATAAACACAATGCATATTTCTGGGGCTTGAGTTTCACTTGAAGATTTGGGAAAGAAAACATAATTTATATTAAAACAAATATATTACAGAGTAGACTGTATGCATGTTAAAGATAAAAGATGAAACTTCAAAGAAATTTCACACTTGCTCTGATTCCTTTTGAACTACACCCCCAGACTCCCTAGGGGTATATATTCATTCTCTGATGCCTTTAGGGGTACTTTATTTTTAAAAAATAATGTTTATCAAGCAGTAGAAAGAGCATTAAGTCAAACATATTTAGATTTGGGGCCTGGCACCACTAAGAACAGCTGGGTAGCCTTCACCACACTAGAAAATCTCTGTGACTCAGTTCCCTTGTATATAACATTGACACAACGCTGACCTCTCAATATTGTTATGAAGATTTAATCAGATAGCAAGTGAAGTTTTCTGGATAGTATTTGCTATAAAACAGGCATTCAATAAATATTAGCTACCTCTTTCCAATATCTGTGAAATAAATAGGTTTCTAATACTCTTATTGCTTAAACTCAGCACAGCTAGAATCACAGAAGGAATGACCAAAGAAAGCAGGTTTTAGAAAGCCCCATGTGATGTTCCCATCTGTTTATCCATTAGCATAATAGCTACTGTAATAACAGCTAACAAATGTGCATATGTGTGGTGAATCTGCAATGCTTGTAAACTGTAAGTTAAAGAAACAAAACAAACAAACCTACCCGTTTTCCATATGTTGATATATTTTTACTCTGTGTCACTTTTTTTTAACCATTTCATATTAATTATGACAGAGAAAAACCAAAAAACAAAGACAGGACTTCATGAGTTCTTGTCAGTGGACTATTAGATTCAAGAGTATAAGAGCTCTTGGTAAACTCTGAATCAGTATATAATTTTAAAGTGTAATTATGGTTATTATGATTATGATTATAAAGGGTTCTATGATTCACAATAGTAGATACTCCCATATCAAGAGCTGGCATAGTCACTTTTTCTTAAATTCAGTTTTGACTGAATTTTACTTTCTCCTTCAATGTCCTATGCTCCAATGACTGAGGCAAATGGAAAATTTTAGGAAAATTAGCTATGGATAAAAGAGAAATATATGATTATATCTTGCTATTTTTCAAATAAAAAAATAGATGTAAGATTTAAAATAATTTTTTTCCAAATGTTTTGCATCTAAAGTGGAATTGACTGTCTTAATATTGCAATAGATTAATTAAAGTGTCTACTTGTTTCACTTAAAGTAACCAAGAGAAAAGAAAACATATCAGGGCTGTGTTTACAGTATTCTCAAATCTTTATTTGTTAATTAAAATGCTATGACATGAACCTGAGTTGTTCAGGAAAGGATTGCTTATTAGGATCTGCAGTGAAGCAAATAGGAGAAGGTTCGTTAGGAACATGGTGAGTCTGAGCCATGATGCCAATAGAGAAGGTCAAGTTCAGCTCACCAGTTATCACACGGGAATATTGCCTGCATTAGACAAGGCTTAGGAAGTGATCCCCAGTGCAGATGAACATGACTGACTGCCAAGTTTTAAGTGAAACAAAGGGAGGCTTTAGTTACACACAGTCCTCATTTTTTGGAGTCATAGAATTACGGCCTTTCCAGTGTGAAAAGAATTCTAGTTGCCTTAAGGCAAGACAATAAATAATGGTTTTGAACTGTCATAAATGGATGGCTGTTTGGTGTTTTCTTAAAGTCTCTGACAGTGTATACCCCACATTATTGTTCACATGCAGGCGTGAATTGCTCTGACTGCTAGGCATGGGGCAGAAATCACTGCGTGCTTTCCACATGGTCAATCATACCAAATACATTAACTTCTGACCCTGACTTAGCCAATGTAGACAGAAGTTACTGCCAGTATTTCTTCCCATCTTTACAATGTCATATGGCCAGCTCTTTCTGATGAGGTTTTTCTTCTGTCTGGGTCTTGTGGAAGGTGGGATCTCACCACATGGCCCAAAGACTTTTGCACTTACAGTGGGTCAAATACATCAGAGAGATCTGTCTCCTACCTCTGACTAGAAAGTCTGCCACTGAAGCCTCAGGGCCATAGAGAAAGGCAGAGCTTCATATGTTGAAAGTGTGAAGTAAGAAATGGATGGAAACATGGAACAGACTGACGGTGGCCAGAGGGGAAGGGGGAAAGGGATAATGGTGGAAATAAGGGGAAGGGATTAGTCAAAGAACATGCATGAATGACCCATGAACATGGACAATGGTGTGGGGATTGACTGTGGGAGCTGAGGGGAATGGGGAAGGAGGAAGGATGGAGGAGGGGAAAAGGGGGGAAATTGAAATGACTGCAATAGAATAACAATTAAAAATACATAATAATAAAGAAAGAAAGAAATGCTACACCTCAAGCTTTCATGGCCATTTTTATGAATGTGTAAAAAAATCAGAAGTTTTACAGAATATTTTGGGTTTCTAGAAGCTCTTGAATTCATCTGACAACTTCAGGAATCTAAAATGAAGGCTAGAAATTACACAGTAGATGCTTAATACATATCTTTAGTAATGGTAAGATTCCTAGTTAATGCAACTTTCTTTTCTGAATAAAGACACTAAGAGAACTTTTCATTATTCTGAACCTTTGTGTATTTCTTAAAGTAAAATTAGTCTTCGTGGATAATATGAGCACATTCAAATTCTGAATTCTAAATACTAAATCAACATCTTTCAGGGAGACTTAGTATAAATATCAATTAAGGTTCTTCCGTTGAAAACAAAAGAAACTCACTCTAGGTACCTTCAGCTAAAAAAGAACATCAGAGATCTATCACAATGAAACAGAGAACTGAACAATCAACCTGAGAAATGCCAAGAGTCAAGCTGCATGTTGGGACAGAAAACACTGGATATGTCATCTCACCAAGAAAAGTCACCCAGTGGAAATCAGGGTGCTGTTAGGAAACAAGAATGCAGGCTAGGTTAATCATACATATTTTGTTTCTGGTTAGAGCCTACAATATTGCTAATAGATTATATTACAGATTTATTTGCACTCTCAGTGATTACACAAAATTGTTGCTAAATAAACAACTACTGATATTAATAATGATCAAGATTTCTTAAGCATTAACATTTACTTGCAGTTTTTCAGCACAACTGGGATCTTTGTGTCTATATTGTGCCATATCACGCTTTCTTTTGTGAGGTCCCTACTTTCTTTACCAGAGTGATATTTTCAAGTAAAAATTACTGTGAAGAGTGTCAAGAACATTTGCTTTCTTACAACCACAGGGATTGATCAGTTAAAGCCCAAGATTTTGACCACAAATATTTGTTAAAATATTGAATTAAATGAAAGCCTGTCTGATTTACTACACATGCCAACTTGTGTAAATAAAAGAGCAGCAGCAACATCCTTCCTCTACCAAATGCAGTTCTTTGTTCCTGTAGCAATGACTCTTTTCTTGGATACCCAAATTCTCCCAAAGTGATTGGCACATGCCTACATTTTTGGATTACACGTGCTGTGTGTCCCAGATGAAGGCTGCTCCTTTTCACTTACATCTTCTCTTCCTCTATTTTCTCATTCTCTATTATCTATCTATCTATATATCTATCATCTATGTATTTATCTATCTATCTAGAAAGAATGAGAATATTGATGGTACTATATAATAAACACTTTTCAATTTGGTTTGAAATATTTTTATTTCTGAGACAGAGAATGAGACTTGGAAAGAACAAGTGTGAAATGACTCTGAGGTAACCATAAGCCTATAACTACAAAAAGTACAATGGGATTCCATACTGATAAGCTGGAAAGATTTTTGTTAAGAAAACATGTAGCAGGTGGTGGAAGTTTATTCATCTACAAAATTCCAGGCTTCTTGGATTCAGAGAATATTGTACCTACTAGTCATCTGAACCATAAGATAGCATTTTAATGAGGATTATATGATTTCACTGGAAGTGAAAATGTTCTAAATCCTCCCACTTGAAATTAATAGCTTGTATTTAAAACTGTCTGACAGTCTAAAGTCTGAATATAGACTCAACACTAGACAAGTGATGCTGGTTCCTGTTTTTCAGAAAATTTGTCTTCCAGAATTGTCATTTTTGATGTTAGAAATCTAGATTTTTGGTGTAGTTCCCCTTTTTCACATTAGGGCAAGAGTCTAAATCATTGGAAGTAATGGAATCAGAAGAATCTTTCACACTTTGTTCTCTGCCTGAGCCCTGTGGGCACAGACTGTTCTGTGCTGCCTACACAGCATTTCCCAGGCTGCCTATCAGATTGTGAAAAGCTTTTCTGGAAAAAAAAGGCGATGAGTAAAGAGCATCACCTGGGAAACAACACCAATCAGACAAGCCACATTAAGGGCAAAAACATAGACCAAAATACAGCTGCAGAAATGAACAAAGTATAGTTAGATGGAACCAGAGTCCTTAGTAAGGCGGTGAATATAAAAACAAAACAAAACAAAACAAGGGAATCCTCAGAGGCAGTAAAAGGCAAAGATTAAGAGCCCAGGCTCTGGAGCAAGACTACCCACTCCTCAAGCCCCCTTGGCTCTTCTTTCAGGTGTGACCTTAGGCAAGTGGCTTAACACTTCTGTGCCTTGTTCCTCTACTGATATAATAAAGATAACAATAGTACCTCCTATCTCATAAACTACTATGAGGTTTCAATGAGTTATACATTTAATAGATTTAGAATAGTACCAGGCAAGTAGTAAGACCTTAGTAAGTATTTAGCTTTCATTTTCAAACCTTAGGAAAGCTTAAAAAGGAGTTTTAAAAAATTATGAGACAAAATTTGGAATATTCCCAAGTAGTTTTTATCCTTACTCAGGGACACTCAATAGAAAAACACACACAGCCAATCCAATCACGGGGCAGGTTGAAGTGGGTGAGGAACACATGTAAAAATTAGCCTAGTGTGTTTTAACCTAAAAATAATAACCAGAAATTAAAGAATGTTGTGATAGCTCTAGAGGAAAAATAGAAAAGGTAGAAAATTCTTCAGGGATTGTATTGATATCTTCTGAGAAGTTGATAAGGCAGACCATTAGAGAGTGGGTGCTAAATCTGTGCAGAGTAATAAAGGCTTCTGAAGGTAATAAGAATCTTGGACCCTGCACACATGAGGTACTCTAAGAGACTTAGTAATTACCTAAATGAAAGGCCATTACCATTTCCATAATAACAGTTCAAACGTAGGGGTCATTTATGGTTGGTAATGTTATTGATGCCAGTCCATCTTCTGTAGTACAAGGAGCTTTTAACATGAAAGAGCTTCCAGCAGTCTCCTGTTCATTTCACCATCATTTCAATGAGATATTTAAGCCTTGTGTATAAAACATTTTAAATTCTAGAGCCTTCTCATGGAAAAGCTTTGTGGTCTGAATCACCACCAAAAACATAAATGTGAGTAACAAAGAAACTTTGATGAAAATGAGTTCCAAAGAGCTCATGATCATGATATTTTTATTTTATGTTGCTGAAGATGTTCACATGTAGAATTATGATGCCTAATCACATTTTCATCTTCTTTTGGCAAATTCAAAACATATTAAGGGAATTCTTTTTTTCATGTTTTTGGTAATATGAGCTCTTTTTTCCTATTTATTTACTTATTATTGAGGTGACATTGATTAATATATTACATAGGTTTCAGTTGTACAATTTTATACTATATCATTTGTATATTGTATTGTGTTCATCACTCCAAGTTAAGTCTCCTTCCATCACCGTTTACCACCCCCCTTTACCCTCTTCTACCCACCCCCCCTTTCCCTCTGGTAATCATCATATTGTTGTCTGTGTCTATGTTGGTTTTTTGTTTTTGTTGTTGTTTTTTTTTTTTTGCTTCTTTTATATTTGAATTTGCCCTAACTAATTTCCATCAAAATTATATGACAAGATCATTATTCTCATGAATTACTATATTGGTAATCTATGCCCAATGCTTCTTCATAGAAATAACTTAGGTAATAATAAGAAAACTTTTTCTAATAATTTGCTGCATTGGGGGTTCCCAAGACCACCCAGATTTGATGGTTCCCTAAGTACTCATAGGACTCACCCTATAATCATACTCATTGACTCATGGCAAAGATATATTACAGTGAAAGGACACAAAGCAAAGTTAGCCAAAGGAAAAAGCATATGGGCCAAAATTCAGAGGAAATCAGACACAAGCTATGAAGAGTTGTCTCCCAATGGAGTTATAAAGAACATGTTTAATTCTTCCATTCAATGAATTGTAATAACTTGTGTGAAATGTTAGCTACCAGGAAAGCTTGTTAGACACTCAGTGCCTGGGATTTTTTTGGAAGCTGGTTACACAGGCACATTCTGTGTAAAATGTACCAAAATTTCAGGCTCTCAAAAGAAAAGCAGATGTTCAACATAAACCATATTGTTTATACAAACAGTTTAGGCACAGTGAGCCATTCTTAGCATTTAGGGCAAGTTTTATATCAGTGTAGGGAGCTCCTTGCCATTCAAGTAGCTAGACACTGGCCAAGGAACAACCTTGCAAACAGACTTTTCTAAGAATAGCAGTCTCAGACTCTTTTCTGCATATGTACTGAGATAGAATTTCAGACCAGTTTTTAAGACTGAGAAGATGGGAGCTTAGCTTTCCTGAACTTGACTTGCCTACTGAAACTTAGAAAATAGTATCACAGTTTCACAATATAGGTCACTGCCAGCTGACAAGTATAGAAGCTCTGTCAACATATGTTATCACTGCCACCTGGACATTGCTTTTCCAATTTTTTTTCTCTAAAAGAACATCATCCCCCTGAACCATTTTAAGATAAAAAACAAAACAAAACAAAAAACTGATGTAGCACATAGAAAGATAAGGATCTCGTCTACCAAAAGTATGTCTATTTGATTCTATTAAAGAGCACTTTTACAAATATCAAAATGATGACACAAATTTCAATGTCAGAGATTTAAGAATCTTCAAGAACTTAGTCAATTCTTGTTTTTCTTCAAAATTGTAAGTTCCAAAATGGGAGACGAGAATCAGAAGTCAGTTTTGACACTCTCCCTTCTCATCATTTATATTGTTAATTATTAAACTGTATTGCTGTCGCTGGTTCGATCTTCCAGTCAGGGCACATCAGAGAAGGAAAACTCTGACTCCAAAAAACCTCCGCTGCCTTGCGGCATACCTCTTCAGGGGAAAGGCTAGGGGAGTAAACCCCGACAGAAAATCCGGAGCCGGAGTCCCTAAGGCGGTTTGACGTTGTAGTCAACACCGGCAACTCCTGCGGCGCACCTGAAGCCAAGCTGTATTGACTCCATCTTTCCCTTGGACCCTTCAGCTGCGAAGAGAGGGGGGGTCTGCTGCATGGGCAACAGCAGACCCTCCATATCACCCTGCCCAGGCTCTGTAGCTTCAGCTTCACTGGGGAGGACACTCCAGCGTCATCGCAAGATGTCGATTCAACACGGGAGGAGACAGATACCGTGTCACTCCCGAGTCGGACTGCACAGCCATTCTCGGCGGTGCAGATAGACTCTTAAGAAGCTACACCATCGTCTCTCGAGACGGACGGCTGCCGACGACGATTGCTGTCTGTTCCCAAATCTGTCTACCTCTCTACATCTACTCTGCAAATCCATCCCAAGCTACTATGATTGTTTTATGACATGCTGATGTAGACTCCTAACTGGTCTACCTGCACTCCCTTTTGATCCTGACTTATCTATTATCTATCTTATAGACAGAATGATCTTTTAAAAGTGCTGATCATCTCAGTTTACTCTTGAACATCTTTCCATATATTAATGACAAAAAAACTTCCAAATCATTATCAGGATCTGCATATTCTGGTCATGCCAATCTTGATAGCCTAACTTCATGCCTTGATACCTCTTGTTTTGGGGGTTCCAGACTTAAAATTCTCATACAGCATTAGAGTCTGCCAGCAGCTGCCCTTGACACCTTCTTCTGTCTTAGTTAATTTCTATTTTCATGATTCTGGTTTTGAGTTAAAATATCACCTCCTTGGGAGATCTGTTGGAAGTAATCTCTAAATCCTCAGAATTTCCTGAGTAATAGGAGTGTCTTTATTATTCAGAATAGGCCCCTTAGACCACATCTGATAGTTTATGCTAATGAGGTGACTTATGGTGGGGTCCCCTGGCCACGTGATATCAGCCTGACCTCTGGGTAAAGAGAGGGCTAGATGCTAAGTCTAATTACATGGGCGGTCAATCAATTATGCTTATATAATCAAGCTTCAGTAAAAACTCTGAACACCAAAGCCTAGGTAAGTTTACTGGTTTGGCATTGTTCTTTGCCTATAGTCACATATTAATGCTACGAGAGTAGAGTCCTATAAATAATGGAAGCTTAATGAATGTTTATAATTCTCCTAGACTCTGCCTTATGCATATCTTTCTCTGGCTGGTTCTATTTTTTATCTTTCCCTGTAATAAACTATAATCATGATATAGTAGCTTTCTGTGAGTTTGGTGAGTTCTAAAGAATTACCCAAATTGAGGGTGAGTTTTCAGAGTCCTGCCAAACTTGCAGTTGCTGTCAGAAGTGAGGGCCGTCTTGGTTACTGCACTCAAGGGGTCTGTTTACCTGCACCCACCAAAGCCCAGTAAGACATGAACAGAGTTTGAAGTGAGGAAAGTAAAGATTTATTTTTAGTAGTGACCTGTGGCCAGAGACAGGTTAGTTAGTGCTCAAAGACCTGGTTCCTGATGGCTTCCAAAGAATGGGTTATATAGGGGAAAAAATCACTCATTATGGTGACTAAGGGAGTTAGGGGTGTAGTCAGGGTTGTGTTCTCTACAGATTGGTTGGCACTAGGGATAGGGATAGTTGATTGGTGCATCTGGTCCTGATGTCAGCCATGGCCTTGTTTTGTCTGGTTTTGTCAATTCTCTGGACTTGGAGCTGAAACACAACTGAGGCCTAAACGTGATCTCTAGTTTGATGGAAACTCTGGGGTCAGCAGACTCAAAGATTATTTTATGCTGATCAGAACCTCACTGTCCTGAGGACTTTCATGCTTAAGGGGGTGGTCTGCAAAGGAGAAGGAGGCAAGTGAGTCAAGGTGCTGGATGAGAAAAGGAAAAAAGGAAGTAAAGGTCATATTAAGGGAATTAAGTTTCTACACAGTTACAACTGTGTGTTCAGAATTTTCAATTTCCCCAATGCCAGGTAAAATCTAATAACAAAACAAAATAGAAATACACCAACCTACATAGACAGTGTAAGTATGAAAAACATCTATTAGGAGTCACAACATAAAAAATTCCTTGATATGGCAAATTAGTAAATGTAATAGCCACACAATGCCTCACAAAAATATCCATGCCATGTAGCGTTTTCTGACGTATATTTTAAATTACCACCTATTATTTTCTTATTTTGTCTCGGTATTTTTTAAAAACAATCCATTAATAGAATATTTCTTAAAATAACCCATTACTACTGGAGGCTGAGAAGCAAAAATATCTTTTATGGAGGCTTGAAAAATAATCCATGTCTGTTAATAGCTTTACCTCAATTTTTTTCTTATATTCATTACCATTGTCTCTTGTCTCTCTCTTAATGTATATTTCTTCCCTATCTATATAAGACTTTCTTATTTCAAGGCTTGACACTTTTTTTTTCTATAATAATTCTCTTTCCCACTCTCTTATAGGTTAACAGCTATTCATCTTTAAGATGTTATATACATTTAAATCATTACATATGTATTTATTACAATTAATAATTATATTTATATTTGCATATATATATACATATGTATATATGTGTGTATTTAATACACCTGACTTCTTGACTGTAATATTTGTTCTGTTTTATTCTCTTTTATATCACAATGTTTCTTATATGATACATGGACAATGAAAGATACTATTTAGAAACAAAAACTTGCCTCAACTGTAATCTTTGTAAATAGGTTTTAGAGTTGCAAGATATTTGGCTGACAGGAGATTAGAAATAATGAGTTGGGAAGCAATTGTTTTATCTCCAAAGGTGAAGGGATGGGTGGAGCAAGCAGAGAATGTCTGCAGAAGGTGATGGAGAAAAGGACGTGGGGCCCTATACATTCTTTTGTACTAGGACGAGAAATCCAACAGTAGGGCAAATCTGAAACAGAGAGAGGGTCCCTAAGGAGCTTCTGGGCAAAAGATTCATGATAAAACAACAAAGAATTCAATGGGAGGCAGTTGAATGTGGAAACAGTCTATTTGAATTTAGACTGCAACAAGCAGATTAGACACTGTTCTTTCCCAGGGTCTAGGACTGAGGGGAAGACCCTCACTTGAGCACAAATTCAGCTAAAGCTATAAAATAAGACTTCAAGGTTAAGCCAGAACTAGCTAAATTCTGTGATATATTGTGTTCACTTATCCTGTACCGTCTATTTATAATTTCTGCCCCAAGATTAATCATGCAGAAAAAAAAAAAAAGAACTCACTTAGACCATCTTTCAGTTTCCTGATGGCACCAATCTTGTCACCATCAAGAACTTGCACATGTTCTTCCCTGTGTCTGGAACATTCTCCCACTCTGTCAGGTTAACTCACTAATTCTTTATGCCTCACACTCAATGTACTCCTTTTACAAGACTTTCTCCATTCCACCCAATTTAAATCAGTGCATTTCTGACTTTATAATATACAGTCACAATTAGACATTTATATGAATTAACCTTATATAAATTTATGACAAGTTATATACATTTTTGTGTTTTCTGTTTATTGTACAACTTGTCTCTCCACTAGACTATTAAAATTAGTTATAAGATTCTATTTTATATCTATTTTATTTATAATTTACTCTAACTCTTAGTGCATCGACCAATACAATGATTAATAAATACTGATTAAATGAATAAGTATGTTTTAAATGTATACTGAGGTAACAACCTCCTCATATGGAGGAAAGGTGGAGATTCAGAGGCTGTGAGCACAGTCTCAAACACATATGGAAATTCCTACTAAAGCTGAAGTAATAAAATAAGAGTCAAGCATGGGTACCTTTCTGTTATGGGTGCCTTAAAGATTTCAATATAACATATCCGTGCTATGTTTTCTTTAAGATGTAATTATATTTTTGAGGGCTGCAGACTGTGAATTCATGTTAGTTGGCCTGGTTGGAGGCAACTTAGTAACTGTATTATGTCATTTTTATAATGTACTATCTAAGAAGAGAATCTGTTAAGTGGAAACAAATTTAATTAATCTCACCAACAAAATCAAATGATTCAGACAAGGCCATATTTTGAAAGATGTTTCATTTATGCCAAATAAATAAATTGCCCTACAAATATCTACTAATTTTATAAATAGAAGAAAAATAAAACATCACATGAGTGCATATTAAGTTAAATGACTTATTAATCATGTTTTTCAAAAGAAACAACTAAAGGTGTAGAATAAAATTGACCCTCTTATCTTTTTCTTGGATAACCATATACCAAATATCTGCTTTAGTTACCTATTGTCATAAAACCCACATTAATTTCTGCCAACATCAGTGAACAGTCAATGGAGGGTGGGCCTAATGGGGACCTACCTTGTGTAATTAGGGTTGCCATCTAACTTTGTTACTGCCTTAGTTAGTTCTTAACTGAAGTCACTTATATATGACTGTTACAGTTAATGGGAAAAGATATTAAATATAGATTATATCTTTCATAGTCTAGCTAGCTGGGCATCTTGGACTTAATACTCCCCATCTGTGACCCTTTACAATACATTAAGCACACCTTTTCAGCAGCGGCCCTATTACCATTTATCATGCTGAGGAAGAGATTGCACTAAACCTATTAGCAAGACACTAACATTAACCAAATGCTAGTCAGATGTGTCAGGGAAAAAAGGGCTAAATCTAGGCTCTGTGTTTTCAACAGACTTTGAGCTTTTAAGTCAATGGTGTCTCAGTCTTTTCATCCATCAATATGGAGATTTCTGGTCTCTGAGATTACAGTGACATGTGGCTACATAGTTTGTTAATAAAACTATAACAGTCAATTCATCCACTTTTTTAGAAAATTTAGATGCAAATTTCTCTTTATTCCTCTATAATGTGCATATTATTTTAATAAAAAAGAAATATGCAGTAACATGGAGTTGCAGGAAATGGCACGAGGTTTTTAAATATTCAGCAAAGAATACAAGTCAAATAATAAATACATTAGTAATCTTAGTAGCTAGTAGAATGAATTGCAATATTTTTCTGTTTTGGAAACTTCATTACTGCCTTTAAAAATTAGACAGTATATTCTTATGGTATGAAGAATGTAAATGCTAATGGGAGATATCAAATATCTGGGAAGAATATGCTTCAGAAAACCCTGAAACAGAGACGGGAAGAGGAGATAAAATTAGTGTACAGGAACCAGGGAACTAGGACCTGCGTGTATCAAGGATGATTGCTAAATTGAATTGCTCTTGCTCAGCCTTATATGTAGAATAAAGGCATGAAGCATGGGGCAGTTGAGTGGGCTTGCCTTTTATTGGGGTTTGCCTGATGTTCAGAAGTAATTGCTCTTTACCAAAGAACAGATATTCCCACGGTTCAGTGTGGTACATAAGCCAGACTATAAAAGGGAAGGTGGTAAAAGAAGATTGCATATTTATTGTTATTTAGGAAGAAATATTATTGAAAAGATGCTGATCTATCCACATGTAGCTTCAGGCTTTATGGATTGCCTGCACTTTATTAGCAAACTGTGCGTAATCTACTCCAGAGAGTAGCATTAGTTCTCAGAAAATCCCTTATATAGTTTTAAGGTCCAAAACTTTAAAAATATGTTCCAATTGTGCTTTGAGTATTTAAAGCTTTAATATTTATATAACCATTCATGTGAAAAGTTCTACTCCTAGAAATTCTTATTTTTATTCATAACTTATTAGCTAACATATATATATATATATAGTATTAACTATGAGTCAGCCATGGTTTATATACTTTATATACATGTAAAAACTCAATTAATGAACACAGCAACCCTATGAAATATGTACAATTACACTTCACAGGGGAGAAAACTAAGACACAGGAAATTCATGTAGCTAACCTAAGGTCACAGAGCTATTGGCACACAGGGCTGTGAACCCAATGTGTATGGTTTCTGGAGACTGTGCTCTTAACTACTAGAGAATACTGCTTCTCATTAGAATGAGAATACCAACTAACTAAAATGATGAAACCATCTTTTGTACAATAATTGGAGATCTGTTTAAAAAAATGTATAGTATATCTATATAACATATGACTTAAATGTTATACTATGAAACATGACCTATATTGCTGTATTATTTAACCAGAAAACTGACCTTAGTATAGAGTATGGATTCTATGGGACAAAATCCACAGTTAACCAGAAGAGAACATGTAGTATGAACAAGAATTAAGTCTATGTTGCTCTAAGCCATTGATGTTGTGGGTTGCACGTTGATACAGCATAACATAGTCCATCCTAACTAATAAAATTATTAAAGGGCATGTGCTCTAAAGGCAAAAATAAAATCTGAAGAAAAAACCCTAAGCACTATGGTGGAGATAAATTGTAACCATCTAAGTGGATCATATTGGAACAGAAAAGAGCACAGAACGACTTTAATTTGTTTGTGGTGACCTTTGAAATTAGGTGCATTCATTTTGCACACTATCTTTAAACTGTAACTGATACATAACTTTATTCTTCTTGTATAAAAATGTAAATAATTTGTTATGAGAATCCAATAAAAGACAAAATAAGGCCCTTAACACAGAACCTAGCACACAATAATAGCTCACATCATAGTAACTTTTATGATCATGGGGCATCCATCTTAGCGACATGATAGAGCAACAAATTAGAGCTAGAGTTGCCCTGAGAGAGGACCTAGTTTCCAATGGTGAAGACTCACTTGTCTTTGTAGCTACTTTTAGATTCTGGACAGAAGATGTAGGACGGGGAGAGCTTGCTCTACACCCCATCCATTTAAGGTAAAATGATGGTAGTTTTTACATAATGTACATTTCACAAGTAAAGAAACTAAAGTTCTTTAGACAAAGTCAAAAGGCAGTAGACTGGAATTTCTAATTTCTCTTTGTCCCATACTCACATTATGGGACATTTTTATTTAATGCCTAATATCATCAATTCAGAAAGAGGATAGCAATAACCTTCCAGGCAGAATATTACCCCGAAGACCTTATAGAAAATTCATGAAAAAATATCTCCATCCATGGAGCTTCCCCAGGGTGGGCACAGATAGTTATGACCATTAGGAAAGAGCTGATGATTAATAGTAACCTATCTTCCTTAATTAAACCATCTTATAGTCTGTGTATAATGTGAGAAGAAATTTAGTCTGAACAATACTAAATTTTGGATTTTTATTGACTTCATTATTCCTCATAACTGAAAAACAAACAAAAAAATGGGACAACCTATACTAACAGAACCAGGAAGCCTGAGGAGACATAAATGTTGTATGTAACAGGAAAACAAAGCAGTGGCAAATAGATGGGAACATATGTTAATAATAAGATAAAATAAATACCATAATATTAGAATGCACTCCTTCAACAAAAGTATCAAGTCTTAGTATGAACTCTGAACAACCTGATAAAAAAAATATCTTTAAAGGGTATGTGGCAAGGAAGAAAATGCTGTTGGCAAATTCTGCTTCTATCAAGGTTTTTCCTCATGAAAAAATGTTTCATCTTGAGTGTTCATTTCTCAGTGTATATTAATGAAGAGAACATTTATATCATAATTTTATATACATTGATCTAGATGTACTTAGATAGATCCCATGTATAGTTAGAATAAATAAATGATCTATATCAATGCAGTCTGATCTACTAAAATATGTTTTCTTCTCAAGAGATCCTTCATAACTGCCATTTTAAATTTAGTTAGTTGAGCCCCTATAAAAAAATTAAATTTTCCACTGAAAATGTAAAAAGACCAAGCCCTTACTTTATTTTTAAAGTAAAATGCAGATATTCCTAGTGTTTTTTAAAATGTATATGCAAAGGAAAAAATCAGTTGGCAAAATAAATAAATTTAACGATGGCTGGTGTGGCTCAGTTGGTTAGAGCATCGTCCTGTACGCCAAAGGGTTGCAGGTTCAGTTACCTAGGTTGAGGTTTTTATCCTTCTAGGGGAATCTAAGAAAGGCAACTAATTGGTGTTTCTTTCTCACATCGATGCTTCTTTCTCTCTTCCCTCTTCCTCTCTCTCTAAAAGTATTGGGAAAAAAATGTCCCTGGGGAAGGATAAAAAACAAAATAATAAAAATAAATTTAAAAAATTAAAACTTAGATACTAAAATTATTGTGCAAGGTGACACAAGTCACCTGCTTTCTCTGTATACTGAAACTGAATTCAATTTTAGATATGATTCTAATATTAATATGTCTATTTTTATTTATTGGAGAAAACAGACTGATGTCACGATCAGCATATTTAAATTTTTATTAGTATATTTGAAAACAGATTATTTTCTACTATCTAGAATTTTGAATGATCCAATATTTTTTATGAGTTGTGAATTCTAAATTTGCTCATTGAAATCCTCGAGTTCCAAATAAACACCAATTACCTAAAGAAGGGATATATTAGAATATTGTGATACAGCCTAATTATTATCAGTTTTATTTCCTTTATGCTATAGATCTTAAAGGCATATTATAAGCTATGGAATTTGATTCTTAAATTGATCAACCTAATAGGTAGATAGATGGATAGGAAAATAGAGAGAGAGGGGGAAAAATCACTTGACTTTGATTTTATATATTTCATTTTTCTTTGAATATTCTATTGAAAAAAATCAATAAATTATTCCCAGATATTACTTATTTCTGTAGCCCATTATGTTCTAAATCTTCAAGAATGTCTCATATTAAATAATCTAATTCTGTCAGGTATCACAAAGAGTTCTCTATATTTCTATTTAATATGTAAGGTATAACAGTGGTTTTTAAAATTTATAATATTGGTTAAAACATCATGTAGAACAAAACAATAAAAGTCTAACATTTATTTTACTAATATCATTACAAAAGAAGTTTAGAAATATAATTAAGAAAATTTGTAAACTTTAATTTAGACTTCATAGATTGTGTTATATATTATTTATGTAAACAAAAGCATTTATATTTTTATAATATAGTATATTTTCTGGAATGGTGGGCATATTAATGTTGGTATGTAGCCTTAAAAGTTTATTTCAAACAGAGAAACATGGGCACATGTACACATAATACAGGCACACACAAATTTCTATAAAGTAAATATTTCCATATCAACCATTATGCCGAGTGTTTTCTATATGCAGTTATATATTTTACTACATAGAAATATGGAAAGTACTACAGATAACACAGAATTGGAGATGCAATTACACAGTTATGATCACAGTATGTTGGAAAACAATAGCAAGAAGTGCAAATTATTTCCAAGATGGTCTCTGTAAGAGAAAAGACACCCTTTCCTGTGTTTCTCCTTTATTCTCACAGTAATCCCACACTCACAACACTTAGAACATCAGACATGTGTTGTTGTCCCCCACACCAAGCAATTCTCTGACACCAGCTGGGTGCCCTTCAATTTAACTTAATTCTCACACTCTCTACCTGAAGACAGCATCAGATCCCACAGGTAAGGACTCAGTCCACAAGACTGCTTTGTCCTCCTGCCGCAATCACAAATCCCAGGTTGTCTCCTGTGCTTCTGAGCAACCAGCTATAAAGCAGAGTTCCCACACCCTCTCTTTGAGTTTGTTTGATAGAATGAATCACGGAACTCAGGGAAGCATTTATGCTTATCAGTTTCTTACAGAGTAAAGCAATGGTCCCTAACCTTTTTGGCACAGGGACCAGTTTCATGAAAGACAATTTTTCCACAGATTGGGGGGGGGGGGTGAGGAGGTTTTGGAATAATTCAAACACATACATTTATTGTGCACTTTATCTGTGTGCCAAATGTCCTACCATAATCTGACTCTAGCTGGATGCAAGTACAGAGGAGAATTTAACAGAGATAAGCCCAACTCACTCAGACCAGAAAAACTGCCCAGACAACCAACAAAATTGAAAGCCAGGTAATGTTTTATGACACCACATCTTGAAAGTAGTCTGTTACTTAGTAAAAGCTAACAAATACAATATTGTAAAAATTTTTCAAACACCCAGCTAATACTGGTCAAGCTAACAATATTATATAAAGAGGAAGTTTATTTTAAATTTGAAAACACTGACTAACCACACAGACACAGTTTGTCCTTCTAATACCATCTCTAATTGTTATCCTTTTCTTTCTAGTAAAACTGCAAAAACCATAACATGTTTGGCAATGTGATGAACACAATAATGGTCAAATTCTACAAGGAATCTTAGGAAAATATGAAGCATGGCACATAGATATATTAGGAAACATTGATTGAATTTTTAACTGCTAGCTATTGAACTAAGTACTTCCCATGCATTGCCTCATTTACCCTTCAAATAATGCTATATTTTTAATATCCATTGTAAAGGAAAAAATGAAACAAAGAGAGTTTCCTTAGCAGTCCAAGATAACCCCTATAATCAGTTGATAAATTAGGATCCAAATGCATGGTTGTCTGAATCAGAAAGTATTTAAATAACTCTCAACCTGCAAAACCTCTTAAAGTTTTTAGAAAGACTTAAGACAACTGAAACTTAAAGGGATTTTAAAAATATGTGATTAACAACATTTTTAAAGATGAAGAAACAATGGTTTAGAGAAAATAAAATCAAGATTTCATAACTGCAAAGTAGCATAATGAGAACTCGATGCTTTATTAGAGGAAATTAGAGTCTCAATTTCATGATTCCTAAGTTTTCTATACTGGGATAATCAGGACGGAGGGTGATAGTGGGTAAATTTCAGGTGGGGGTGGCAAAGATATAGAAAATATCCCATCAAAACTTTTGAGGTTGGCAACTGCCAGTCTTCCTGCTAATATTCCAACATCAGGTCATTGTTTGTTTGTTTTTTGTGAAAATCTCAAATTTCTGTTTTCTAACTTTAGAAATTTTCAGAGACATATGAGAACTTTTCTAACAATATACTTTCTTTCATTTTTGGGGGGGGAGAAAAAACACAATTGATATTTTGACTTTCGAGGTTAAAGCAAATTTAAACAAGATTCTCTTTAATCAATTCAATAAGAGCTAGAGCCAGTTTTAACTATTTTAAAGAAAACATTTGAAAAACTCCTTTAGTGTTAAGGCAAAAGAACTATAACAGTGTGTTGGCACCAGAATGTCTCAGATTAAAGAACAGATTTAAACTGTTTCTAATCAGACTTTCAATCACCTATACTAAATTTCTAAATGAATCCTAATATTATGGGTCCCTGTTCTTTTTTCATGGAATGGTCCCTATTTACAATATTATGTTTAGTAGTATAATTGAATTCAAGCAGGTAGAAGAATTGCATGATTTAGAAATTTGAATATTAACAAGAGAATTTTCTTTCTGATTTTATCTACAACTTAAATTATTTTATATGCTGTGTTGAATATACCATGACTGAGACAACATTGTAGTCAAAATGTTACATTGTCTTTGGAATCATAAATATATAACAAACAAATGACATGCTCAGGCATTGGAGGATCAAGTATCCACCAACCACATTTATTCAGATTTTGCTGTGATAACCTTATTACTAGTCCCTTTAACAGTGAGAACTTCCTCAATATAAAATAACATAATTTGCCCCACCCTGCCCACCTCCATTCTCTTTTCCTCTAACCATGGTCTATTTTTCTCTGTAGTACCTATAATCATCATCTGAGATATCATATATTTACTTGTTTATTTTTTCATTGCTATTTTATGTACATTTCTTGAGGTCAGCAATATTACCTGTCACTACTGTATCCTCAATATCTAAAATGGTTCCTAACATATATAAAATCTTGCAGTTACTTAACCTTTTAAAATTTCAGTTCCTGGGAAAACAATTTAAAAGTACACACTGTGTTCTCTCACTACTGCCATATGATATCCACTCATATGACCATATCCCTACACCCTGGCCCTTCACACTAATTTGTGGGGTTTCTTATGATATATCACATGTGTAATACAAATAAGTCTACTATGTATATCTTCTATTTTCTTTTCTTTTCGTGCCCACCTCTCCCCTCCTTTCTCTTCTTTTTTCTTCTCTCTCCCTCTAATTCAGCTACTGCCCTTAGTACACTGGTAGATGAACTACTCCTGCTAGGCATTTCTATCTCCTACCAGCTCCCTATTATTTTCAGAATAGTTTCCAGTTCTCAACATATACAACTAAGTTTTTCTGTCTGGGTTTTTGGAATGATTTCTCTTCTAGAAGATACCTAGTGCACCAATTCAAATATAATCTTAGCAGCCTTGATCAATCTCCTCGTTAAATATTCTTGAATCTAAGTGAGAAATACAATATAGACTCAGTCTCTCTCAGTCCCTTTTGCCAAAGCTCCTGGGAGATGGTAGGAAGAAAATGAATATTAGTTTCTGTCCAGCATATATAATGGACTTGTAGTTCGTCGTAGTAGGCAGCCGTCCGTCTCGAGAGACGATGGTGTAGCTTCTTAAGAGTCTATCTGCACCGCCGAGAATGACTGTGCAGTCCATCTCAGGAGTGACACGGTATCTGTCTCCTCCCGTGTTGAATCGACATCTTGTGATGACGCTGGAGTGTCCTCTCCAGTGAAGCTGAAGCTACAGAGCCTGGGCAGGGTGATATGGAGGGTCTGCTGTTGCCCATGCAGCAGACGCCCCCTCTCTTCGCAGCTGAAGGGTCCAAGGGAAAGACGGAGTCAATACAGCTTGGCTTCAGGTGCGCCGCAGGAGTTGCCGGTGTTGACTACAACGTCAAACCGCCTTAGGGACTCCGGCTCCGGATTTTCTGTCGGGGTTTACTCCCTTAGCCTTTCCCCTGAAGAGGTATGCCGCAAGGCAGCGGAGGTTTTTTGGAGTCAGAGTTTTCCTTTTCTGATGTGCCCTGACTGGAAGATCGAACCAGCGACACTTAGCTCGCAGGCCGACGCTCAATCCACTGAGCCAAACCAGCCAGGGACAGGACTTGTAGTTACTTTGGATATAAAAGGGATTGGATGATTATTCATTCTACTTTAATGCATAAGGAAACTAAACCAAAAGAGGCCAATGGTTAAGCTTCAAGTGAGTTAGTGAGTAGTAAAAACAATGTGATTTGAAACGAAATAAGCAAAGTAAATGTGGAGAGATCGTAATTTTGAATTATCAGTTGGGGTGTTGTGTGTGTACTTCCTGGAGTTTTCTTCTACCTACCAGTTCTTTCTTCTCTGTAGTCAGCAACACATTCAACAAGGGAAGAAACGTATTCAACACATTTGAAAAAGGAATAAGTTTATAGCTTCTGTGTTTTAGAAGCCTGAAGTCTAAGCCTATGAAGCAGGAAACTGGGTTTCTTAGGCAACATATCTATCAGTTGGGGTGTTGTGTGTGTACTTCCTGGAGTTTTCTTCTACCTACCAGTTCTTTCTTCTCTGTAGTCAGCAACACATTCAACAAGGGAAGAAACGTATTCAACACATTTGAAAAAGGAATAAGTTTATAGCTTCTGTGTTTTAGAAGCCTGAAGTCTAAGCCTATGAAGCAGGAAACTGGGTTTCTTAGGCAACATATCTAGAAGAATGTGTGATGAGTAACAGAAGAGGTCACCTTTCATAAAACTGGGAAGATGTCATCGGTTGCACATAAGGGTTGAGATGCCGAAGAGAATTGGCCTGAGGATAGAGAGGTCAGTGGGGCCAAGGATGAGAAAGCAGGAGCTGGTAGGACTGGATAAACAGCAATGAAATCATCCTTCAGAATTAGTGGGAACAATCTGTCCCACAAAACCTAGCAGCCCCACAAAGGAAATGTCACCAAACTCCCAATGAGCACCAAATATGCTTGCTCTCAGGACCCACATTGGCTGCCCTACCCACAAGAAGCTAGATTCAACTTTAGACTTTGATCATTTACCATTAGAAGTTTTGGCCACCCCTGATTCTGGTTGTTTGTTTGTTTGTTTGTTTTTATTTTTGTTTTTTCCAGAACATGTATATGTAACCCTTTAGGAAAAGTATTAACTCTACTTCCCAACTTCATCTCCATTTATGCTCACTTACTTCCACTTTATGGTGTAATTATTTCTATACTTGGTTTGGGAATATCACCAGTCTGTGTCTAATTAATAAACCAAACAGAGATCCAAGATGGCAGAGGAGTAAGTGGAAGCTACACTAAATTCCTCCTAGGACCAGTCTGGGTTTACAATTTAATTTTGGAGAAATCACCTGGAATAATCAACTGAACACTAGCTGGAGAGAAGTCTTATAACCACGAAGAGACAGAAAAGGCCGCCACATCACAATGTGCCCGGTAGGGAGTGTGGAGACATGAAAGGGCTGGCTGGGCTCCCACGGGTGGCAGCTGAAGGGAGTGAGAAACAGCTCAGCAGAAGGGGGTTTTCCCTGAGAAGGGCAGGGTCTAAACCCTCAGCTGGGCTTCCCAGCCTGCAGCAGCAGACTGGAAAGTAAAATAGTTTCCAGCTGTGAGAAGCAAAAAGCCACAGGGTTTCTTGCTAGCAGGAGAGAAACAGTGGGAGAAATAAAGCTCATAACCAGATCACATACAAAAATATTTTGGCCCCCACTTACCCTGCACTCAAGGAGACTGAAGGCAGAGAGGACTAGAGATGCTGGGGGGAAATTTGATGCTGTGGCTTTGAGGAGAGAACTGGGGGAGAAGCTGACCAGATCCCAGTGCTGACTCATTCCCAATACTGCAAGAAGACCATTCTCCTCTGAGTGGCATCAGCCTGAGGGGACGCAAAGCCCTGCCTACAGGAATTAAGCAGCCCTACCCTCGGTCATTAAGCCTGACAGTTAATCACAAATTGAATAGATTAACAACTAAAGAAGACATACAAAGACAGCAGATCTCTGGAAGTCCCCAACAGGCTGCCGAGGCCCAGACTGGTACATAATATGACACCACCAGGGGCAGATCCAGGAAGTGCATATCAATCTAAAAAGCAGCAACAAACAATAAGAGTCAGAAAAATGGGGAGACAGAGAAATAACCCCCCATTGAAAGGAAACAAAGAATCCCCAGGAAGAGTGTTAAATGAAATACAGGGAAGCAAACTATCAGATATGAGATTCAAAACATGGATTATGGGGAAGCTCGATGAGCTCAGCAAGCTCAAGGAAAACTACAAAGAACTCCAGGGAAACTACATGAAACTTACTGAGAATTACACCAGCATGAAAAAGGACATAAAAGCTATCAATAAGAGCCAGGAGGAAATGAAGAATACAATCTGAATAGAAGAACACAGTACAAGGAATTAAAATCAGGCTAGAGGAAGCAGAATATAAATGAGCGAGCTGAAGGACAACATAGACAAAAACTCCCAGGCAGTGCAAAAAAATGAAAAACGATTGAACAAAAATGAAGAGGTTTTAAGACAGCTTCAGGACAACATGAAATGTAATAATATCTGTATCATAGGAATTCCAGAAGGAGGAGAAGAGGAGCAAGGGATAGAAAACCTCTTTGAAAAACTAATGCCAGAAAACTTCCCTAACGTGATGAGAGAAAGAATCATGCAAGTCCAAGAAGCACAGAGGGTCCCAATTAAGATAAATCCAAACATCCCCACTACAAGACGCATCATAATTAAAATGGCAACATTCAAAGACACAGAGAGAATCCTAAAAGCAGCAAGAGAGAAACAACTAATAACATACAAGGGAGTTCCAGTAAGGCGATCATCAGATTTCTCAGCAGAGGCACTGCAGGCCAGAAGGGAATGAAAAAAAATATTCCAAGCAATGAAAAACAAAGGCCTACAACCAACAATACTCTACCCACCAACACTCTCATTTAAAATGGAAGGTGAAATAAGGAGTTTCAAGACAAAAGAAGGCTAAAAGAATACATCTCCACCAAACCAGCATTGCAAGAGATGCTAAAGGGTCTGCTTTAAGAAGATGAAGAAACACAGAGAGACAGGGAAGAATACAAGTACAAAAGAAGAAAATGACAATGAATAAGTACTATTGATAATAACCTTAAATGTAAATGGATAAAATTCTTCAATCAAAAGACACAGGGTAGCTGAATAGATTAGAAAGAATGACCCACATATATGCGGTCTACAAGAGACCCACCTTAGAACAAAAAATCTACAGAGACAGAAAGTGAAGGGGTGGAAAAAAGTAAGTCAAGCAAATGGACATAAAAAAAAAAAATAGCTGCGATAGCAATACTTATATCAGACAAAACAGATTTCATAGCAAAGGCCATAAAAAGAGACAAAGAAGGACATTTCCTAATACTTAAGGGAAAAATCCACCAAGAAGATATATCCCTTGTAAACATATATGCATCCAACTTAGGAGCACCCAAATATGTAAGGAAAATTTTGAAAGACTTAGGGAAGGATATAGACAGCAACACACTCATAGTAGGGGACTTTAACACCCCATTGTCAACAATGGAAAGTTCTTCGAAGTAAAGAAACACCAAAGATATAGAGGCATTGAACCTCAAATGGACTTAGTTGATATATATAGAACTTTTCACCCCAAAGACGCAAAATATACATTCTTTTCAAGTATACATAAAACATTTTCAAAGATAGACCACATGGTAGGAAACAAAACAGGCCTCAATAAATTCAAGAAAATTGATATTATGTCAAGCATCTTCTCAGATCACAATGGCATAAAGTTGGAAATCAACCTCAAAAGAAACCTCAAAAACATTCAAACTCATGGAGAATAAATAACATGCTATTAAATAACAAATGGGTTAACAATGACATCAAGTAAGAAATTAAAAAGTTTCTGGAAATGAATGATAATGAACACACAACAACCCCAAACCTATGGGATACAACAAAAGCAGTCCTGAGAGGAAAGTTCATAGCAATACAGGCCTACCTAAAAAAGCTAGAAGAATTTCTAATAAAAAATTTAACCCTACAGCTACAAGAACTAGAGGAAGAACAACAAGCAAAGCCCAGATCAAGTAGAAGGAAGGAAATCATCAAGATCAGAGCAGAAATAAATGACCTAGAGACTAAACAAATAATTCAAAAAAAATAAAATAAAAGTAGGACCTGGTTCTTTGAAAAGATAAACAAAATCAACATGCCTTTACCCAGGCTCATCAAGAAAAAAAGAGAGAGGACTCAAATAAATAAAATCAGAAACGAAAAATGAGAAATCACAACCGATACCACAGAAATACAAAGGATTGTAAGAAGTTATTACGAACAACTCTATGGCAAGAAATTTGATAACCTAGAGGAAATGTACAAATTTCTGGAAACATATAATCTTCCAAAACTGAATCACAAAGAAACAGAAAGCCTGAACAGACCAATAACAACTAGTGAAATTGAAGCAGTAATCAAAAACTCCCAGCACACAAAAGCCCTGGACCGGATGATTTTGCAGCCAAATTTTACAAAACATTTAGGAAAGAACTAACTCCTATCCTCCTCAGACTATTCCAAAATATACAAAAAGAGGTAACATTCTGAAACTCATTCTATGAAGCCAGTATTACCCTAATTCCAAAACCAAGTCAAGACAGAACAAAGAAAGAAAACTACCAACCAATATCACTGATGAAAATAGGTGATAAAATCCTCAACGAAATATTGGCAAACCGGATCCAGCAACACATTAGAAAGATCATACACCACGATCAAGTGGGATTCATCCCAGGGATGCAAGGATGGTTTAATATTTGCAAATCAATAAATGTAATACACCACATAAACAAAATGAAAGACAAAAACCAAATGATCTTATCAATAGATGCAGAAAAAGCATTCGATAAAGTACAATACTCATTTATGATGAAAACTCTCAGCAAAATGGGAATAGAGGGAGCATACCTCAATATAATAAAGGACATATACGAGAAACCTGAAGCCAAGATCATACTCAATGGGCAAAAACTGGGAGCATTCCCCTTGAGGTCAGGAACAAGTCAAGGATACCCACTCTCTCTATTCCTATTCAAAATAGTCTTGGAAGTACTAGCCACAGCAATAAGGCAAGAAAGAGAAATAAAGGCATTCAAATTGGAAAAGAGGAAATAAAACTGTCAGTATTTGCAGATGACATGATTGTGTACATAGAAAACCCTATAGGCTCCACAAAGAAAAAACTACTTGACCTAATAAGTGAATTCAGCAAAATAGCAGGGTACAAAGTCAATATTCAGAAATTGAAGGCATTTCTGTACACCAACAACAAATTCTCAGAGATAGAACCTGAAAGAAAAATCCCATTTACCATAGCAACAAGAAAAATATAGTACCTAGGAATAAACTTAACCAAGGAGGTTAAAGATCTGTACTCAGTAAACTACATAACACTGAAGAAAGAAATTAAGGAAGATACAAATAAATAGAAGCATATACTATGTTCATGGATAGGAAGACTCAACATCATCAAAATGGCCATACCACCCAAAGCAATTTACAGATTCAATGCAATCCCTATTAAAATACCAATGACATATTTCACAGACCTAGAACAAATACTTCAAAAATTTATATGGAACCAAAAAAGAGCCTGAACAGCCACAAAAATCTTGAGGAAGAAAACACAGTAGGAGGAAACACAACACCTGGTATCAAACTATACTACAAGGCCACGGTAATCAAAACAGTCTGGTACTGGCATAAGAACAGATATATAAATCAATGAAACAGAATAGAGAGCCCAGAATTAAACCCAGGTCTATGTGGTCAATTAATATTTGACAAAGGGGGAAGGAACATAAAATGGAATGAGAAGAGACTCTTCAAAAAATAGTGTTGGGAGAACTGAACAGTGACATGCAAAAAAACGACACTAGACCAGCAAGTTACACCATACACCAGAATAAACTCAAGATGGATCAAAGACTTAAATGTAAGCTGTGGTACCATAAAAGTCCTAGAGGAAAACATAGGCAGGAATTTTTCAGATATCCCATGTAACAATATTTTCTCTGATACATCTCAAGGCAAGGGAAATAAAGGAAAGAATAAACAAATGGGACTACATCAAACTAAAGAGTTTCTGCTCAGCAAAAGAAAACATCAGCTAGATTAAAAGGAAACCAACTGTATGGGAAACTATTTTCCAGTGATGCCTCAGACAAGGGATTGATCTCCAAAATATATACACAACTCCACACCAAGAAGACAGACAACCTAATTGAAAAATGGGCAAAGGACCTGAAAAAACACTTCTCCAAAGAGGATGTACAGAGGGTTCATAGACATTTGAAAGGATGCTTAATATCACTAGCCATCAGAGAGATGCAAATAAAAACCACAATGATGCTCATTCGATTCCCAGCCAGGGCACATGACTAGGCTGCACGTCAGGTCCAAAGTTGGGGGCGTGAGTGAGAAGGAAACCACACAGTGATGTTTCTCTCCCTCTCTTTCTCCTTTCCCCTCTCTCTAAAAATAAATAAACAAACAAATTAATTAACTAATTAATTTTAAAAAGTAAACGAAACCACAATGAGACACCATCCCACACCAGTCAGAATGGCCATCATCAACAAATCAACAAACAACTTGTACTGGTGAGGATATGGAGAAACAAGAACCCTGGTGCATTGCTGGTGGAAATGCAGACTAGGGCAGCCATTATGGAAAAAAGTTTGGAATTTCCTCAAAAACCTAAAAATGAAACTGCCTTTTGAACCAGCAATTTCCTTGCTAGGATTATATTAGAAAAATTCTGAGACACCAATTCAAAAGAACCTATGCACCCCTATGTTCACAGCAGCACTATTTACAAGCCAAGTGCTGGAAACAACTTAAGTGCCCATCTGTAGATGAGTGGATCAAAAAACTGTGGTACATTTACACAATGGAGTACTATGTAGCAGAAAGAAAGAAGGAATTCCTGCCATTTGCAACAACATGGATGGAACTAGAGAGACTTATGCTTAGCGAAATAAGCCAGGAAAAGAAAGAAAAATACCTTATGCTATCACCTATTACAGGAGACTAATGACAACAGAAACAAATGAGCAAAGTTAAGCCAGAGGTATGTAAACAAGGAATAGACTAACAGCAACAAGGGGAGAGGGGGAGGGAGAGAAGAGAGTAAAAAGGGGAAGGGTCTAGTCAAAGAACATGTATAAATGACCCACAGACATGGACAACTGGGTTGGGACTGACTATGGGAGAAGGGGTGGGCATGGTGTGGGTCAGCAAGAGGGGTAAAAAAAGTGGGACCTCTTCAACAGAAAAAAAAACAACAAAATTTTTAGTGGGGGGAAAAGTGAAAATATAAAGAATAAAAATAAAATTTTAGTGAATATTGGACAAGGATTTTACTTCACACTGTATATTTTTCTCTCTATCTGATCCCTCCAGAGTTTGGCATTCTGAAGAAGTAAGTAATAACATAAGGTTTTTGAATAAAACTAATAAGACCAATTGTTAATAGAGGTTTGTTTGGTTTTTTTTTATCAAGACTTTGACTGGAATGTCATGCCTAAAGGAGACATGCTTGTGCTCTAGTTGTTACCAGAAAGCCCTGAGGAACTAGAATTGACTTTAGAAGGTAATAAAAACCCACAAGATAAAAGGCCTGGTATTTTGGTTGGTTGTGCGGTCCATGGCAATCTTTCCAGGGAAGGAATGAAGGTAGTTTTCCTAAAAGATGGCTACAAAGGACTTTAAGGCATAATGGAAAACTGGAAGAACCTGGAAAAGACAAGTGTTTACAGGCAAGGCTCAATGGCAGGTATGTGGCTCAGCTTCTGTGCCCTGAAGGGCAGACTGAAGGTCACCCTAAATGTTCCTTGTGTAAGTTAAAGCAAAGCAGAACTGAAGATCATAAGTGATCATTTGTTGCTCTTGTTATGTTTAAACAAATGAACAGGATAAATTAAAAATGGACTTAATGCTGTCCCTTTAATGACAAGGAGGGTAATCTTAAGGAGAAAAAATGTGATTCAAGGAAAATCACAATGCTCAATGGTAGACTATAAAGTAGTGCAGCTAACCATCTTTAAAGTTTCTTTTCATTAAAAATTTTTTTCATTTGACAGTTGAATTATGTCTGTGGTATCATCAAAGATGTTTAATTTACAGCAAGAAGAATGTCAAATGCCTTGCAACTGGATGTCTTTCCAATAAGACAGTCTTACAGATTTAGAGACTTGTTTGTGGGTGATGTTGCATAAATTAACATGTGTTTTCTGTTTTCAAAGGGCACAAGCCTATGATCTCATTACCTGAGTGATTGTCTGTACATGTAGGCCTCACTTAATCCTGTCTGCTTCGCTGCCTCTTGAGACTCAATGTTTTGGCTGAACTAAGTGGCTGGGTTGGTGACGAATGGGGTGGTCTGGGGGCTTTACTTCAAAACTGGTTTCTCTTTTCTATCCTAATGGATTGGACAGAAAGGGTCCAGAGGCCTGAGAGGGGAGAAACCTAAAATATTTTTCTCAGCCCAAACTAAGCATAATGGGCAAAAGAGTTTTGGACAGGTGAGATGTGCATGGCACACCTTCCTCCAAAGAAGCCCATTTTTTCCCCTAATGTGGGACGTTAAAAAATTATTACCTGCCTTTTTGTCATCTAGTGGTTATTGATTAAATGGTGATTTTTAACCCTGTTTCCAAATCTCTTGCCCCCAGAATACAAGGATGCCAGCTTGTTAAACCAAGCACGCCATTGTCCAGGGACAGCCGACTGACCTGGAGTCTGCACGATCCTTCCCCATGTGGGAAGGCCATCCTCCCCTCCACACCCCCACTCTTATTAGGGATTTCTGGACCCAAGAGTAGGTAGGACAATTCCATGTCCTGCTTGAAGCAGCTAGAGGAACTCAAGACCTTCACCCATTGTCCTTTATAAGATTATAAAGGGTCTTAAGTCTGAGAGGGAAGAATTGTTATTTTTTATTGCTTAAAAAAATTAATTAATTTTTTTAAAGATTAATTTAGGAAAGGGTGAAGCCAGAGAACTTGTATGTATGACCCATGGTCATGGACTGGGGGATGGCAGAGGGGATGAAATTGTGGGGGAAGGGGTGGTGCTGGGCAGAGGGGAGCAAAGTGGAAAAACTTGGAACTATTGTAACAATATAATCAATAAAATATACTAAAAACAAAAAACAAACATACTGGACCAGCACTTTGGTCCAATATAAACTCAAATCAATTGAAATCCTTTAATACCTTTCTAACTAATTTCACAAGGGTGTGTTTTGCCTCTTTTCCTGCTAAAAGTTATGTTTTATATAGTAACCAGTATGACTAAAAAAGGTCAATAAGTAAATATCACTTCACTCTCTTCAATGGCTTCTCAAATCACTCACATTAATAGCTACCTTACCCTGGTTTATGAAGTTCTCTTTAACCTGGACCCCAACTACTTCTTTGAACTTCTTTCCTAACTCTGTTCTCCTTGTCTATTAACCACCCTGAAATACTGAACTTTTTTAAGTTCCTTGAAAATGCCAAGCTCTTCCCACGTTAGCTCAATTTTCTATAACTCTTCTTTCTTCCCATAATACACTTTTCTTTCATTTTTCTATAGCTACTTTCTTCTTATTTTCTTGCTATTCAGATTGCAAATGTTCAGAAAGATCTTTCCTGATCACTAGATTTAAAGTAGCTACCCAGTTATTCTCCATCCCACAAAGTCCAACTCTTCACACTAATAAATATATATGTGGTTTATTTGTTTTCTTGATTGTTGTCTGTCTATTCCATTCAGTTGCAAGCTCCATAAGATCAGGGAAACTTTTTTTTTCCCAGTGCTGGCCCTTCTTGTGTGGAACAATGTCTGGTATGTAGTAAACACTCAATTTGATACTGATTGAATGAGCACATGAACAAATGACTGAATGAATGACCCTTTGTCTTTGGGTATTGTGTGAGCCTACCTGGTCCAACAATTTTAGTGTCCTGGGGTGCTCATAAATACTTGTAAAGAATGCTGCTGGGGGTGGGGGTGGAGGTTTGGAAAGAACCTTTCCTCCCTATCCCCCTACATATGGATTAAGTGATACTGAGAAAACCAGCTGGAGATCTACTAAGTAGGAAAAACAATCCAAATACAGGGCAGAGACTCCTTTAGTACATGGAAGATGAACAATAAGTGCTAATTGTTTTTTTTTTAATTTATTTTTTGAATTATCTGATTACATTCAGAGGCAGAAGTGTTTAATGCTTCACATTTTGAAGCTGAACAAACAGCTCCTAGCCAGTGCTGCCAGTTATTGGTTATATGACCTTGGGCAATTTATTTTATTTTTGGACTTTGTATGATCAAGAATCTATAAAAGGGGAAAACTAGAATCAGAGTTCAGAAGACTTTTGTGAAATTGGAAGAGATAATGCTCCAAAAGTAATGAAAATTATGAATTATACTAGTTTTCATAGCTAGAGTTAATTATGTTATCAGTAATGGTAAAAGTTATTACTGATAATAGTTTTAAAAACTTATTAATATTAACTTATTAATGATAACTTATTATTAATGATAGTAGACATTAATAGTTAGCCTAGACAATATTGTATGCACTATACATGTATTAACTCTTCATAACAATTCTAAACAATGAGTTTTACATACATTATGTAGGTGAGGAAACTGAGGTCCAGACTTTAAGTAACTTCTGTAAGTTCTATAAGTAATAATTTGTCAGAGTTGAAATTTGAATACAGCATTTCTGGCCCCAAAGTCTGTGCTCTTAGTAAACAGCCTGGCACATAATATATATTAAATTAGTTTTGCATGCTTTATATCCTATATTCATTAATTTGAATATTTTTATTATTTATATGGGCTCTTTACATAGCTTTTGTCATGTTTGAAATCTTTTAATATCATAACAAAATATTAAGTGTAAAATAATAGCATGTAAAAAACATTTGAAGGTCTTTAGTTGTTTAAAACTAAAAAGAAGCAATGTTTTTGAAGGGGAAATGAAGGGAGGAATTTAAATCCAAACCCTCCACACTCATGTGAACAATTTAACCGACATATGTAGCTAGCCTCCCTCAGTTCTTTTGCCACCCACAGGCTACTGAAAGTTCTAAAATGGCTGTTTTCCTTTTGAAATATAATTTTTTGATCTGTGTATTGGCATCTTTTAAGTCTGAGAGGCCTGACAATGCAGGTCACAGAAATGAAGGGCTAAACCATGGTTGTAGCCTCTAGCCAAATTAATTCTCTTCCACAAGCTTAGACTCATGGCCTCTGTCAGAAGCATGTTATATCTACTATTTGTCTCATTATCTTTAAATTGTGCTTTAGAAACACACCTGGGGGTGATACGGCTCCTCATGAAGGGAAAAGATATAATTTGCTGGGCTAATGTGACACAGTTGGAAGATGGACCACATTCTCTACCAGTTTTGCAGGATATGGCAATAAGCTCCAGTTTTGCTACTCTGCAACGATCTGCTTCCATCCCAGTAAAGACCATCACTGCATATGGTTCTAATCAAAATAAGAGCTACAGAGAGTTCAAGGTCGGTGTGGGGGTGGTATTTACTATAGAAGAGAAGAGAGACAATCTTCTGAATCTAAGTGATAATTATTGAAATGTGAAACCCTACAAAAGGTAAATCTAAGAGCTTTATCTTATTCTTTATCCAAGAATGTAGATATATGGGTACATAGTGAACCCGAGGATTGTGGCTGTTTTTGCAGAATACACTGGTTTCAAATAGTCAAATATTCTCTCCAATTGTCTCCATCTATTTTAACCACATCTTGATTTTTTTTTTAAATTCCAAAACTATAGTCACACAACAAGTACACATATTTCTATACTTGGTTTGGGAATATCACCAGTCTGTGTATAATTGAAAATTCAAACAAAAATATATAGAAATAACCCTTCCTTTATAATGTGAAATGAAGAACCACATGTGAATATTATTTGGCTTCTTGATTATTTTCCTTTGAAAACAGAGGCAGAACTCAGATTTTGAAGGGTGGGAGGAATTAAGTAATCTCTGTTTGTAACACATTAGGATAAAAATAAAAATATATAATTCTTAAATTATGCAATACTTATTTTAATACATTGTGAGTTGACACATACAGCATATAGAATATAACAAAACAGGAAATAAGCTTGACATTTTACATAATGGTTATATCTTTAAAGACAAAATATTTTCAATAATTTAAATACATTGAAAATGTACTTTATTTCTATTCATGGTTTTTTGTGTAATTATCTCTTTGGTTTTCAGACATTAGTATGCTAATGACAACTTGAGGTATTTACTTAAGTGCTAGATTCCTGGGTCCCTATTCTAGAGTATCTGACCTAGTGGGGCTAAGAAAAGAGTGGAAATCTGCTTTTTTAACAAGTATTTAGGGAACCACTCCTTATATTTTCCATCTGAAAGAAAGCTCACTTTGATGGAAAGTCTACTAATTATCTATTTCTTATCTTTACATCAGTCTTTTGAATTAAATATCATGATTCACATTTCATTGACAGGCCAACAGAGGTGGAAAGAAGATATGTTCCACAAGATGATACCACATATAAAGAATGGAGTTAAAATTTCCTACTTATGGACTACCATACTAAAGATATGTTCATAATCAATACTAGGAATAAACAGAATGACAATCCTTTTAGTGATGTCTTCTAAATTCTTGTCAGAAAATCATAAATCATTAGAAGAAAAAGATAAAATAAGCACTGGATTAAGAAAGTAGTTTAGCTTCTGGCCAAGATGGAGGCGTAAATACATGTGCTGCACCTTCTCATAACTAAAAAGAAATTTATGACCACTTCAAAACTAAAGAAACCCAGAAAATCCAAAAAACTGAAACTACAGGGGAGTTCAGAAGAGAAATAAAGAAGAAATAACCAACCAGAAAGGTAGGAGGGGCAGAGCTGGGACGGAGAGAAAGAGGAGAGGAGCAGCAGTTGTGGGGGCGGTGCTTCTTCACAGATTGACACAGTTATACCATTTAAATTCGAGAAGCAATTGCAGGCCCAAACCAGACCTCATAGCTTGCAGTTCCAGAGCCTGGGAAAATAGAGCTGCATTGCTTCTGACTGAGAAAGCAAGTGGGGTTTCGGGTTGAGGGAGAAGCTGCCTGTCTCAAAAAGGAGGCAGCCTGCTTAGTACAGGAAGGGGGAGAAGTACCTGGAAAAGTGGTAGCAACCAGCACTTTTCCCACCCAGACCCCTCACTTACATACAGCACCAAAACACAGTGAAACAGTTGCCAGTACTAACGAACACCCAAGGCTCTGCCCCCTATAATGTAAGAGGTGCCACAGCCTTACCCAAATTACAGAGATAAACACAGAAAGATGAGGAGACAGAGAAGTACGACCCAGAAGCAGAGGTAGATCAAGGTCCCAGTGACACAACTAAGCAATGAGCAGATAGCATCCCTAACAGATGAGGAGATAGTAAGCTTAACAGATGCACAGTTTAAGGCATTGGTAATAAAGATGCTCATAGATTTGACAGCAAAGATTAAACAGAATGAAAAAAGAATGAAGGCTATCGTGGCTGAAATGAAGGAAAATTCATACAAAACAAGTGATGAAGGAAAAGAGACCAGGGTTCAAATCAACAAATTAGAAGGTAAAGAAGAAATAAACAGTCAACCAGTACAGAAGGAGGAAACGACAATTTTAAAAAAAATGAAGAGAGGCTTAGAAACCTCTGGGACAGCCATAAACATGCCAACATCTGAATCAGAGGGGTGCCAGAAAGTGAAGAGGGAGAGCAAGAAATTGAAAAATTACATGAAAAAATGATGAAGGAAAACTTCCCTAATTTGGGAAAGGAAATGGACATACAGGTCCAGGAAGCACAGAGAGTCCCAAACAAACTAGACTCAGGGAGGACCACACCAAGACACATCATAATCAAAATACCAAAGGTTAAAGATAAAGAGAAAATCTTAAAAGCAACAAGAGAGAAAAGGAGAGTTACTTTCAAAGGGTTACCTATAAGACTGTCACCTGATTTCTCAAAAAAAAATGGCAGGCAAGAAGGCACTGGCAGGAAATATTTAAAGTGATGAAAAGCAAGGACCTACAACCAGGATTACTCTATCCAGCAAAGCTACCATTCAGAATGGAAGGGCAGAGAAAGTGCTTCCCAGACAAGGTAAAGCTGAAGTAGTTCATTATCACCAGGCTATTATTATATGAAATGTTAAAGGGATTTATTTGGGAAAAAGAAGAAAAAAAAAAAAAAAAGAACATTAAAGTGAAAACAGTATCACAACTATCAATGACAGAAGCTAGGGAATGGAAACAAAAGTAAAGTAAGCAGACAACTAGAGTGGGAATGGAATCATAGGTATGGGGAGCATGTGAGGGGTGAGCAGGTGGGAGGGGGGAGGGGCAGAGGGAGGGAAATGCGCAGGAATTAAGAAGCATAGTAGGAGGGTGAGGAATGGACAAGGGGATATTGAGAAGAGCTTTATGCATGACCCATGGACATGGACTAATTGGTGGGATTGTTGGAGGGAAGGGGGGTATTGGGCGCAGGGGAGCAGAGGGAAAAGAAATCGGGATGCCTGTAACAGCATAATCAATAAAACATACCAAAAAAAAGTAGTTTAAAAGAAAAAAATATTACTTTTGTTTTTATCATTGCTTAACACATACAAGTTTACAATGTACTCTTCTTACAGTTTAATTGGGTGTTTGGCAGATGGTCTTCCCCATAATTCAGGAGTCATGGGTTCTTGTATCTTGTTTTGCCACAATCTTTTACAACTTTCTTAAAGTCCTCCACTGGGTCCTTTCTCTTCATTAAGCCAGGTAGGAGAGCACTGAGTAGAGTCTGCATGACATTTTGTGAGTTTCTTGATTTCTTTTTAGAAGTAATCCCTTGACCCTAACCACACTAAAATAGAAACTGAAGAAGGCAGTTTTTTTGTGCCAAGCAAAAAAAAAAAAAAAAAAGAACTCTCCCAAATTACATTTTTCAATTGAAGATTACTTAGGTATGAACAAGCATACCCACAAACTGGTGACTGAATTTTGGTTAATCACATTTGTGAGAATAACAACATCATCCACTAAAATTTAGTTACAAAAAGGTATATACAGTATTAGATTGAAATAAACAAAGGAACAACAAAAATATGCTTTGTACTGTTGAACAATCACATACTATTTTATCTTCATTTTTAAAATTTCAGAAATTTGTTGCAGTAGTGGCACCACTTTGTAAACTCAGAATTTATTGAGCATATTGTTGCATACTTATAAATGGCACCTAAGATACACACCCCCTGGGGTATATGTCCCTTGAGTATAGGTGAGGCTGACCTAATCAAATGACCAGAGACAGAAGTCTACTGAGAGTTTCAACACATGAGAGGGCCTATGGAGGGCCTATGTGGCAAGGAATTACAGGAGGCCTTTAGGAGCCCCTGCTCTATAACCAGCAGTAGAATAGGGTTTCAGGGTTACAAATATTCACAACAGAATTCTGCCAGCAGCCACATGAACTTGACAAAAGGACCCCAAGCTTTAGACAACAATGTAACCCAGCTGATGCCCTAGTTTCAGCATAAGGGTACAACAATGAGCATGACAGACAAAAACATCTGCCCTAATATACTGCTGGGGTAAAAAATTATAATATACATGAAAAAATGATATGAATGTATATATATACATATGTGCAAAAGTAGGTTTACACTCACAACTGTAAACCTACTTTTGCCTATGCCGTGTGTGTGTGTGTGTGTGTGTGTATTTATTTGTTTATTTACTCAAGGCTGGCAAGTTCTACAAATAAAGAAAAATTGAGCAGATGCTAGAGATAGGCTAGATGGGAATTGGGGAGGTACTTTAACCAGAGTGGTCAGGGAACAACTATCAGGAGAGATGAGAATTGTTTCAAGGCCAAAATGATAAAAAAGGGGCCTCACATAAAACTGAGGTTTGGGTCTCATTCTAAACCATTTGAAGAGTTGTAAGCATGGGGAGATGCAATGTTTATCTGAATTACTCTTACAGAAGATGTTTCATTGGAAAATGAACTGAAATGAGTGGGGTTAGGGGTGCGGTGGAGAGTGGGGAGGCAATAGTGGAATCATTGTCCAAGAGGGACCCTGCCCATTACAAAGGTTTTGTCATCACCTGGGAAAGGTCATGAAGAATTAGGCTAGTGAGATAACTCACAGGCTTGAAAGAAGGGTTTCACATCATGTTGTCATGAATAATACATTACAAACATTTTCTTCCATAATTTATAGTAAAGAAAATTTTCTCTAGAGTATTTTCAAGTCCAGATTAAAAAGATTTTTAACCCAAAAGAGTCAGAGGAAGGCCATATAGAGAAAGAAAGACAGAAGTGGAAATTTTGGTAACCTAGTTAGAAAATTTTAAAAATGACTTGGTGTTTTCAACAACTTAGTATATCAGAGGGAATTGGACACTAAACTTTTACATAAAATATTTCTGCAGATTATCCAAAGTCACATTCAGAGTCTAACAATCATTTTTTCATAGTAAAAGATCATAAGAATTCAGCTCATATTTTTTGTTTGGAAAGGACATAAATGTCAATACTATGTAGTGAATGCTGCTTTGTTAAAAATTAAATTATTATGATCACAATAAGTGTTAGAATTTAAAACATTGAAAACTTCTTCAAACACATTTTTATGAATAAAATGGACACTGATCTACAATAAAAAGTATAGATATGGCATATATTTGTGAATATCTTTAAATGTGATCCATTTCTCCCTGGGTGGGTGACTCAGCTGGTTGGAATATCATCCTGTACAGCAAAAGGCTGAGAGTTCAATTCTTAATCTGGGCACATACCTGGGTTGCAGGTGGAAACATCTCTCACAATGATGTCTCTCTCTCTTTCTCTCTCTCTCTCTCTCTCCCTCCTCTTCCTCTCCCTCTCTCTAAAATCATAAACATTATCTTGAGTGAGAATTTTAAAAATAATAATAAAAATAAATTAACATGAGCAGTTTCCTCTGCATATCTAACTCTCAGACTAATAGGAGAGATTAATACAAAGATCAAAAGGTAAACCTAATAAATTTTCTTCAGAATAAATAAACTACATATGCAAAATATAAAAAAAACATGCTTTCAAATAAAATCCCCAGCTCTAATTAGTCAGAGAGAGAGAGAGAAATTTGAATGGAATAGAATAAAATTTTCTTCTCTTGCTCCCTGCTTTCATCCATCCTCCTATTTTCATCCCCTGAGCAAGCTGTAATAGATAAAATTGTGCACCCCCCCAAAAAAAGTCATGTTGAAGCTTTAGCCTTCAATGTGAATGCACTTGGAGAGAGAGTCTCTAAGGAGGTAATTAAGGTTAAATGAGGTCACGCGGGTGGGGCCCCAATCTAATTAGATTTGTGTCATTATAGGAAGACACATCAGATACTGCTCCCTCAGAAGAAAGGCCACATGCAGACACATGAAAAGTCAGAAAAAGAGTTCTCATCAGAAACCAACCCTGATGACACTCCGATCTTGGAATTCTGGCCTCCAGAACTGTGGCAAATCAATTTCTCGTTGTTTAAGCCACTGACTGTGGAATTTTATTATGGCAGCTAGAGTAGATGGATAGACAAACTAAATTCAAACATTATAAAAATATCTTATAATCACAAAATTTGAACATCAGTGATATCATTAACTTTAAAGAAGTTAAGTTTTACACACATAAATTAATATCCTTTATTCACCAGCTAGTGAACATGTTTGCTTTTGACTATAGAGCCACAAATATAGGGTCCTGACCCTTGGGAATGTTACTGTTGAGTTGATCATTGAATATTACTTGTGTCTTAATGTAACAGAGGACACAACCCTCCAGAATGGGAGAGAGGTGTGAGCTGAGCATGTGTGACTGGAGACTTGCCCTCTTGCTAAACATGGTGGCTAGAAGAGGGGCAATGGCAAAGATGGCTGACACTGGCCTGCATCGGCTGGAAGGCTGGACACTCCCGCTGGCTCTAGCACACGTGGGATTCTGGGAGAGGACTTTTGAAATGGAGCACGCTTGAAAGCAAAAAGTCAGTTGGTTCTTCCCCTCTCTCCCAAAAGGGGACATGTGAATGGTCATCAGCGTGGCCAGTGGGGCCTGTGAGAGGAGGCTTGGGGGTACAAACTCTAAAAGATCGCTGGAGCCAGACAGCGACTGGAAACCAGCTAAGGCACCTGTTTATGATACTCTTGGGTGGGGGAAGAGGTTCCTGGTACAACCTTGAACTGAGCTGGCAGAGGGTGACAAGGAGATTTCTCTTTGGGTGCCCTAGAGGGAATGGGCTCTGAGGCAGAAATTTTCTATTATTTCCAAAGCTCTTGAAACTATGCAGTAGTTGTAATGGCACATATTTAAGTAGCTATTTTTTATGTCATACTCTGACTCTTCCTTTCCCCCTCACTTTTGTCACCCAGATGTTTTAGGCAGAAATTTGTCATTAAATAGATGATTCCTTTCTTTTCCACCAAACTACATCTTTGGAGATTTGCCTGGTGGGTGCTCAGTGGCAGGACCCCCCCACATGCCCCACCCCCACTGGTTGGATTCTATAACGTTAATGCTTAAGAGTCTGAGCAGTTTTTGTCATACTCTTAACAAGGTTAGCTTTTCCCTTTTCTTAATTGAAATTGGCCATTTCTTTTTCTGAAAAGAATAGTGGTTGTAGAGAAAGCTTGAAGTGGATTTCACTTTATATATTGCAACTAACTATGTGGAAAAGAATTAACTTCCCAGAGTCTTAGATTCCTTATCTTTAAAATGGGTAAAATAATACTGGCCTCATGAGATTTGTTATATAAGCTCTCAGAAAAGATAGATTTCTTCTGTAATGGAGTATTATTTTTTCTAACATTATCAAAAGGCAAAAATCTTTCCTTTCCCTGATTATTTTGCCACTTGTAAAGATATTTAAAGCCTTTGGGATTGAGGATGGAGGAAACCCACTCCTTCTCTCATTGTGTTGAGTAAATCTTTTCCCAAATACTGCTTTATTTTTTCTACACTGTTTTTTCAGTTACTTTAAGCAAGGTTGTTTATTATTTCATGATAAATGATTCTTGAGTATTTTCATAATGAATGAATTGCAGTGGGATTCATTAGGATTTTTAGAGTTTGCCACTTTTCTTTGCATTCTTTTTGTCTGCCCTCTGCAGAGAAGCCAACATACTTATTGTGCATAAGAAAGCCAAGATGCCTTTGATTTTTTTGAACTCAATACTGTGCAGAACATATGAAAAACGAACAATAAATAACTTCTTTAATGCAGCTTTTTGAGATAATGCAGTTTTCTGTTTTAAGGAACCCAAGCTGAAATAATAAAGGTTTATTCTGACATCCAAGGCCAGTAGTAACTTGATTCTGTGAGGTTGAGCTCTGACTGAGCTTTGAGACAGGAAAGACATCATTCATAACAGTATTTTTAGAAACATTTTGTTGAACTTCCAAACTCTTCTAAGCACATTTGCTTCATCTCCCACTTGCTTAGTGTGGAAAGGCAATTACTCTGTGGTGATAGCACAGTCAAATCTGTAAACAGTTATTACATTTCAATTAGAACTGCAGGAATTTGCAGGGAATTAATGCAAATCTTTTTTGATGTTTCAATTCACAAGGGGTCCTACGCCACACATTTGGCTCCCAGCACCACTCAGACCCATTCAAACATTAAAGACTATTTTCCCAGCATAAAGTATTTGGACTGGACTTCAGTTATCCTAAATTACTGGTCTATATTCTAATTCCCAAGTCTTCTAGTTACACCAGAAGTTTACCAAGGGAAGTCAACTTAAACTATCTTTCTGGTATGGAAGAAAGATTCTGGTAAGTCTTTTACTCAGAAAACGTGTACTTGGTTGTCCTCATGATCTTGGTTGAATGGTCATAAATCATTAAAACAGTATAATTTTTTCTCACAATTGATTTTAAGAATGACAGTGAGATGGAGGGAAGGTAGGAAATAAACTAAAAAATTTTAAATACCTACGGTGTTCCAGTCATTTTTCTCAGATTATCCCTTTAAAATCTTGCAGCAACACTGTGAGGGAGGTATTAGGCACCATCATCCTCCAGATGTGAAAATTAAGATTAAGAAACATTCCCAGATCTACTACATAAATGGTGTTCTGGGAACAAACCCAGTCCTCTGTGTTTCCAAAGTTTATGATAATTCTTCTGTCTCTAACCACACAGAGATTTGAAAAGTATATTTAATGTTCATCTGTCTTTTTCTTTTTTCTTTCCATTGCTCATCACTCTTTGTACTATTAATAGTATTCCTGATTCTCTTTAAAAATTCTATGTTACTCAAGGGAAAAATGCAAGCAACAAAGTCAAACAATGAAGAAACTATTCTCCCACTCCCAAAATGTGTTACATATGGTGGTGGGGGAGGGGAGAGCAAGACAGACTGCAAGCAGAATTTACTAAGGAGGATTTCACACTTCCATCATTTACCATGAAAGATAACATATGGGCTGAACATTTATTCAAAGCAACAGATTTATTTCTAGTTACTCTCCAGCAGTTGAATGAAAAAGAAAGGAAAAAAATACCCTTTAAAAGTTGTCTGAAAATACTCCCCAAATGAGAGAAATAAGGTTGATTTTTTTTAGAATTAGCATTCTTTAAAAAAAATCGAGTCATAATGAATCAATTTAAATGTACTTATGGGGCTACTATAATGATAAATCTACCTTTCCATTGGGGATGACATGCTGACTATCCTCAAAAGCTTAAAGTTCTTGTTGTTTTGAAGAAAGACATTTTTATTATAATAGATGTGTTGCACTTTTATTTTCTATTTTCAAGTTATTTCTCTTTATTTCTACCATCTTATAAGCAATCAGCTTTTCAATATCACAACAAAGATGAAAATTTGTATCAATAAATAGGGGTACCTTTCTGTTCCCCATCATTCTGTTTATAGTCAATCATTTGCTCTATGTTACCAAGTCATTGGATTGAATCTGGAAAGATTCATAACTGTTGGCATTGCAAAGTTCTTCAGGCTGAGAAAAGAAGCATTGTCAAGAAACCAAAATTAAAAGTTAAGTTTTAAAATTTTTCCATCCTCTAGGCTCCTGGCATATAAAAATGTGAACAACATATGTCTAGGTTAGATTTTCAAACCACATGAGAGTTAAGTATGATGAGTCTCTTCAAAATATTGTGCTTTTTGTAAATAGAAAGCAAAAGAAAATGAAAGAGAAAGCCTATAATTGCCTCCAAAAAATACATACATGAACTTTCCTCTCCTACTCAGGCAAATCAGTCTTATAAATAGGTCCTATTCTGTTCCTGAAACTTTCTCTATGAAGAGAGAAGCAATCTGACAAACTCATTTCTTCTCACTGTTAGAACTTTCTCCTTTTTCCAATCATTGTCAGTGTGTGTGCATGAGATTCTACCTTGCTTTGTAATTGCTCCTTTAAATAGCTACTTATCTGACCTTCTGAAAAAAAGAAATTTCTTTTGAAAATTATTTTCACTAAAGACTGATTATAGAGGAAAAAATACTATAAAACTTAGAACTTGATAGTCTGAAAATTGCAGTGATGGGGGAGATGAAAATCACATGTTTCAATAAAAATAAACTAAGAGTTGGAGGATCCAGTGATCAACTGCTGGTGGTTATTTGAAAACATTCCCTTGTCTTGCTTGATATTACTGATTTTCCAGGCAGTCTAGTCATGCCATGTCATAGCTTTCACCTCCTGAGACTAGGTCATAACTCTGATACTGTATGCTATGCTTAGTCTTAGAAGACATTTCAGTTTACGAGAGTCTCAGATTTTAACCTACCCCCTAAAGTTGCTGTAAGGACAAGATGAAATGAAGGATGTGAAATGACTTGTATGCAGCCTGACACACAGACGGCACTCAAAAATAAAATCTGTATCTGGTTGAATATACCTACTTATATTTTCTAGTTCTGTCTGCACAAAGGGTTGAGAAGCAGTGACATCCCAGGACCAATGAGCACAACCATCATTTAGGACTTGGTTCCTAACTATTCTCCAATAAAAAGAACCAGGGCTACTCGAAGGGGAAGTGTTACAGGGATAAATGGGATTTGGCTGCATGCCACCATCCACAACCATAAAACAGAGATTGGTGGGGAAGGAAAAAGGTTTCTATTCATAGGGTGGCCTATTTGGGGAAGCTCAGGCTCCCCTTCTCCCAGCCATTCTCTTCTACAAAACACAGAAATCCTCTTGTTTCCCAAAAGACTGAAATCCAAATCCATGCTCTGAGACACCCCCCCCCCCTTATTCTTATTTGTCCTTTTGGAGTCCTGAGCTGCTGTATGAATGTGCCTCTCCCCTCTCCCCTCCCTCCTCCCCCATCCCTCCTCCCTCCTCTCCCCTCCCCCTCTTCTCTTCTCTCCTCTCTCTCTCTCTCTCCCCCTCTCCCTCTCCCTCTCCCTCTCGTGCACATTTGTGAGGCCAACATTTCCATTGTCTGGCTGCAGCGTTTCCCTCTCCTGAGACCAGGGCACACTGCCAGATCACGGCAGCCAGTCGTGAGAGAGGCTCAGTTCATTGGGCCGCTTGCACTTTCGTGGCCAAGGTGTGTTCCTGGCCCGTGAATCTGTGCACTGCTCGCAAGGAGAGAATGGGAGCAGTGCAGGACCGGTGCTTTGCGGCATGGAGCTGCAGCATCCCGCCATCCTGATGGGGGCAGAGCATGCATCCCGCACGTGGGACTCAGCCTCTGCGAACTGACTGAGTTTCGACCATGCAAGCAAGGGGAAGGAAAAGGGCACTCGAGAGGGCCTGTGCATCCACCAGATTCCGCGAACACTCCGCGCCCCAACTCAACTGGGCATGAAGAGTAAGAAGAGAGCAGGAACTTCTACACACCCACCGTTTTATATATTTCCCCCCCAATTTTATGTACTGTGAATGTCCAAATTCCCAACCAATTCCAGGCCAATGTCTACCATGAATGTCAGTCTGCACTGTGTCTCAGCCCCTCCACCAGCTACCATAATCTGGAAACAGGTGGGAGGGTTTTCTAGCCCTGCAGGGGCACCACATCTCTGCACGGGGCAAGGTGTTATCTTCTTACACATGTGTTCTGACTTTGTCCAGCCCCCACAACCCATGCTGGTTCTGTTCAAGTGGTATCATGAGCTCCTTAGTTGTTCACTGTTGCCTCGAGAGTATGGAATCACGCTCCAGCTCTGGTTTCGATTCTGGGTTGCCTTCCGCACTTCCCAATCTCTCCCTTCTTCAGCAAGCAAGCTTCTTGCTGGCTGCTGCTTTGATCCACCACCCTGGGGTTTCCTTCAACACCTCCTTTCTCTAGGAGGGCAGCCTCTCAGGCAGGGTTGAGCTTTCTCCCCACCCGCAACAATCTGGCTAGACCTCCTGTTATACTAGGGCTGAGGCAGGGAAAATTCAAAATAAGCCTAGAATATTTTGTGAGGTTAAAAAGTAAGAAAGCATGAAAAGGTGTTGTGGGGATCATGCCAAAAGGATACAGGCAGCAACCTAAAAGCTTTTAATAGTTAAATCTGGAACAATTTGAACATTCAAATAAATAATAATAGTATTAGATTATGACCCAAAATATAAAAGAAATACCCATGAACCCATGTTGATACAACTATATGACTGAACAGGTAACTAAATGGAGAAGGGAAAACTCTTCCTAACAGAAAATTTCCAATGAATAAACGTAGAAGAATTAAGGGGGATAGAAAGTCACTATTATAATACTGCATGCAGCAAGCTTCACTGAGATGTTAAAGAATAAACCTTTAAGGAGAAACAGGATATTTGCATAGCCTTAAAGTATCTCATCCAAATTGTTTTTTGATTACCATGATGGTTTTACTTATATCTGCAAAATCTCTGAAATTCTCTCTAAGGTAATTTTCATCTCATTGGAATAGGGCTGAACTGGATAATACACTTTAAAAAATAGAATTTGGAAAAGAAATAAATAGTAACTTTATGATGGAGAAAGCATCTAGAGAAAACTTTAACCTAGAAATGATGGTCAACATCATCAGTAATAATAAGGCATATTGATGTTGTGAGAAGAGAACATCACCTCTGTGCTATTGCTTCCACAAACCATAACTTCAGTCTAATATTGAAGAAACATCACACAAACCCAAATTGAGGGACATTTTAGAAAATACCTGACCAGTAGTCTTTAGTGTCAAGGTCATGAGACAAGGAAATACTGAGCAACGATCTCAGAGCAGAGGAAACTAAGGAGACGGTAATTAAGTGTAATGTGGTATCCTGAATTGGATTCTAGAACATAAAAAGGACATTAGTGGAAACAGTAGGAAATTTGAATAAAGACTGGAGTTTAGCCAACTACCTTGAACAAAATGTGAATGTCTTAGTTTTGACACCTGAACTATAATTATATAAGATGTTAACATTAGGGAAAGGTATTAAGAGAATTTTCTTTACTACCTTTAAAACTCTAAAGCTAAAGTCATTTAAAATAAATGTTTTCAATGTAATTTGTGATTAAATGAGATATCTATGAAGATACTTGTAAGTTGTATATGTCTATCTTTGTTAGACACTATTACTACTTACATAATAATAACAAAAAACAGAATGCTTAGCAATCGAGTGGTTTGATTTGATCAGCCCATTCATCAAAATCAACAAAATAGGCCTAGTGTAAACACAGCATAAGTTTCAGCGAAGACAGTTGTGAAGCCACTTTCCAAGATGCCCGCCTATGATTCTCAACTCTTTTTTTTTTAACACCCTTCTGGCATTCCCTCCTACATGGAATAGGGCCAACTTGTACAAATGATAAAATATGGAGGAAATGATATGTGTGATTTCCAAGTCTAGGTAATTAAAGACAGCGTGGCTTTTGCCTTGCTCTCTCAAAGTGTTCATCCCAGAGGAAGTCAGCCACCATATTGTGAGGATATACAGTCCACAGAGAGGCCCATGCAGGAAGAAACTGAAGCCTCCTTGCTATTTCTAGGCATGTGGTTTGGAAGGGTTTCAAATTCTACCCTAAGTGTGTGCATTTGTAAAATGAGGGGATAGAGCAGAGCTGTCTAAGCTTCCTGAAGCTTCCTAAGATCTCAGTACCATTCTAGAAAATTAAAAATGGCTTCTTTTGAATGAAATAATTTAGCCTTGCTTAATTCATATAAATGCAGTACATGTCCCAGAATAATTGTTTGTCAATCAAAGTTCTCAGGAAACAGGCATAACCGCAGACTTACCAAATATGTAAATGGTTAAACCTACCTTTGCTGGCTGCAAAAGCAAACCCTTGTCTCACTGAAGAGTCTCTGTTTTGTGATGCTGAGGTTCTACATTTTATCCTGCATAATTCTTCCTGGAATTGGTGTTTTAAAATTGAAAAGCAATTTAGTGTGTTGCATGGCCCTGCTCTATTAACCCAGGCCAACATTAATGACACATTTTTAATAGAATAATGGGCAGTTGGACATCTAAACTTTACCCTGCCATGGATCATTTTTGACAGCTGTGCTTTTTAGTCATCAATCAGATTGAAACTGCCTCCCTGACAGAAGCAAAGATACTCTTCTTTGTTCAGGATTTCCATAAAAGGTGAAAAGAAAGTCTTTGCAGACAGACTGGCGTGCCTGAATAAATTTATTTTACTAGCTTCTAGCCATAACAGTGAGCAAACAAATGCCTTTTACCTACATCTTTATGTATACCATAGGATAGAAAATGTATAGGATTAAATAATGCTCTTTTGCTTTGACTTCTTTTTTTCCTCTGTTTTAAATCATTGCCCAAACTTGCATTTTTAAATTTTTCCCTTGTAATTCTTAACCCTTAGCCCTGGGCTATTTCAGCAATATATATGGCTGTGTGTGTTTGTCTGTGTCTATGTGTATACACTTACATTGTCTATGAAGTTGGGGGAGGAGGACTGGGCTTTCTTTTTAGTCCTCTTTCTTTATAGAGAACAGACCTCAAAGTGTTTCCTTTCCTAGCTTCTTAACTTCTCTTCCAAGCATAATGATTCTAGACAGACCAAACAACTGACCAGTGATCCATCGTGTTTTAATCATTTACAGTCAGATTCTTACACAGTGGTGCCTGATATTTAGTTTTGAAGAATGCTTTTCTGGGGAACACATTCAATTCAGCATTCCTGAGCAATAAATTACCTGTGTTGGGGGCCCTTGACAGCCTGTATTATTTTGCCCATGTTGAAAATAATAGATGAATTGGAATAATGCTCCCCTTTGAATTAAAATACAAAAGGTTTGAGTTTTAGAGTTCAAGATAATGAATAGGCTTTCAACAAACAGACTAGACCCAAATCTCCCCAAGAGAGAAAATATTTTGGGACCAAAGACATGGGGGAAATGAGGCATAAACCTAAGTGTTTGTACAAACACATCACTTGTTCCTTTTTAGGGTTCCGAAAATCATTTTGTATCCTGCACTGTCCCAGATGATTAGTCAACTATATAGTTATAGTTATAGTTATACTACCATGAGACAGAGCAGAGCTCTGTGCAAATATTATGATCATCCTGCATTACTCAGGAGAACTCTATAGTCTCCTTTCTGTCTGGGGCACTAACCTCTATATATCTCCAACTAGGAGGGGAGGTAGGAAATGGGGGTGCTGCCACTGTTGCCCTGTAGATAGATCACAGGGGACACTAATTAACATCTGTTTGCACATTGGTGTAAATCAATCATATATAAATAAACACTATTTTTTAAATGCCTGTAGAAGAAAGAAATAATTATTTTCATATGTAAGCATATATATGTACACATAGGGAGCCCCCAGAATAAAAATAATCCCAGAGTAATGATGTGGCTTAGAAATAGGAATATCTTCTGCTCTATAAGTAATACTGTAAGTAGTGGTTAAGTTTCCAAGCTAAATAAAAGTAATCTGAATTCCTAGATTCATTAAAGTAGTTATAAGATTCAACATAAGAATTAAGATTACTGCTCAAGAGGTAACATATTGAGTTGGCTGAAAAAAAAATTTTTTTCCCATAAGATGGCTCTGGGAATACTTAGTTTTCTTTAACTTCATTTAAAAAATTTTTATTAGACTGTATTGTGACAGTTGTCAATCAGCATGCATTTAGGACTTCCAGCCAAGATGGAGGCATAGACAGACATGCTGTGTCTCCCTCGACAACTAAGAAGGAATACAACTACTTAAAAACTAGAAACAACAAGAAGTTCCAGAAAATCAAACTGCATGGAAGTCCAGCAAACAAAGATATAAAGAATAAATACTCATCCAGACAGGTAGGAGGGGCAGAGCCGGGGAGGACAACACATGGTGTGGTGGTGGTAGCAGTGGTGGCAGTGGCAGGCCAGCAGAAAGCGCAGTCACATGTTTTAAAAAGTCAGCAGGGACACCTGGGGAGCATTCCCAGCTCCTCACCGGACCTCGAAGCCCATGGTACCAGCGCCAGGGAAAATCAAGCCTCATTGCTTCTGACTGTGCAGACCAGTGGGGGTTGGGACAGAGAAAGAAACTGCCAGTCTCTCAGCAGAGTCTGCTTGTTTAAAGGGCCCCCACAGTCCTAGAACATCCACAGACCCACCCACTCTGGGAACAACGGCCAGAGCAGCAGCTAGAGGGGCGTCAGTCCGGTGCAGAAGTGGAAGAGGTGCCTGGAAAAGGGAAGAGTGCCGGGCAGACAGCATTGTTCCCTCTCGGACCCCTCCCCCACATACAGTGCCACAACGTGGTGAAACAGGTCACCCTGCACTGACGAATCCCTAAGGTTCTGCTCCTTACAACGTAACAGGACCAAAAGCTCTACCTGGGACATGGAGGCAAACAAACATAGGAGCCTGTCAGAATGAGGAGACAGAGATGTATGGCCTAAAAGGGGAAATTGATCAAGGTTCCAGTGGGAGAACTAAGCTACGAGGAGATAGCCAACCTAACAGATGAAGAGATAGACAACCTAACAGACGCAGAATTCAAAACACTAGTGATAAAGATACTTACAGGCTTGACAGATATGCTTGAGTATGGCAAACACATAAGAGAAGACGTGAAGGTTATGCTAAGTGAAACGAAGAAAAATCCACACAAAACCAATGGTGAAGGGAAGGAAACCAGGATTCAAATCAATGATTTGGAACATAATGAAGAAAAAATAGTCAACCAGTGCACAATGAGGAAGCAAGAAATGAAAAACACGAGAAAAACTTCCCAAATTTTGTGAAAGAGATGGACATACAGGTTCGGGAAGCACGGAGAGTCCTGGGTGAGCTGGACCCAGAGGGGACTGCACCAGGACGCATCATGACTGAGATGCCAAAGGTGAAAGATAAAGACAGAGTCCTGGGGGCAGCAAAAGAGAGGCAGAGACTGCCTTCAAGGGGCTGCCTATAGGACTATCAGCTGATTTCTCAGAGGACACTTTGCAGGCAGGAAGGGGCTGGCAAGCAGTATTCAATGGGATGAAAAGCAACCTACAATCAAGATTACTCTATCCAGCAAAGCTATCATTTGGAATAGAAGGGTAGATGAAGTGCTTCCCAGACAAGGTGAAGCTAAATGAGTTCATCATCACCAAGCCATTATTATATAAAATGTCAAAGAGACTTACTTAAGAAAAAGAACAATACTATGAACACTAAAATAAAAACAAACTCACAACTATCAACAACTGAATCTAAAAAATAAGAACAAAATCCAACAGAGCAAACCAGAATAGGAAGAGAATCATAGATATGGGGATCATTTGAAGGGTTATCAGATGGGAGGGGGGAGGGGAGAAATGGGGAAATGGTGCAGGGACTAAGAAGCATAATTGGTTGGTACAAAATAGGCAGGAAGATGTTAAGAATAATATAGGAGAGATCCAAGATGGCGGAGGAGTAAGTGGAAGCTACACTAACCTCCTCCCAGGACCAGTCTGGATTTACAACTTAATTTTGGAGAAATCATCTGGAATAACCAACGGAACACTAGCTGGAAAGAAGTCTTATAACCACGGAGAGACAGAAAAGGCCGCTACATCACAACGTGACCGGTAGGGAGTGCGGAGACACGGAAGGGCTGGCTGGGCTCACACGGGTGGCTGCTGAAGGGACTGAGAAACAGCTCAGCAGCCGGGGATTCCTCCTGAGAAGGGCAGGGTCTAAACCCCCAGCTGGGCTTCCCAGCCTACAGCGACAGAGTGGAAAGTAAAATAGTATCAGCTGTGAAAAGCGAAAAGCCACAGGCTTTCTTGCTAGCCGGAGAGAAACAGCAGGAGAAAAAGAGCTCTTAAGTGGATCACATACGAAAATATTTTGGCCATCACTTACCCTGGGCTCAAGCAGAGGGAAGGCAGAGAGGACTGGAGACACTTGGGGAGAATTTGGCACGGTGGCTTTGAGGGGAGAACTGGAGGAGCAGCTGACTGGGTCCCAGTGCTGACTCATCCCCAGTACTGCGGGTAGACCATTCCCCTCCAAGTGGCGTCAGCCTGAGGGGAAGCAAAAGCCCTGCCTGGAGGAATTAAGCTGCCACACCCACAGTCCTTAAGCCTGACAGCTAATCACAGATTGAATAGATTAACAATCAAAGAAGACAGACAACAACAGTAGATCCCTGGAAGTCTCCAACAGGCTGCCTAGGGCCAGACTGGTACATGATCTGACGCCACCAGAGGCAGATCCAGGAAGTGCAGATCATTCCAAGAAGCACCAACAAACAATAGGAGTCAAAAAAATGGGGAGACAGAGAAACAACCTCCCATCAAAAGGAAAGGTAGAATCCCCAGAAAGAGTGCTAAATGAAATAGAGGGGAGCGAACTATCAGATATGGAATTCAAAACATGGATTATGGAGAAGCTGAATGAGCTCAGCGGAAACTTCAAAGAACTCCAGAAAAACTACAAGGAACTCACAGAAAATTACGTGAGCATGAAAAAGGACATAGAAGCTATCAATAAGAGCCAGGAGGAAATGAAAAATACGATCTCTGAATTGAAGAACACAGTAGAAGGAATTAAAAGCAGGCTAGAGGAAGCAGAAGATCGGATCAGCGAGCTGGAGGACAACCTACACAAAAACTCCCAGACAATGCAACAAAATGAAAAAAGACTGAACAAGACTGAAGAGGTTCTAAGACAGCTGCAGGACAACATGAAACGTAATAATATCCGTATCATAGGAATTCCAGAAGGAGAAGAAGAAGAGCAAGGGATAGAAAACCTCTTTGAAAAACTAATGACAGAAAACTTTCCTAACATGACGAGAGAAAGAGTCACGCAAGTCCAGGAAGCACAGAGGGTCCCAATGAAGATAAACCCCAACAGGCCCACCTCAAGACACATCATAATTAAAATGGCAACATTCAAAGACAAAGAGAGGATCCTAAAAGCAGCAAGAGAAAAACAACTAATAACATACAAGGGTACTCCAATAAGGCTATCATCAGATTTCTCAGCAGAAACACTACAAGCCAGAAGGGAATGGCAAAAAGTATTCCAAGCAATGAAAAACAAAGGCCTACAACCTAGAATACTATACCCAGCAAAGCTCTCATTCAAAATGGAGGGTGAAATAAGGAGCTTCCAAGACAAAAGAAGGCTAAAAGAATACATCTCCACCAAACCAGCAATGCAAGAGATGCTAAAAGGTCTGCTCTAAGAAGATAAAGAAACAGAGAGAGACAGAGAAGAACACGAGTACAAAGGGGAAAAATGACAATGAATAAGTACTTATCAGTAATAACCTTAAATGTAAATGGATTAAACGCTCCAATTAAAAGACATAGGGTAGCTGAATGGATTAGAAAGAATGACCCACATATATGCTGTCTACAAGAGACCCACCTTAGAACAGAAGATCTACACAGACTGAAAGTAAAGGGATGGAAAAATGTATTCCAAGCAAATGGACATGAAAAAAAAAGCCGGGGTAGCAATACTTATATCAGACAAAACAGATTTCACAGCAAAGTCCATAAAAAGAGACAAAGAAGGGCATTTCATAATACTTAAGGGAAAAATCCATCAAGAAGATATAACCCTTATAAATATATATGCACCAAACTTAGGAGCACCCAAATATGTAAGGAAACTTTTGAAAGACTCCAAGAAAGATATAGACAACAACACACTCATAGTAGGGGACTTTAACACCCCACTGTCAACAATGGACAGATCTTCGAAGCAAAGAAACACCAAAGATATGGAGGCACTGAACAACACCCTAGATCAAATGGACTTAGTCGATATATATAGAAGTTTTCACCCCAAAGAAGCAAAATATACATACTTCTCAAGTGCACATGGAACATTTTCAAAGATAGACCACATGGTAGGACACAAAACAAGCCTTAACAAATTCAAGAAAATTGAAATTATATCAAGCATCTTCTCAGATCACAATGGCTTAAAATTAGAAATCAACCTCAAGGAAAAAACTCAAAAACATTCAAACTCATGGAGAATGAATAACATGCTATTAAATAATGAATGGGTTAACAATGACATCAAGGAAGAAATCAAAAAGTTTCTGGAAACTAATGATAATGAACACACAACAACCCAAAACCTATGGGATACAGCGAAAGCAGTCCTAAGAGGAAAGTTCATAGCAATACAGGCCTACCTAAAAAAGCTAGAGGAATATCTAATAAAAAATTTAACCCTACAGCTACAAGATCTAGAGGAAGAACAACAAGCAAAGCCCAGATCAAGTAGAAGGAAGGAAATCATCAAGATCAGAGCAGAATTAAATGACATAGAGTCTAAACTAACAATTCAAAAGATCAACAAAAGTAGGAGCTGGTTCTTTGAAAAAATAAACAAAATTGACAAGCCTTTAAGCAGGCTCATCAAGAAAAAAAGAGAGAGGACCCAAATAAATAAAATCAGAAATGAAAGAGGAGAAATCACAACTGATACCACAGAAATACAAAGGATTATAAGAAATTATTATGAACAACTGTATGGCAAGAAATTTGACAACCTAGAGGAAATGGACAGATTCCTGGAAACCTATAGTCTTCCCAAACTGAATCAAGAAGAAGCAGAAAGTCTGAATAGACCAATAACAGCTAGTGAAATTGAAGCAGTAATCAAAAAACTCCCAGCACACAAAAGCCCTGGACCGGATGGCTTCACAAGTGAATTCTACAAAACATTTAGGAAAGAACTAACTCCTATCCTTCTCAGACTATTCCAAAAGATACAAGAAGAGGGAAGACTGCCAAACTCATTCTATGAAGCCAGTATAACCCTAATTCCAAAACCAGGTCAAGACACAACAAAGAAAGAAAACTACAGGCCAATATCGCTGATGAACATAGATGCTAAAATCCTCAACAAAATATTGGCAAACCGGATCCAGCAACACATTAGAAAGATCATACACCACGATCAAATAGGATTCATCCCAGGGATGCAAGGATGGTTTAACATTCGTAAATCAATAAACGTAATACACCACATAAACAAAATGAAAGACAAAAACCACGTGATAATATCAATAGATGCAGAAAAAGCATTTGATAAAGTACAACACCCATTTATGATAAAAACTCTCAGCAAAATGGGAATAGAGGGAGCATACCTCAACATAATAAAGGCCATATATGAGAAACCTGAAGCCAACATCATACTCAATGGGCAAAAACTGAGAGCATTCCCCCTGAGATCAGGAACAAGACAAGGATGTCCGCTCTCCCCACTCCTATTCAACATAGTCTTGGAAGTTCTAGCCACCGCAATCAGACAAGAAAGAGAAATAAAAGGCATCCAAATTGGAAAAGAGGAAGTAAAACTGTCATTATTTGCAGATGACATGATAGTGTACATAGAAAACCCTATAGACTCCACAAAAAAACTACTCGACCTAATAAGTGAATTCGGCAAAATAGCAGGATACAAAGTCAATATTAAGAAATCAAAGGCATTTTTATACACCAACAATAAAAACTCAGAGATAGAAACTGAAAGAAAAATTCAATTTACCATAGCAACAAGAAAAATAAAATACCTAGGAATAAACTTAACCAAGGAGGTAAAAGACCTGTACTCAGAAAACTACATAACATTGAAGAAAGAAATTAAAGAAGATACAAATAAATGGAAGCATATACCATGCTCATGGATGGGAAGAATCAACATCATTAAAATGTCCATACTACCCAAAGCAATTTATAGATTCAATGCAATCCCTATTAAAATACCAGCAACATATTTCACAGACCTAGAACAAATACTTCAAAAATTTATATGGAACCAAAAAAGAGCCCGAATAGCCACAGCAATTTTGAGGAAGAAGAACACAGTAGGAGGAATCACAATACCTGATATCAAACTATACTACAAGGCCACGGTAATCAAAACAGTCTGGTACTGGCATAAAAACAGACATATAGATCAATGGAACAGAATAGAGAGCCCAGAAATAAACCCAGGTTCATATGGTCAACTAATATTTGACAAAGGGGGAAAGAACATCAAATGGAGTGAAAAGAGCCTCTTCAACAAATGGTGTTGGGAGAACTGGACAGGGACATGCAAAAAAATGAAACTAGACCACCAACTTACACCATACACCAGAATAAACTCAAAATGGATCAAAGACTTAAATGTAAGCCGTGATACCATAAAAGTCCTAGAGGAAAAAATAGGCAGGAAAATTTCAGATATCCCACGTAGCAACATTTTCACTGATATATCTCCTAAGGCAAGGGAAATAAAGGAAAGAATAAACAAATGGGACTACATCAAACTAAAAAGTTTCTGCTCAGCTAAAGAAAACATCAGCAAGATGAAAAGGAAACCAACCATATGGGAAAATATATTCGCCAATGACATCTCAGACAAGGGATTGATCTCCAAAATATATAAAGAACTCATACGACTCAACACCAAGAAGACAGACAACCCAATTAAAAAATGGGCAAAGGACCTGAACAAACACTTCTCCAAAGAAGACATACAGAGGGCCCATAGACATATGAAAATATGCTCAACATCACTAGCCATCAGAGAGATGCAAATAAAAACCACAATGAGATACCACCTCACACCATTCAGAATGGCCATAATCAACAAATCAACAAACAACTTGTGCTGGAGAGGATGCGGAGAAACGGGAACCCTGGTGCATTGCTGGTGGGAATGCAGACTGGTGCAGCCACTATGGAAAACAGTTTGGAATTTCCTCAAAAAACTAAAAATGGAACTGCCTTTTGAACCAGCAATTCCATTACTGGGATTATATCCGAAAAATCCTGAAACACCAATTCAAAAGAACCTATGCACTCCAATGTTCATAGCAGCACTATTTACAATAGCCAAGTGCTGGAAACAACCTAAATGCCCATCTGTAGATGAGTGGATCAAAAAACTGTGGTACATTTACACAATGGAGTTCTATGTAGCAGAAAGAAAGAAGGAACTTCTACCATTTGCAACAACATGGATGGAACTAGAGAGAATTATGCTTAGCGAAATAAGCCAGGCAACGAAAGAAAAATACGTTATGCTGTCACCTATTACAGGAAACTAATGAACAACACAAACAAATGAGCAAAATTGAACCAGAGGTATGTAAACAAGGAGTAGACTAACAGTAACAAGGGGGGAGGGGGGAGGGAGAAAAGGGGGTAAGAAGGGGAAGTGTAAAATCAAAGAACATGTATAAATGACCCACAGACATGGGCAACTGAGTGGGGACTGAATGTGGGGGAAGGGAGGGGCAGGATACAGGGAAGCAAGAAGGGAAAAAAAAAAAAAGTGAGACAACTGTAATGGAAAAACAAACAAAAAAATTTTTTTTAGTGGGGGAAAATGAAAATATGAAGAATGGAAATGCCAGTTCAGTGAATATTAGGACAAAGATTTTCCTTCACGTTGTATATTTTTCTCCCTATTTGATCTCTCCAGAGTTTGGCATTCTAAACAAGTAAGTAATGACTTAAGTTTCTTTGCATAGACCTAATAAGACCAGTTGTTAATAGAGGTTCCTTTTTCTGAACAAGCCTTTGACTGGAATGTCAAGCCTAAAGGAGACATGCTTGGGCTCATGTTGTTACCAAAAAGCCCTAAGGAACTGGGAATGACTTTCAAAGGTAATAAAAGCCCGCGAAATAAAAGGCCTGCTGCCATGGTTGGTTGTGCGGTCCACAGCAATCTCTCCAGGGAAGGAACGAAGGTTGTTTTCCTGAAAGATGGCTAGAAGGGACCTTAAGGCACAATGGAAAACCAGAAAGACTTGGAAAGGACAGGTGTGTACAGGCAAGGATGAATGCCAGGTATGTGGCCCAGCTTCTGTGCACTGAAGAGCAGACTGAGGGCCACCCTAAATGTTCCTTGGGTAAGTTCCAGCAAAACAGAACTAAAGATCATAAGTGATCATTTGCTGCTCTTGTTATGCTTATGCAAATGAACAGGATAAATTAAAAATGGACTTAATGTAGTCCCTTTAAAGACAAGGAGAGTAATCTTAGGGAGAAAAATCAGTATTCAAGGAAAATCACAATGATCAGTGGCAGACTGTAAAGTAGGGCAGCTAACCGTCTTAAAAGTTTCTTCTCATTTAAAAAATGGTTTCACTTGAAAATTAAACCATATCTGTGATATCACCAAAGAGATTCAAGTTGCAGGCAAGTAGAATGTCAAGTGCCTTGCAACTGTATGTCTTCCCAATAAGACAGTCTTACAGATTTAGAGACTTTTTTGTTGGTTATGTTACATAAATTAACATGTGTTTTCTGTTTTCAAAGGGCATAAGCCTATGACCGCATTACCTGAGTGATTGTCTGTACGCATAAGCCTCACTTAATCCTCTCTGCAGCTCTGCCTCCGGAGACTCAACAGTTTGGCTGAACTAAATGGCTGAGTTGGTGAAGAATGGGGTGGTCTGTGGGCTTCACTTTAAAACTGAATTCTCTTTTCTATCCTAATGGCTTGGACAGAAAGGGCCCAGAGGTCTGAGAGGGGGGAAACATAAACTATTTCCCTCAGCCCAAACTAAATAAAATGGGCAAAAGGGTTTTGGACAGGAGAGATGTGCCTAGCACACCTTCCTCCAAAGAAGCCCTTTTTTTTTTTTTTTTTTTTTTTTTCTCCTAATGTGGAACATTGAAAAATTAATCCCTGCCTTTTGCCACCTAGTAGTTATGGATTGAATGATGCTTTTTAACCCTTTTTGCCAAATCTGTTGCCCCCAGAACACAACAAGGATGCCAGCCTGCTAAACCAAGCACGCCGTTGTCCGGAGACAGCCAACTGACCTGGAGTCTGCATGATCCTTCCCCATGTGGGAAGGCCACCCTCCCCTCCACACCCCCACTCTTATTAGGGATTTCTGGACCCAAGGGTAGGTAGGACGACGACCATGTCCAGCTTGAAGCAGCTAGAGGAGCTTGAGACCTTCGCCCATTGTCCTTTACAAGATTACAAAGGGTCTTAATATCTGAGAGGGAGGGATAGTTATTTTTTACGAACCATGGGTATGGACTTGGGGGGGGATGCTGGGGGAGGGAGATACTGGGTGGAGGGGAGTAAAGGGGAAAAAATTGGAACTACTGTAACAGCATAATCAATAAAATATACTTTAAAAAAAAAAAAAAAGAATAATATAGGAAAGGGTGAAGCCAAAGAACTTATATGCATGTCCCATGGACATGAACTAAGGTGGGGGGGATTGCTAGAGGGAAGGGGGGTATTGGGCAGAGGGGAGAAAAATTGGAACTACTGTAACAACATAATCAATAAAATATACTTTAAAAATAAATAAATAAAAAAGAAATAGAGAAAGCATATATATATGTATATATATATATATATACATATATATATATCAGCATGCATTTAAAAATATATCAAAATCGGTGAATTTTTGTGTATCCATTTTAATGTTGAAGATGAAAGAAAATAAGCAACATTTTTGACATATCATGCTTTGTTATTTCAAAAAAGGTAAAAATTCAACTGAAATGTAATAAAAAAATTTGTACAGTGTATGGAGAAGTTACTGTGACTGAACATATCAAAAGTGGTTTATGAAGCAAAGTTTTGTGCTGGAGATTTCTTGCTAACAATGCTCCATGAAGTTGGCAGTGATTAAATTGAGACATTACCTGAGAACAGGCAGCATTATATTTGTGGGAGCTAGCTGACATACTCAAAATATCCATATCAATCAAATTATTTGTAAAATAAAAAAATATATCATTTATTTGAAGGGAAAAAATCTATACAGACTTTTTGGCCAACCCAATACCACATGGGCTAAGAATCAGAGATTCTCACTTTTGAGTCTCCCCCATTAACTGGTAGTATCATTTTGGGATATTTTTGTGACCTCCATGAAATTGTTTGCCCATCTATATATTTTGACCAGCAAACTATGGTCTATGTGCCAAATATGGCTTGTCAGCTGTTTTGCTATGACTTGCAAGCTAATGTTTTTCTGTTTTTAACTTTAAATCAAAGGACATGTAAGCAATGTATGAAATTAAGATTTTGTGATCTATAAATAAAGATCTATTAGAACACAGCCAACTGATTTGCTTACACATGGTCTGCTTTCTATGCTCCTGGTAGAAGGTTATGATAAAGAAGCCTAAGGTATTTAATCTGTGGTCCTTCACAGAAAAAGCTTGTCTAACCCTGCTGTAATAACTACCTTGCTGAGTTGTCCTGAGGATTGATTGTTATGTAAAGTGTTTAGTGCAGGGAATTAGAGTGAGAAAATATTGCCCCTTGAAATGAATATGTGGCTGTGCATGTAAACTTCACAAAGATAGAAGGAAAGGCAAAACTAGGAAATCACTAGCATTCCCCTTCAATTTACAAGGATGCATAACTCTGAGGGTACTTACAGAAAAATGGAAGTGTCTCAATTTTGTCAATTTAGTTTAACCTAATGGCAACTGGTCTATAAATTTTCATTAGATAATTCAGTGTTTATTTTAATAAGAGGTAAAATGGTACTATTGATAATATTTCTTTATTAGCTATTATTCCTACTGTTATTCTTACAACTGAATATTGTAAGAATATTCAATTGTAAATGATGAAAGTCTCTAAGTAACAGAAGCACATTAATATGTCTATTAATGAAAAAATCTACTCTAAAGATATATTTTATGGTCAAATTCTACATTACTGAGATAAGAATGATGAATGAAATGTAAAGATATATTCCAGGGTACAGGTTCTTTCCCTCTATTCTTAACAATAGTAGAAGTTACACTACACTGAGTGCTTTCTCTAAGTGCTAGACAGAAATTTATAAACTGAGAATGAGTATAGATAATTCCACTAATGTAGAAATTGCATACAAATGTAAGCCAAAGAAGAGCATGATGGTACCTTTTAAAATGTATCCCCACTCACCCCACTTTGGTGCAGCCACAAAGGGCCTTTAATGAAGCCAGGACTCTCCTTAATAGAAACACATGGCTCTGTTTCTTAATGAGTTTCATTGCCATTGTATTGTTATTATTAAATCAATAACCATAGTAAAAGTAATACTATTGCCACTATTGGTCGTAATGCTCACTTCTTGGTTCATTCATGGCCTACTACATAACATACACTTGTTAAGGCCCTGGATATACAACAGAAAACAAAACATTCTCAACCCCATGGCTCTTTCATCTTAATGAGCAGGATCAGATCAAAGTCAAATTTAAAAATGTAAAAATGAACTAGAAAATATGAAGAAATATTGAGTCTTATGATTAACTATGTGATGAGAAAAAGGAAAAGAATGATTTTGATTAGATGGTCAGGTTAAAATAAGGTGTAAGAGGTTGTGCCTTCAGGGAGATTTTAGTTTATATCTCAGATACCCTCTCAGCTAAAAAAATGTTAAAAGAATCTGAAAGGCCTTGCCCAAAGATGCCCATGCTCAACCCAAGATAGAGTGAAGACTGTCTCAAAGAGATTTGTGAATGTGGCTTTGTCTAATGCATCAACTAGAATAAGATTTATAAGAAAGCCAGAAAGATTTTTAAGAGAATTAAAATTGTGGAAGCACCTACAGCTTTGACTGAATAGGATGGAAATCATTTATATCGAATAAGGTCTCTGGGTTCTTGAACTTCCTGAGAAAATTACTCAAGAGGCAAACACAGGCCATTTGTAAAGAAAAGGAAGATGACTAATAAGAGATATGGAGAGCCATTTGCAGAAAGGAGAATTGAGCCCAAATCAAAGTCTGGAAACAAGTGCCCAGTTGGATTTTACAGTTGCTTTTGACCAGTAACTTCTATGGGCCTCCCTTTTGCCCACTTTTTAAATTACAGTTATCTAATAACAATGTATATAGGAAGAAAGAGTGAATAAAATTGGGGGTGGACCTAATTACTTTACTCTTGGTTCACTAGTCTTCAAATCAAGAGGAATCATAATTGAAAAGCTGTAACTGAAGAACTTTCCCTGAGAAGCCTTCTTCTATCCCATTCTACTTCAAACTAATTTAAATGAAGAAATATTCTGGACTTGAGTCTGAACCTAACTTCATAATGAGATAAGATTCTGGAGGTCTTGGGAAAGGGTAAGGTCATTCTGTACATCAGAGAACTGTCAATCATTAGGGTCCAGAATTTTTTTGAATTTATTCTTCCTCTACTCCATCAAATTCCTAGCAACCACAGATCTTGTAGCTGTTACTATAGTTTTACATTTTACAGAATGTGATATAGTTAGAATCATATAATGTGTAGCCTTTTCATACTGACTTGATTCACTATGCCATATGCACTTGTGTCCCCCGTGTCTTTTTAGAGTTTGATAGCTCTTTTATATTTATTGATGAATAGTATTCTATTGTATAGGTGATTTGTCCATTTTTTTGAAGGACATCTTGGTTGCTTCCAGTATTTTGGCAATTTTGAATGTGATTTTTATAAATATTTATGTGCAGGTTTTTGTAAGAACAAAAATTTTCAACTCATTTAGATAAATACCTAGAGGCAAATTTCTGGGTCATATGGTAAGGCCAAATTTAACTTGGTAAGAAACTGTCAAACTGTCTTCCAATGAAGCTGTCCCATTCTTCATTCCCACTGGTAATGAATAAGAGTTCCTAATGCTTCACATTCTCATCAGCATTTGGTATTGTCAGTATTGTTGTTGATATTAAATTTTTGATATATTTTATAGAGGTAATTATGTCACCTGTAAACAAAGACAGTTTTAGTTTTTTATTTCCCAATGTGTATATTTTTTTGTTTCCTTTTCTTGTCTTATTCCACAAGCTAAAGCTTCTACTATGATGTTGAAGAAGAGTGGCACAAGGGGCATTTTTGCCTTGTTCTCAGTATTAAAGGGAAAATATCTAGTTTCTCACTGTTAAGTACATCGTTAGCTATAGATGTTTGTAAATGTTCTATATCAAGTTGAAGAGTGTTAGATATTGTCAAATTCATTGTCTGTATCTATTGATATAATCATATATTTTTCTTTAGCTTGTTGATATGATTGTTTGCATTAATTGATTTCCAAATGTTGAAGCAGCCTTGCATATATGGGAAAAATATTATTTGGCTGTGTTGTTTAATTTTTTGTGTATATTGTTGGATTTGATTTATTAATATTTTGTTTAGGATTTTTGCATCTATGTTCATGGGAGATATTTATCTCTATTATTTCTTGTGTCCTTTTTATGATGTATCTTTTTGATTTCATAGTGTCTAGAATTTTGTCCCCATTTCTTTCTTGCTTTGAGTATTTATCTTAAGAAGTCTAATTTGATTCTAAATTCTTTTCTTTCATATGTTAACTTTTTTATTTTGTTTTCTGAAAATTTTTGCAACTGATTATTATTGCCAATATTTTGAAATTTCGAAGTGATGGGCTTTAGTGTTATCATTTTTAGAAAAATTGTGTTAGACTTTTTTAGGCACTTTTCCTTGAGAATTTAGATGCTTTAGTTTTGGAACCTTTTCTGTATGCTTTGTTTAGTAATTTCCTCCCTTCTGTTATCTTTTTTGTACCTCTTTTTGGTCAGTCTTTGGAACTCTTGGACTGATATACTAATATTCTTATCTTTTTATACTTTTTATAATTTCCATTTTATTTTGTTCTGCTTTCTATGAGGATAACTTGGTTTTATTATCCAGCTCTTAAATGAACCTGTAATTCTATTTTCATTTTCTAGTTTTCAAGAGCCCTTTCTAGGTAACTGGTAGTTCCATTTCATAATATTCTATTGGATGCAATGACTTCTCATTTATCTGGGAACATAAGATATAATTATAATCACAGTTTGTTTGTTTTTTATCTCTATATTCCCTGTTTCCCAAGTTCCTCTTTTTCTCTTTGGTGTATTTATTTTTGGGTGGAACTTCCTTCAATAGTTAAAGACTTTTGTTGTTTGTTCATTTATTATGATTAAGGCATTAGAAGCCCAAATGGAAGTGCTGTATGAGGAGACTGAGCCTTCCAGCTGAGGTGCTTCTTTCTTAAGAGTGATTTATTGGGAATCCTTTCATTTCCTATTGGGAACCTCGCCCTAAGACTTTCCATTTTCCTAAAAAAATAACCATCCAGTCTCCTGCTGGCAGCATATGCTGAGCAATAGCAGGGGCTATGGCTACACAGTTCAGTGTGTGGAATTTTACTTAATCTTCTGCCTTCTTCTCCACTGATTGATTGTCTGTGAGCCCAGGGTTGCTACTTCTGCATTAGAATAAACCTGCAGTCTCCTGCCAGACTTGTGGTGGGTGAGTGTGTTGACTGTACAAGCCAGGGGAAAAGATCTTACCTAAGGAAGCTTCCCACCACCTTCCTGGTTGCAGCTTCACACCTTCCCCTGCTTCATGTGATATTGTCCAGGGTTTTAGAGAGAGAACTAAGCACTATTCTGATTGCCTTTCTCTCCAGCCAGCACTTTTACTGAGCTTTCTCAGCTCCACTAACTTCTACATTCACTTTCCATTTACTGCAAATCATTCTTTTTCTATTGTGTTTTTACCATTTTTTATTATTTTTAGTTCAATGAGGTTTTGGGAGAGAGCAGAAATTAAACATATATGTAATCTATATTTAATCAGAAAGCTACTAGATCATTATGAACATAAAAAGTAAAATTTTAGAGGTATTATACTACTTTGTTTCACATCTACCAAGAACATATGATTACCAATCAAGACATGTATGCAGGTAATTTAAACAAAGTCAAAATTAGGCCTAAATATTTGCATTCAAACACCTCAATTGATAATCTGTACAATTCATATAAATCTCTCTCCCTAAAAATGACTTCCTGGTTGTCTATCATTGACAATTGATCTTTTCCTGTAATATCACTTATATTATGTCTTATGAAAGTATATGGAAGTTGAACTTAGGAATGTTGGAGCCCATACCAGTAATAAACTGGGGAGATTTTAGTCATCCTTGCTTCTACCCAGAGCTAGTATTTTCTTTCAAGAGAAAAATAAAAATACAAAAATGTAACAAAAAACATATTTAGATCTCTGGACATACTATGAATTTTTCTACATATTTTTCCAATATTGAAACCCCTTTTCTTTCTATTTTTTATAATTATGTATTCTATTACAGTCATCCCAATTTCTCCCCCTTTGCCCTCCTCTGCCCAGTCCACCCCCACTCCCACAGTCAATCCCCACCCTGTTGTCCATGTCCATGGGTCACTCATACATATTCTTTGTCTAACCCCTTCCCCTTCTTTCCATCATTACCCGCCCTCCTCTCTGGCAGTTGTCAGTCTGTTCCATGTTTCCATGGTTCTGGTTCTATTTTGCTCCTTAGTTTATTTTGTTCATTAGATTCCTCTTGTGAGTGAGATCATATGGTATCTGTCTTTCAATTACCTCCTATGGCTTCCTTTTTGGGGAATTCTCCACTGTATTAGGTGCTCACCTCCCACTAAGAATATAAAATGAATCAGGTCCTCCTCCCCTCCCTTTTCCCTTTCAGTCTGGCACCAGCCCAACTGCAAAGTCATGGGAAGGATTACCCAGGCTGTGCTCTATTCATACAGGCAACAGCTCACGAAGCTCAATGGGGAGAAACAATTGGCTGAGGTCTGCTTGCCAAGCCTAGTACTTATACAGCTGACTCTCCCCAGATAAGATGCCAAGTTTTCATTCATACAAAGACTCAGTTTGGACTAACAACAGTTGTGGTCATTCAGATCTCACTCTCTCCCTAGGGTTTTACATCTATAGGTGACTTCATGTACATCTCAGTTGTATCAGCATGTGCATGGACAGATTCTGCAATATCACCTTTGTTGTGGTTCCTACTGCTCAGCCCTCAGGTATTCCTGGGTCTTCTCATTTTTCTACACTTGACTCTCATTGACATTGTGGGGTCCCATAACAGCTCAGTAAATTTTACTTCAGCTGAAATAGCCAGAATTGATGACTATTACTTGAAACCAAAACTAACACAGAGAATGTATGAATGCATGGCTGGAATACTATGTCAATTGTTGTTTGTTTTTTTTGCAGGGATGTGGGGACAGGAAGGGGAGAGATGTGGAGCAGAAAGGGAGATTGATAAATTGTTAAACAGTGTGAGCTCTGGTTCTTTGTAGTATTCTCTATGAAAACTTCCCCCCACCATCTCTTTACCTTGCCTGCCTACCCCCACTCCAACTGCCTGACTTGCAGCCTAGTGACAAATGTGTAAAGCTACCTAGTGCTTTAGGCCAAGCAATTGCTTTCATTGACTTTATCCTGGGGATGACTCTGTCAACACCAATAAGAGCAGACAACAGTAATAGGAGTGTACAAGATGGTGGGGATGTGAGCATTAAAGCAAAGAACAACGTTCAGCTTGGGACAAGGCCACTCGCTATGGATATAGGGACTGGGAGGAAAGGAGGATTTCAGACCATAGGTATTTTAAGTGATCAAGAAACAAAATAGTGGTCCTTTTTTTTTTTTAATTGCTTTTGGGCAGAAGGAAGTAATATGAGAGTTTGCAAAGTGAAATAAAAGAAAATAATTAAAAGTCAAAGTATTTCCTCTAAGTCTGAGTTACTACAGAGACAGGAACCTGTAAAATAAGTTATTTTATCACATATATTATTAGTTCCAGGGTAGAGTGTTCAAAAAAGAGAAAAAGGATTCAAATGAACACTCTTAAAAGTAGTGTGTGAGCTTGATTTCCTAGGTAGTGTTACTCATAAAGGAAAGAGCAGATAAGCAAATTCAATTTGGAAAATAATGATCCATACTATGAATTGGGAATCAAATGACAAGCTCTTGATACAAAATACAACAAAAGTCTTTGTCATAAAGTCTTATGCAATTGAAACCATTCAAAATGTTAGAGCACTTACTATTTTCTTCCATTGACTTTTTCCTCCTAGTCTGTAAACCTTATTAGACAATAACATACACCAAGAAATTTATTAAGGAAAAAATATTTCAAAGATGTAATAGCCACCTATGCTGTATTTGAGAAGACGAAAGCACAAAGCCTTTGAAAGGAATGGAGGGTGAGCTGTATACTGAAGTTGGATGGATAAGGAGCCTCTCTTGTTGGCTGTTAGTTGTGGTAGGAAGATTCTTTGGTAATTCACACAGATGCTAGACTAAACGTTTCTCTATGTTATTCAAATCACCTGTAAGTTATTTGTGGTCCTGCTAATGGAAACATATAATTTTAACCAAGTAAATCAATTTATAAAATGCTGGGAAATAGCACAGGTGGGCTATGTGAGAATGAAACTGATGACTTATAACATAATGTGATTTATTTTGCTGATGCACAAATTTGAATCATGGGCTCCATAAAACTGGAGAGCCGACTTCCGGCCAAGATGGAGGCTTAGACGGACACGCTAGGTCTCCCTCTACAACTATACAGGAATACAACTACTTCAAAACAAAGGATAACTAGAAATTCCAGAAAATAAAACTACACGGAAGTCCAACATATGAAGTTATAAACCAACGGTGCCATTTGGGCAGGTAAGAGTTAAAGTGGGCAGTGCTGTTTGCGGTCGCACCCGGAGCGGCGGGCGGCGAGGAGTCCCGGTGGCCAAGCCCCTGGCCTGGCGGTGCGCGACCCGGCGAGGAGTCCCGGTGGCCAAGCCCCTGGCCTGGCGGTGCGCGACCCGGCGAGGAGTCCCGGTGGCCAAGTCCCTGGCGGTGCGCGACCCCGGCGAGGAGTCCCGGTGGCCAAGTCCCGGGGGGTGCGCGACTCCGGAGCTGGGGAGAGCGGCTACGCAAGCCCCTGGCGGTGCGCGACCCCGGCGAGGAGTCCCGGAGGCCAAGTCCCGGGCGGTGCGCGACTCCGGAGCTGGGGAGAGCGGCCGCCGCATCGCCTTGAACAGTGAGGCCCAGGGGGGCGGGAGGACGGATCCCGGTCTCCTAGCTGAATAACTGTGTGAATCCATCTTGGACCCCCGCCCCCACAGAAAGCACCACAGGGCTACGAAATAGGTCGCGGACAAGCAGGCGCCGGTCGCTAATTTGTGACGCGTACGCAGGCACTGCCCCCACAGCCAGCCCAAGAAAACAAAAAGCATCTGTCAAAATGAGGCAGGCAACTTTAGAAATACCGGTAACACAGCTCACCAGGCAGCAGATAGAGAACCTGACAGATGAACAGATAAGAAACCTGTCAGAGGCTCAGTTCTGGGCCATTGTTATCAGGTGGCTTACAGAATTCACAAAAGAGCAGGAAAAAGATATGAAAGAAGCGAAAAACTTTCATAACGAAAGGAACAAAACCGCATACGAGATAGAAGGAAAGGAAATAAAATCCAGAGTTCATTTCAACAAACTGGAATTTGGAGAAGAAACAAGCAGTCAACCAATGCAGAGAGAGGAAATGGGAAGCAACAACGAAAGGATCAGAAACCTCTGGGACAGCTATAAAAGGCCCAACATAAGAATCATTGGTTTGCCAGAGAATGAGGAAGATGAACTAGAACTTGAAAAATTGAGTGAAAATATAATAAAGGAGAACTTCCCAGACTTGGGAAAGGGAATAGACCTGCAGGTCCAAGAAGCAAGGAGAGTTCCCAAGAGACTGGACCCAGGGAGAACCACTCCAAGACACATTATAATCAAAATGTCAAAAATTAAAGATAAAGAGAGAATCTTAAAAGCAGCAAGAGAGAAGAAAAGAATTATGTACAAAGGGGTCCCAATTAGACTATCAGCTGACTTCTCAAGGGAAACCCTACAGGCAAGAAGAAACTGGCAAGAAATATTCAAAGTAATGAAAATCCAAAACCTACAACCACGAATACTCTATCCAGCGAAATTGTCATTCAGAATAGAAGGACAGAGAAAGTGTTTCCAGGACAAAATAAAACTGAAAGAGTTCATTAGATCCAAACCACTGTTATATGAGATGTTAAAGGGACTGGTTTAAAAAAAAAAACAGAAGCTAGGGAGATGAAACAAAGGCAAACTAAATAGGCAACGAGAGGGAAAGAGGAACTGTGGGTACGGGAAGCACATTGGGGGGAGGTCAACAGGGAGGGGGAGTGGGGAAAGGGAGGGAGATGATATAGGAATTGGGGATCAAGGTAGGAGGGAATGGAATAGACGGAGAGAGGTTGGGAGGAACTGTATGCACAACTAATGGACATAATCTAAAAGGGGGGGACAACTGGAGGGAGGGGGGCCACCGGGTGGAGGGGAGCAGAGGGAAGGGAAATTGGCACAAATGTAATAATTTAATCAATAAAACACATTAAAAAAAAAAAAAAAAAAAAAACTGGAGAGCCTAGGGAGTCATTGGTACATTTTTGTTGTTCACTACATATCTTTAAATAAACAGTGTTTTTTACCTTTACATAAAATCCAGATTTTGTTTCTCCACAGGAAAACAGCTGGATGGTAAATAGCCTGTGTTTAGAGAATAAATCTGAAATGATGAAATTTCACTTTGGAATCCTTTGAGGGTAGTTCAAAAGATAAGTTGTTATCCTCCAGACCATTTGAAACTGAAGATAGATTTTGCGCCAAATTTTAAGTGTGTTTGTATTGGTCTGACTTGAAAGATTGGCTTTCTGGTAAACATGAAATGCATTTGATGGAGTAAGAACACAGGCATCTATCCTCCAAGGGATCTGGATTTAGCAGCCCTTCAGGTGACCCAAATGGGAGACATGGCATATCTACTGTGAGCCCCAAGTTGAGAATCACAAGGCCAGATGCTCTTATTTGCAGGTGTAATTTGCAGGGCTGCTGCTCTTCACATGAGAATTAGTTTGTTATTTAGCAGGTAAGCCCTGTGACCCACCGCAGGTAGGCCATCTTCAGCAGTGATAAAAAGGCTTGGTCCTTTATTGGAAATAGTCAAGAAAATGAAAGAGAACAGTTAGTTTTGCAGGTGGTTGTGACAGAGGTGCGATGAAAAGTGAAATAAATATTAACTTTTGTGATGTGATGAATTGTATTAACTGTGACATTATAAATAAGAAAAAGGGGCATTATCTATTAATTTAAGACTTTTCTATAGTCTTAGGGGATAATCATTCAGAATGTCAAGGGGAAATCATAGTGTAAACAAGAGTTGAAAGGGAATTATTCAGCTACTTTGGGGATCAAACAGATTTCAGGCACCTTCAGGTATGAGAGTTTACAGATTTGACCTTTGCCAGTCAGATATTCAGCTAGCATTGCAGCCTGTAATCCTGAGCTAGTTATTAGGTATCTCTGAGCCTCAGTGCTTTATCAATTATATAGGGTTCCAAAGGCATTCCCTATCTACCTTATATGCATGCTCAGAGTGTTAAAAAGAAAATGTATCCAGGAAACTTCTCTGTGATCTTTATATTGCCATTAAATACAATGAACTATTATTGTTTTGTGATGGATCCATATGCTAATTTCAAGCTGTTCTTATCTGTTCCCTGAAGCAAATTTATCAACAATGTCTACTAGGATCATTTTCAGTTAACTTAGTTCTAGTTATTCTTTTGTACTCAATGCCAATATACCACTTTTACAAACAAAGTTCTATAATTCACACTACTGTTTTGCTTTACCCTCAATGAGTCCTAATGGAATTAATTATTTCTGTTGAAAGATAGTGTCACATTTCTTTGTTGCCTGAGCTTTGTCTATTTTCTGCCATCCCAGCTAACTCTTGAAAAATTAAACATTTCACATTTCTTTTCATGTTCCTATGCCATTATTGTAGTTAAAATAAAAGCCTCCTCAAAATGTCCAAGGTCTACTATCTGAAACACACGAATGTGTTACTTTGCATTATAAAAAGAGCTTTGGAGATGTGATTAATCATCTTGAGATGTGAAAATATCATGGGTTATCCAAGGGGGTTCATTGTAACCACAAGGGGCCTTATAATAAGGATGCAGGAGAATCGGAATCAGAGAAGCAGTGGTTGAAGTAATGTGGAGCCAAGAACCAAGGAATGTGAGCAGACTCTCCAAGCTAGCAAAGGCAAGGACATGGTTTCTCTCTAGAGCCTTTAGAAGGAACACATCTCTGCTGACCCATCTTAGGCTTCCGACCTCCAGAACTATACCTGGAATGATATGCTCTGAGCCACTAAGTTTGTGGCAGCTAGTTACAGTAGCAATAGGAAATGAATACAGCTATTTTATGGGTTATTTTTTATTGTTGGTGAAAGGATGTTGACACTGATGATACAGGTTTCATAACAGTCAAGAAACCAAAGACAAAGAAAATGTCATGGTAGGAACAGCCTGCCGAACTAAGAGCAACTGTCATGACTGTCCTATTTCTCACATAAGCTGATAACAGAGGAACTTGGCAATTTTAGAGACTTAAAGAACTTGAGAAATAATAAAATAATACTTGAATATAGTTGCTAAAATATTTTTCAGCTGAGAAATTTGGGAAAGGATATAAATGATGTCTAATTATTATGAATTTCAAGTTATTCACGACTATTTTTTTCCTTACTATATAGGGCTTTTATTTGTGTGATGCAACCATATCTTGTTTAACTCTTCCAACAACTCTAGATATATATGGTTAATATCCCCCATCTTAATAGGAAGTTGGGGCTGAGACAGCATTAAGTAACTTACCTAGGTCACACAGCTCATTCCCTGAATACAGCAAGTTGAATTATATTTTTAAATACCAGTTATTTCCTTGTTATAAATTATCTCTTTGCTATTTTTGTGTACCTAGCACTGTGACTGCTACATAAGAGATATTTTTGGTGAAATAAATTGATAATGTTGCTATTCTGTGGCTAATTCGTGGCATGAGGAGTTAACAACCCATTTGGTTTGGGGTCCTTGCTACATTACGTTATCTAATATGTCTCATACGAGCCTTTGACCTGCACCTCATGGTGTGTGTGGAAATATAAAAATGATCTTTTATGAAATAAATTACTAAGTGGTGTGGGAAAATTGGACAGGTACATGCAAAAAATAAAAATAGGCCATCAACTTACATTATACACAAGAATAAACTCAAAATGAATAAAATACTTAAATATGTCACAAAACCATAAAAATCCTAAAGGATAACATAGGCAGTAAAATCTCAGACATCTCTTGTAACTGATATGTCTCCTAGGGCAAGGGAAACAAAATAAAAATGAACAGGTGAGACTATATCAAACTAAACAAGCTTTTGCATAGCAAAAGGAACCATCAACAAAGTGAAAAGGTAACCCACTGTATGGGAGAACATATTTGTCAATGATATATCTGATACATAAAGAAGTTACACAACCCAACAGCAAGAAGACAATTCAATTAAAAAAATAGGCAAAGGACCTGAATAGACACTTTTTCAAAGATGACCAATAGACATATGAAAAAATGCTCAATGTTACTCATCATAAGAGAAATACAAACTAAAACCACAATCAGACATCACCTCACATTTACCAGAAAGGCTACCATCAAGAAATCAACAAAGAAGTGCTGGCGAGGATATGGAGTGTCCTCAAAAAATTAAAAATGGAACTGCCTTTTGACCCAGTGTTCTCACTTCTAGGAATATATCCTAAGAATCCAGAATCACTAATTCAAAAGAATATATGCACCTCTGTGTTAATTGAAGCATTATTTATGATAGCCAAGATCTGGAAACAGCTTAAATGCCCATCAATAAATAAGTAGATAAAAAAGTTGTGGTACATTTGCGCAGTGGGCTACTACATGGCTGTAAGAAAGAAGGAAATCTTGCCTGGCTGGGTGGTTCAGCTGATTGGAGTGTGGTCTCATACACCAAAACTTTGCAACTTCAAATCCCAGGTTTGATCCCTGGTCGGGGCATGTATGTTTGGGAGGCAACTGATCAACATTTCTCTCTACGTTCTTGCTTCCCTCTCACTTCCTCTCTCTAAAATGAATAAAAACATATCCTCAGGTGAGGGTTTAAAAAAAAAAAGAAAGAAAGAAAGAAAGAAGGAAATCATACCTTTTTCAATAGCATTGTTTGACCTGGGGATTATTATACTAAATGAAATAAGCCAGTCAGAGAAAGATAAATACCATATGGTCTCACTTACATTTGGAATCTAATGAACAAAATAAACTGACAAACAAAATAGAAACAGAGTCATGGAAACATGAAACAGACTGACAGCTGTCAGAGTAAAGGGAAGAGAGGGAGACTGAATGAAAGGAGGTAAAGTTATTAGTCAAAAAAAGAAAAAAATGCATATACATAACACATATTCACAGACTATAATGTGGTAACAGCCAGAGGGAAAAGAGGGTGGGGGCTAGATGAAAGTGGAAAAGGTGGGTGGTGGGGAATGGGGACTGAAAGAGACTTTCCTTGGGGTGATGGTCACATGATGCAGTGTGCAGATGATGCACCTGAAATCTTTACGGGTTTGCAAACTAATGGCACCCCAATAAATTCAAATTTTTTAAAAAAGCAAAAAGAAGAATCACCTAATATATAGTAAAACATGTAACTATTTAGTTTAAAATGGGTTTCTGGATTAGCCAGAAGCCACTTTTAAATTAAATAATGCAATAACAATGACTCCAAAAAGAAAATAAACTAAAAGAGGTTCTTCAAAATATGGTAAGAAATTCACAGGAGTTAAATATTTAATCAAAAACATTCAATAAAATTGGAATTGCTCCTGAAAGCCAAGCTGCATTTTTGGTGGATTAACTGGACAGATTCCACAAACATTTTTCTAAGCTATTATCTGGAAAATCACTTTCACCCCTAATACAATGAAAATATATTATCCATGTTAATAACAATGTCCCATCTGTTTAAGCACTTTACAACTGAAAAGCCATACCTGCAGAGAGTGTATGGCTCTGAATTCAAAACAGCTGCAAGTCGAATGCCTGTGGACGTATATATTACCTGGTAGATAAGCCATATGAGCTTCCTTTTAATGGATTTCTATGGTGCTGTGAACCAACCTTTCAAAATAAAATACCCTAAATCAGCCAGAGGCAAATTATTGGAGGCAATAGACTATCTCTAGCCAGTGATAGGTGACTTCAGTTTTGAAGACACTTTAATGTAATTATTTTTTCTTCAAGATTGAAAGGTATCCAATATGAGCACCCAAAGGATTATTAAACAGTACAAATCCAAATTAATTCCATTAATAAACCATGAATGTTGGAATGCTCAACAAATTCAGTTAATCAAAGAATACAGAAACTTGAAGGTAACAGTGGATGTTTCCTTATAATAATGGTCATTATGTCAGCGTTATATCATTTTAAACAAGGCAGGTAGACATTTCTTTCCTCCACTGAGTAGAGAAAATAAGGCAGACATATTTCAGTTGGGTAGAAAACTATCAATAGAAGCAAATCAACAGAGAAATATCTAAAGAATAAATGAACCCAATAAATAAGAAAAGTAAAACAATCAAAATAGTGAGTTACTTCTGTAATATGAAAAATATTATTCCCTTTCATAGGGAAATGGGTGGATACTTGATAAATAATAAATGTAGCTGGATTTTAAAACTAATGTCTTTAGTTTACAAAGCACGTTGAATATATTATGTTGTTTTTTTTTCTTACAACTGTGTGGTAGGTAAGTTTGGAATTACATTTATTTTACAGATAAGAAAGCAAAGGCTCAGACTGACTTAGTTGCTACCCAAAGTCACACAAATTTTAAGAGAGGGAGTAGAGACTTTTGGTCTAAATTTCAAATCTTTGCCGCTTCTTCACTATCTCCACCAATACTACTATATTTATTGGCAGAGATTTTAAAGGGGTTATTATATATGCTATTTCATCAAAGAATAAAAACCTTAATATGTGGCAAATTCTAGAAGCCTTCATACATCAAACTTTAAAATATTGTATTTTGCATATAAAATGGTGCTATGCTATATGGTGATATTTCCTCTGATAGAATCAAACTGAAGCCTAAGTAATTCTCCAAGTGAGCTGAAAGAAAGTAGTAGGAAGGTAATATACCAGACTGTTTAATCAATGCTCAATTCACTACATATCGTCGTCGGCAGCCGTCCGTCTCGAGAGACGATGGTGTAGCTTCTTAAGAGTCTATCTGCACCGCCGAGAATGGCTGTGCAGTCCGACTCGGGAGTGACACGGTATCTGTCTTCTCCCGTGTTGAATCGACATCTTGCGATGACGCTGGAGTGTCCTCTCCAGTGAAGCTGAAGCTACAGAGCCTGGGCAGGGTGATATGGAGGGTCTGCTGTTGCCCATGCAGCAGACCCCCCCTCTCTTCGCAGCTGAAGGGTCCAAGGGAAAGACGGAGTCAATACAGCTTGGCTTCAGGTGCGCCGCAGGAGTTGCCGGTGTTGACTACAACGTCAAACCGCCTTAGGGACTCCGGCTCCGGATTTTCTGTCGGGGTTTACTCCCTTAGCCTTTCCCCTGAAGAGGTATGCCGCAAGGCAGCGGAGGTTTTTTGGAGTCAGAGTTTTCCTTCTCTGATGTGCCCTGACTGGAAGATCGAACCAGCGACACTTAGCTCGCAGGCCGACGCCCAATCCACTGAGCCAAACCAGCCAGGAAAGTCATATACACAAGTCACTACATATACACAAGTGTAAATTATTGATGTGAAAGTACAATCAAGCACACCTGAGCAAAAAAGTTTGGTGAATATTCTCTCTTCAAAATACTGAAGAACAGAAAAAATAAAAAATGAAAAGAAGAAGTTTCACAGTGAGCAACAAATAATTTAATTGTATCAAGAGGAATACTAGTGGATTCTTATAGCTTAACAGGAAACTCTAAGTACTGATCCAAAGGCATCTAAATGTTTCCAGAAATGTGAACTCTTATCTATGATATTTAAGGTTGATGAATTAGGCAGCAGAAAATTGTTCCAGAAAATTAAAGCCCTAGTTTTTCATACAAAGAACTTTAAAAACTAACTTTATGTCATATTTTCAGTGAAAATATTGGGATATATGATAGTATCTTTAAATGTAGTTCTTAGTGCTTACTCTAGGGAGATTCTGACCAATTTGGTATGTTTAGCCCCATTTTACTAGATTCATATTTTAAGTAAATGCCAGTGGATCAATCTCAAGAAGAAAACATTAAAAATTCAATATTTATATTGTTTAGTTTTATCTGATAAATTTTCTTATGCAGTTTTGTTATCAATTGTTTATATTTTCATGGTAAGAAACACATTTTTAGAAAAAGACCATCCAAAGTATAATATTCCCTCAGTAGAAAATACAGTTAGCATATGATGACATGGAAAAGCCAGGTCATTAGTTGGAGGATATCTATACAACTGATGGCTATAGTAAACCTTCCTCCAGCAAGAGTTGTGGGAGTACAGGGAAGGGGATAAAATGGAGTGATCTGCATCAAAATGCTAAGAGAACTTTCATGGAAGAGGTGACAATTGAAAAGGATGAAGACTGGGTAGATTTTGCTATGTGGAGAGGGATCAAAAATTCTTTCCAGACGAGGAGAACCTGAGTAAAGGCTTTAAGTTAGAAATGAGCATGATCCAGGACTGTGAGAAAGCCGGTCAGTCTGGAACTACAACCAAAAATGTAGGCTCAGCTGTCCACTGCAAAAACAGGCCAACTGAGGAGACACGTGCTGGTGCAAAAGGAAAGGGGTTTATTGAGGTGCCAAGACTCTGGAGAATGGTGGACTTCTTTCTTAAAGACCATCTCCCCTTCCTGCTCAAGCCCTTGGTTCTTATAGGGGTTGGGAGGGGCGGGCTTTGTTTTTTTCTAGCCAATCATCTTGCTAGCTTTTTGAGTGCTGGGGCCCCATCCATTCATTTTTCTAGTCTTTGCCTTGCTCAGTGTTAGAACCTCCTCTTTCACCATCTTAGCCAATGGGGGAAATCCCCCCTTCACACTGTCTAAGGTATCAGGGTCAGTGAGGAGGGGTGGGGCTGCAGAACCTACCATCAGGAAGCCTGGAGATGCCACAGCCCTCAGCTTGCCCTCTGAGGCTAGACAGGGCACCCACCTACATATCTCCAGGACAGCCGGTTGGAGTCCATAGGGGACCCCTCGAACCTGGTGTGCCCGTGTTCTCTGCACAGCCATAGCACTGCCTGCCTCTTCAAAGTGGCCAGACAGGCTGTGCTCACATTGTTGCAGCTGCGCACACTCCCGCTGACTATATGGTAACTTAGCAATGGATGCTTTTCATTTATTCAATAAACATTTATTGAGTAACTACTATGTTTCTAGCAGCATACTAGGTGAAAAATAAATAATGCATAGTTTCGCTGTCAAAAACTTCATTGTCCAGCTACAGAAACTCTATTAATAAGAAATTGTGTTCAGCTTTCTGAAAAAGCAATATGACTACCATGGCTTAGTCAGAGATTCGAAACAGGTGTGCTACACAGCACATTTCTATTTTGCCAATAGGTTGTAGGTGTGACAAGATAATGACCTGACCTCCTCCAACCTCTGCTCATTCCTCTACTTGAGAGCAGAGAGAACATTTTGAATATTCGACTTTGTCTGACTTGCCTTTTCCTAGAAAGTATTAAGTATTACCGTTTTTATATACCTTGTAATGTAAAAAATTCAGAAAACACTGGCTTTACAAAACCGTTTGATATTTTGTCATATTTTTAGAAAAACCATATGCACAGCTGGCATGCTACAGAGGTTTCATAATGTCACTATAGCTTCCTTTTATCTTTTTGTTCATCATCTTTCATACATAGCTTTTATTTTCATGGTTTCTACATGACTCCAGAATGGCTGCTCCATGTCTCTCCTGTCATTTATATTCTTAATATGCCCACATTAGGAAACCAAAACTTATTCAGAACATACCTATGTTCCACATTATTCTCATTGACCAGAACTGTTTCATGTGAGTATCCTTAACTGCCAGAGAGTCTGGGGAATACATAGTTTTAGCTGAAATCAGGCAATTCAAAATATAATCATAGTTCTTTTAGTAGGAAGAAAGAGGGGAATGGTAATTGAGTCTGTTGGGACCGCTTCAGAGGCATACCATAACATAAGCAAACAATTATAATGTCATATGTATTAACTCAAGTAATATACAGAATATCTTGGCAAAAAAGTGAAGGGATGCATTATTTTGCCCAAAGAGGTAACTGATGTTTTATACAAGGCAGAAAATTTGAACAGAGTCTTGAGTCTAAAGAATTAATTTAGTGTATGCCCAAATTAAGACAATAAAAATTCTGAGGAGGTGAAGTATATGATTGGATATTTGAGTTTGGTAGCCCAAAACTCAAAGGCATCTGCTAATCTTTGTTTTTTCTGAAACCCAGAAGTTTACATCAGCACAAGGAAGCTCCCTCTGTGTTTTTGGATTGACTCTTCATGGCTAGGGAACCAGGACTTGGTAAAAAAAAAAAAAAAAAAAAAAAAAAAGAAAGAAAGAAAGAAAAAAAATTCTATAAGGAGAATCAGTGGCAGACCCTGGTAAATGTAGTGTAGTATACCCACTAGGATAGCTACTTTCAAAAACAGAAACAAAACAGAAAATAGCAAGTGATGATAAAGACGTGGAGAAATTGGGACACTTGTTCACTGTTGGTAGAAATGTGAAACAGCTCAGCTGCTATGAAAAACCACATGGCAATTCCTCAAAATATTAAAAATAAAGAACCACATTATATAGTTATTTTACTTCAGGCAATATACCCAAAAGAATCAAAAGCAGAGTGTCAAAAAGATACCTTTGTGATCACATTTATAGCAGCATACTCCCAATGGCCGAGAGATGGAAGCAATCTAAGGTGCATAAAAATAAACAAAAGTTTTATAAACATATACATATATGGGGCATTATTCAGGTTTTTAAAAAGGAGGAATTCTGATACATGCAACATGGATGAACCTTGAGAACATTATGCTAAGCAAAATAAGCTAGTCGCAAAAAGACAAATGCTGTATGATTCTATTTACACATGAGGTACAGAGAGCAGTAAAATTCATAGAGGCAGAAAATAGAATGGTAGTTGCCAGAGGCTGGGGGCAGAAAGAAATGGCAGTTATTGTTTAATAGTTATAGAATCTTAGTTTTGCAAGATGAAAAGTTTTGGAGATTGGTTGAACGACAACATGAATGTACTTAACTTCTACTGAACTCTACACTTAAAAATGGTTAAGATGACAAAATAAAAAAAAATAAGATCAAATGCTTCACACTAGAACAATTATTTTATAATTCTGGAATTTCACACTTCTAGAATTTTTATAGTGGTGTATGTCTAGTAATAATTTTTAAATATTACTTAATTTTAACAGTGATTTTATATGTATATTCAAACATTAGCACTATAAAACAAATGTCTTAGCAAATAAGAAAAGGAAAAGAGTTTTGTCAGATGTTGTGTGACTTCCTACCTTGTCTACCATTTTTAAAAACCATAGTAAACTTATTGCTCTCACAGTCAGGTACTGCTTTGGAATAAAAGTTATTATTCTAGAGATATAATAGATTTAGAGAAATCTAGTTTTACTTACTTGACTGTTAGTTGAAAGTGACAAATACCTGAAGGAGAAATGATTTATCTTTACAGAGGTATACTTTTTTTTTTCCAAGAAGAATGTGGGCAGGAGGGTGTGTGAAAGGAGCACAGTGTTATTGAGAAAGAAAAGGGAATGTGCAAAAGCATAGAGGCATGAGAGAGCATGCATTCCAGGACAAGGACACAAGGCAGTATGAAAGATCATCAGGGTGCATAAGAAAGAGTTACCGGAAATAAGAAAAGTAGGCAGAGATCCTGAGTGCTTACTCTGTGCCTCAATCCATCCTTACAGCTCTCCCATGAGGGAGGTACTATTATTGTTCATAATACAGATGAATAAATTAAAAGTTGGGGAGGTAAACTAGCAGTTAACATTACAAGAATAATCTACTTTGGGCAACATGGATTGATCTGTCTGATCCATGAGGGTTTTGTCTTTTAGGGGTAAAAAATAATAATAGAGCCAACAGATAATCTATTTTTTAGATGCAAGATAGTGTAAATAATTCTTTACACATGTGTAACAGGTTGTCCACAAAGAACTTTCTGGCACCAAGAAATAGGTGGAATTCTTCCCAATTTATAGGGTTCAATGTAGAGGGACTGAGTTATCAGAGAGCTATGAGTCCTAGAGGTATAACTTGAATCTAGGTCTCCTATACCAAACCTCACTGTCTCATTTCTCCATAAGTTTGTTTTCCTTTTTCATATCCATCATCTCTTTACACCATTGCTTGGTGTCATTAGCAAACTTTCAAAGGCTGTAGTAGTAGATCCCATCTCTAAGATGACAATGAATGTCACAAATGCTTCCCATGGTGATTTTTGCTATTGATCACGACTCCTCACCCTCTAAACTGCCGAACCAAAGCTCGTATGTGACTTCCAATTCCATTTCCCTTCAGAATTACCTTTAACTTTACCATCAAATTCTATGTGACTCCTGCTCTGTGTGATTATATTTATTTTTTTAATAACAGAAAATTATCAAAAGGCTTTACTGGAACTCTGATAAAATATATAAAGAACTAGTGACCCAAGTCATGCTTTAATATAGAAAAATAATTTAATATAGGGGGGGAAGAAGAGAAATAGAATAATTCATAGATAGTTTGATTTAGATGTAAACTGAATTGTTTTAAAGAAGAGAAAGCATTATTGAGAATTAATGATAAATGCAAATTATAGAAAATGTTAAAATATGTGTATTAGATTGTTTGAATCCATCCCTAATTAGCAGATCTCAATTAAGCAGTTACTATATGCCAGGTAGTGAGTTCTTTATCCCCAAGCCTGTCTAGGAAATTAGAAGTAAAGTGGTAACAGAGGGGATGCACCAGGCATAAGAGAAGGCGTGGCAGAGGAGCCAGCAGCACGGGATGAGGGTAAGCCCTCCAGTTCCATGTGCTGTGTGACTCCAGGAATCCTTGCAGCCAGCATGGCATCCCCTCATCTCTACCCCCAGCAGGCACAGGGGAAGGAGTCCCTGGAGCCAATGGGAATGAACTGAATTCAGTAGAACAGTGTAGAACAGAAGCTGGGTAGAGAACAAGCAAGCAGAGGACAAGTAAGTGGAATTTAGTATGATTGCTTCTTCAAGTGTATGTTAAGAGAATGAGAGAGGAGAGAATCTGTGAGGATTTTGGCTTATGATGGCCTTTATCTTTTCCATGTCACAGGGAGGAGGTTATCTGGTGAGAGTGAGGGCCATGGAGGTGAGGCACAGAAGCCAGAGAATAGTTGAAATTGAAGGGAAGGTGTAAGCTGTGCTTGTGTAGGTAAGATTTACATCAGGATGACAGGAGAATTACTTATTTCTTAAAAACAGGATCTATGGTCTCAGAGTACCTATGCTGCAGTGTATTTTGATGTGCAATTTTGTACACTCCACCTAGAAGCAGGGATTTCTTGCTTCCATTTGCCACAGAATTTCTGTTCCATTAAAGCTGAATTATCTCCAATATTAATGCAAAAAATATGAGCTGCACAGTTCCCAGACACCGAGAGCACACTTTGACAGACACATATGTAATAGAGGGCATCATCCACTCAATATTATCAAAAATAAATGTACACACAAATCTCTCCAGAAGGTCAAAAGAACTTTTCAAAGTAAATTGATGGGCTTACAGGCATTCTTTTTTAAATGAGGTGAAGGATCCACTTAAAAGAATTTTATTAGACTTGTTTGATCTCACAACCCTCCAAGAGTAAATGCATTGAGCCTTTTGTACCAATTATCAAGTCCTAACTTGGGTAGCTGTGATGCAGTCCACAGCCCATGAATCATCTTTAATCTGCTCTTGGAAATGCACCAAAGCACCACAAAGATTCAAAATGAAATTAAATCATCTTCAAGCTTCAGAGCAGACCAAAGTATGAGTGGGAAAATGCCATGTTAATGCAATCTATTCTTTTAAATACTAGCCTAGACTAGAATTGTGTATTGTGGGTTTTCTTACCATTTATAACATGATCTCTACTTATTTAATGTAACTTTAATCCATGGATAAATACTTTTCTTTCCATATGAGTGTATCATACTATCGTTTGTGAGCTACAGAGCTCCGTCAATCAGAGCATTGTATCAGACAGTCTGCCCTTCCAATCTCCCTTGTAGAACTGCCACAGATTATGTCAAGCTGCAATTCCCCTCTGCCCACCAGATAATGAGCTGGCACATGGAGGAAAGATCGATGTCAAACAGAAGGGGGAGATAGTTTTGAAGCCATCCCTTTCAGTTGCCATTTGATTCCTTTTGCAGAAATCAATCTCCTCCTCCCTGACAAGTCTGAATGTGTTATCATTGCAGCTTTAGTTCATTGGATAACCAAGAGCTCTCTTTCACTCAGAAGAACATTTTCCATTAGTCTAATGGAAATGGACTGCTTTTACAGTGTGGTAAAAAGAAGGTGAAACAAACAAATAATCAATTGTATTGTGAAAATAGGGTATGCATGAGTGTAACTACAGAGTGGCTACATATATGAAATGAGTAATAGCTATAAAGCTGGTGCCATAGACATTTACTCCTGCAAAACTCCATGTACTTGGAGACCGCTGATGACTGCTAATGGGTCACAGCTTATTATGTAAATGTTCACGGACATACCTGTATGGATACTAGATGTTAGTCAACTTTTAATTATTGTGCTAATCCAAGCTGTAGGGAAAAAAAATCTAATACCTATCACTTTTGTCTGAATTTATGGTAAAGTTTTTTTATATTTTTAGAGGGAAAGTTGCCTAGTGATCTAAAAATGGATGATATTCCTTCCACCCCCCAAAATAGTAATACGACCATATGCAAGCTTCTTAGCTACTGGACTTGTCAGCAGTTGGCAACCAAAGAATAGACTTCAACCAAAACTTGAAGGATTGTAACTGTAGAAGCCAAATGCCAAGAAAGGGTAGAAAAGATCTGCTTTTGCATAAGTCCTGTTTCAGAACACGCATCATAGCACAGGGTGCAAAGGCCTTAAGTGTATATTGGAAAAACCCTCATTAAGAAAATTATAATTTTAAAAGGGAACAACAACTTATGCAGAACTGAGAATTAAGACACCGATCCAGGTAGAGGATCAAACCAAAATGTGCAATAAAGGATAATAAGAGCAGGGAGACAGGAAGAAAGCATGTGCTGTGGATTTGTAACATCAAGTTCCAAAAACACTTAGAGAACATTAGGAGGGTAAAGAAGGCAAATTATTTCTTGTGGTTACATTGACAATTAGCTGCCATTAACCCACACTTCTTGGAGTAAAGGTATAACTTTCCTGTTCTTAAAGCACTCTGCTCCTGTCTGTCTGTAGCAAAGAGCTGTGTATGTCCTCATACCAACTTGTTTTCGTCACTTCCTATCCACCCCATTTATGCGGAAAAGATCCTTGTAGAGGGTTATGGCAAAACACACAACACCTGAGAGTAGACAGGTGAGATGGACTGCAGTTTATCAGTCCTGTTTACTCACAGTCCAGGAATGGAGAACAATATATACAATGTAGGAATACACAGGAGCTTGCACTCAGGAGCAATGCAAACAACCAGGGCTTAGGAAAGGTTTGTAGTATCAAGAAGTTGGGATGACCCTCAATTCTTTGGGAGGATTGGCTGTTTGAATAGTACCATAGACTGGCAGGGAACTGGAAGCCACTATTCAGGAATAAGCAGGAACTTCACTTGGTCCCCTTGATAAGGAAGGTTGTTTGGCTAGGACATCTTCACAATGCAAGTAGAATGGGAAGGGAAACGTACTAGGCCATGTGAGGTTCTTGGCATTTGAACAGAAGTTAAGACAGCAAACAGTATCGGGCCTTAATTTTAGGTCTTAAGCCATACGTCTAAAGAGGGACCTGAATACTATCAAATGTACCATTACAGCTTTCTCCATTTAGAGCTTCCTTATTTCTTAACTCTGTACTGGGACTATGTAACCTTTCCAACTGAGAAAAATTATCTACCTACTCTCCTGTCTTCCCCTTCACACTCTCAATTTGCAGGAGGGTGCAAGAAGCAATGCAACTTTTGGTTTCTAGTTTTCCTACTGCTTTCAAGGCTATGTGCAATGTGAAACATAAACAAACAGAGGTAGGACAAGAAGACAACAAAGTTTTTAATTATGTAGAGTAAGTGATAACATCAGCAAGCATTTGAAAATAATATTGGGTATGTATGTGTTGCCACGAAGCTGCCTGGAGAATGTGGGCACTTATTGCTATTTTTAAAAATATACTTTGAAAAATTTTCATTTACCTAGACAATATTCAAGGCGATGGGAAGAAATTGATATTCTTTGAATTGCTGATTAGACAATATATTATCCAAAAAAAGGCGATAAAACAAATTGGACAAAATGCAACAATTGCAAAATAGTCTACCATGTGGTACATTGATTCCTCTATTTGATTCTGTTTGTATTTGGGAGTAATTTCTCAGGGTGTCTCCCTGAAGATATTAAACTTAGCTTTCAAAAATCTCATATACATTTACAAGATTATTTTCAGAAATTTACTCTAGTAAATTGACATTTTTCTTTTTTGTTACTAAAAAGGAAATACAGTATTCCTTCACTTATCATGGGTATTACATTCTAGACCACCCCACCCCCCGTGATAGGTGAAAATCCATGAAGTAAGAATCTTACATTTATTTTAGTATTTACATATATTTTAAGGCTTTATAAACCCTTCCCACACACTTATAAACCATTCCCAGTCCCTTATTAACCTTTCCCACTCCCTTATTAACCTTTTTCACACTTTTATAAACACTACTTATGTTATTAAACATATTCCACACTCTTAAACCTACATAACTTTAACAACATAGATATACAGTACCACGAAATCCCGCGATATAGTGAAAAATCTGTGATAAATAATTAAATATAATATTTTTTAAAATCCCACCATACAGTGAGGCCGTGATAAGTGAATCGCGATATAGAGAGGGACTACTGTACTACTACTTCAAAATTTCAGCAATTCCTTTACCAAATCTCTCAAGCAGAAATTATTGTTCCATCACACTGTATTGTAATGATGTGCTTACATGTCTGTCTTCCACCTTAGGTGAACTTTATAAAGTCAGGGATAATTTTACTTCTTCCTTGTATTAACATCACTATCATTAGCAGAGTTATCTAAAATATAATGATCTCTTAATAAGTTTTTGTGGAATGAGTGAATGAGTTAATGAATGTCAACCCTCTAAACTCTGAATTTATATATACTAATGATTCTTTGACATTTCCACTGGGATATTAATTAGATACTTCAAACTTAAGATATCCAAAATGTATCTTAATTTCCATTCTCTCAAATCATTTTTCTCAGGAGTAGACAGCACCACACACAGTTGCTTAGGCCAAAAATCTGCAAGTCAACTATAGGGAAATGTTCCCAACTCCTTAAACTAACCCAAAAGCAAGTCCACTCTATATCCAAAGTATAACCTGTACCCATTCACATATCTCCATTTCTGTTACCATCACTCCAGTCCAAGCTACCATCATTTTTTTTTACCAGATTTCCTCATTTCCACTCTTGTCCCAGTCTGTTCTGCACATAGCCTGTGGGGTGATCTCTTAAAAATATAAATCATATGTCACTTTTCTGCATGATGCCCACCACAAAATCCTAAAATACCTTATATGTAGATCCTTCCTACTTCATCTTCCACTGACTGGGTTTCTCAGTCTGTTTCAGCTCCACTGACCTCAGTGATTCTCAGATTGTCCCAGCTCATTCCATCAGGTTGTTTTATTCATGAGTTGTTTCCTTTTCATAAATTATTGGCCCTTTAAATGTGCTCTTGATAAGTTCCTTTTTGTCATTGAGGAGTCAGCTTAAGTTCTATCTCCTTATTAATACCTTTCTGATCTTTCACTCTAAGGCAGCCCCTGGGTCATTTTTATTTACATCACCTGGCTTTATTTTTATCATAATATTCATCATGGCCATTTAAAATTTTCTTGCTTACTTATGTTGATATTCATTGTTCACAGCTAACTTTCCAGGGCCACAAACAGTGTCTAGCACATAAAAACCCTTAAGTAAATGATATTTGGAAATAAATAGTCCATGAATGCATTAAAAAAACTGAATAATTGAATATGTAAATGAGTTTGTGAATAAGTGCATTAATAAACAAAATTTATTTCTTGACATCCATATTATCTCAATTATATCATTGCCAATATGAAATATTATGTATTACTCATCATGAACTATTCATCTCAAAGAACTTTATATGACATATAAATTAATGAAGTCTGATAAGAATCAACCTTATAAATTTAGACATATTTAGATTATGAAAACACCTTAAAATACTTTATTTTACTGCCATAACTCATAAGTAAATTTTTAAAACTTCTTGTTGCAATTAGCTATTCTGTTCTTCTTACCTTCTCTTTTCTCTATCCTTTACAAGTCTTTAATGTTACAGAATTCTCCTTTGTTTCCAATTTTCTTCAGAAGCAAGACTATCAGGTGGGTAATATTATAGAGTGATTTGAATCTTCTCAAATAATCTAAATAGTGCTATATTTATTGAGCAAATTGAATTCAAGTTAAAACTTACGAAAAAGAATACTCCAACCCTAGATAGCTTCGCTGATTAAGTCTACCAAACACATAAGAAAGAAATAATACAAATTCTATGCAAATTCTGCCAGACAATTGCAGAGGAGAAAAACTTTCCATCTCTCTCATGAGGCAAGTATTTTTCCAATATCAAAATTAGGCAAATATATTATATAATAAGAAAAGAAAGCTATAGATTGATATCTCTAGTGAGCAAAGATACAAAAATTCCTAATAAAATGTTAGCAAATTGAATTGAACACTATCTTAGGATAACACAGCATGACAAAGAGCGGTTATCTCTAAAGTACAAGATTAGTTTAATGCTTGAAAACAAATCACTGTAATTCATTATATCAACAGACTAAAAAAATTAAAAAATATATGATCATCTCACTAGATACAGAAAAATCATTTGATGAAGTCCAATATCTATTCTTTATTAAATTTAATAAAGGGAATATATAATTAACTTAAATCTAATATCATTCTTTATTGTGAAAGACTGAACTTACTTCCTAACATCAGGAACAAGGCAAGGGTGTCTATTCCTACCATTTCTATTCAAGACTGTACCAAGAATTTTAGCCAGAGCAATAGGTAAAAAAGGAAATAAAGGCACACAAGAAATAAAAATCTTTTAAAAAGATGATATTGGCATGAGGATAGACAAATAACTCAATATGAAAAACATACAGTCCAGAAATAGACCCTCACATAACATGGTTATTCAATTTTCAATAAAGAAGAGAAGAATATTCAGTGGAAAGGAATTCCTTTTCAACGGATGATATTGGAATACTTAGATATCCATATACAAAAAAATAATAATAAAATTTGATCCATGAATTATACCATACACAAAAATTAACTCAACATGGATCATAGACCCAACTGTAAAATCAAAAACTATAAAACCTCTAGAAGAAAATATAGAAAAAATCTTTGTGGTCTTGGGTAAGTGAACAAGTGGTAACACATCCCAACAACAACGGTCTTTTTCAAATGGGGTCAATACTTTTTTCCTAATAGGGTAAATGAACAGATTTTAATAAGTCACAAAAGTTAATTCATAAGAAATATTTGGGTTTAGCATTAATAAGAATTCTACTTTAAAGTTAATAAATAATTATCATCTAATTTTTTCAATTTTCTGTTAGCATCATTTGGCTAAAGTCAGTTGTGCATATATTAAATAAGGGAAAGGAAGATATAGAACAAATTTATTGAAAAGAATAATATCTATAGTTTTCCAATGGAATTTGTTTACATCATTTTTTTTTCGCCACTACTCTTTCCATTCACTAGAAATACCTGGCTATTTCTCAACCTATATCCATGAAAAGTTCCTTCATCTTATGGCTTTTCCCAATGATAGGCAAAACAGCGAGGAAACCTGCCATCCAACAATGTTCCATGGGAAAACACAGAGACAATTTTCCAAAGCTCTAAGGAAGACTCTAATAAGCTTGCCATCTGGTGGTGTAAGATGCTGTTACAAAACTCCTATCAATAGGAAATAAGATCTCAAAATGAGACCAGCTGGTGGTGTTTAACTGTGAGAAGGCAGGTGGCTACAATTATGGAAACAAGCAACAAAATCTGAATGGCAGCCAGAAAATTGGGGCAGTGCTGACCTACAGAGAGATATGGAGATGATTATATGGAACACAGTGCCCTAGAAGCAAGAAGGATGGACAACCTATAATGTTCTTGCTTAATCTACACAATCAAAATAATTCACGAACAGATGATTAAGAAGCTGAGGACATCCACTCCAATAAAAAGTATGACCCCTTGCTGCTGGATTTTAGAACCAGAACCCAATGGCTAAAGAAGAGGCCAGGTACTCAGGAAGAGAAATCTGTAATACCATGACAAGTGGAAATTCCAAAGTATTTCCTTAGTCTTTCTCCAAAGAAATCCATGGTCATTGATGCAGGTAACCACACTGGGAAAAGAAGAACACTCAGACTACCAAGACATTTGAAAATGTTGAACACAGGCTTTCAGTTGATATTGATATTTGGGGACTTGAAAAGATAATTACACTTCTGTTAGAATAAGGATGTGTGGGAACTAACAGAATATGGTCCAGGTTCAGCTCACCAAAATGTCCATTGACATCATGGATCCACATACTGGTCATTTCCTCAGCCATTGAATGAAGAATTAAAATGGAACTGATGCATTTGTTCCTTGATCTGTGAGGTAAGAGCTATCAGAGCAAAGGAAACTAAGAGAAAGATTCTGAATACTACCCTCCTCAACCTGGTTAAAACACTAAATGCAAAATGATGTTACATCCTGGGCATTGGCAGAGATTGGCACTGCCCTTAAAACTAAATGATGCAGAGGTGATGGTCCCAATGATACTTCCAAAAATAGTATGGTCTTAACACAAAAATAGACTGATGTTGGTGGGTTATACTAGACTACTTCAACTTCTACCAAGTAGTAGCTGTGGTGATGGTTACCAAAACAAATTAAAACTTTCTTAGTATATAGTATGTAGCCATCTATTTGGAAAATGAATTTTTTTTAATCTTTATTGGAAACCAAGACCAGAAACAAAGTCAGAAGTAGATAGCCTTCATATAGGTTGGGCCACATTTTTCCCAACTTTTTTGTCATAAGAGAGACTGAAGGAATTTGGACCATGTGAACATTTTGCAAAATTTAATAATAGTGCATTCTATCAATGACATCATCTTAATCAGATGGATGAGCAAGAAATGTACATTAAGGCTTTGTTAAGACACATGTCCTGTAGAAGAAGCAGGAACTTATCACATCAATGAACATTCTAAGGACATGATGGTTTGGGGAATGTGTGAAAGTCCTTTCTAAAGTAAAGGACAATTTACTACATCTTCTATCTCCCATTACTAGGGCACAGAGTATGAATGGGCTTTGCAGCAAATGCAAGCTACAGTGTAAACATGTCTTCCTTTTGGGCCATGTAATCTAGTGGAATCCATGGTATTAGAGATACCTGTGATGGAATAAAGGTCTTGTGGAGTTTCTGGAAAGCATCAGTAGGAGAATCACAAAGTGGATCCTTAGGGTTCTGAAGCAAGGCCATGCTGTCTATAGTACAGTATTATATACTGCATGAAAAGCAGCTCCTAGGATGCTGTTGTGTTAACAGTAGAGCAGGAGCACCAAGCCATCAAGGAACTATGCAGCCAAACTGGCCATCATGAGCTGGGCTATGTCAGAACCAAGTTATAAGACCATGTGGGTCCGTTAGCGATCCATTGTCAGTTGGAAGTTATACATACATCTGAGATCAAGTCCTGGCTGCAACAGAGAGGACAAGTATGCCACAAAAACCAATGGCCTCCAACTTAACTACCCTTGCAGTCTCCTTCTACTTACACTAATCTCCGTATAAGGGAAGGAGATTTTATAATCAGTTTATATAGAGAAAAAAAATTGAACTTGATACATAGATGGCTTGGTCAACATGTTGGTGAAAGCCAAAAAAAAGAACTGCAGTTAGTTACATGATAGCTCCATTCCTTGATGGCCCTGAGAGACAGAAGTGAGAGACATTCTGCCATTGGATAGAGCTTTGAACAATGCATCCAGCTATTCACTTTGTGTGGAATAAAAAATAGCCTGAAGTAAATATATGTAACATATTATATATAATATACATATATGCATACATATACATATATAGATAGATTTAGGTTTAAATTTAAAATTAGGTTTACATTCAGATTTAGATTTAGATTATATTTAGGTTTATGGGCAGCGGTGAATGGCCTGGGAGCTTCAGCAGGGGACCGAAATAATAAAAATGTTTCTAAGGGTTTTTTGTTAGTTTTATATTATTCTGTTCATTCATTTTTTTTGATACTTTATTTCTCTCAATGTAATTTGTTTGTTTCCTTTAATCTGAATAAATAGGGTAAATTATTGCTTCAACTCTTTCCTTCCATTTATTCCTTGTTTATTTTTTCTCTCTTTCATGGAAAATCCATTGTACACCATCTGCTAAGACTTCTTCTATCCTCTATATGTCTTAACTCTCCATTTTTATTTTCTATCTCTCTATCCCTTACTGATCCTTTTCTAAGAGTTATTAAGAGTTTCTAAATGTCATCTTTCAATTAATTAATTTATTTTTTGGATATTTTCTTTTTGCTGTTTAATCTATTCATTGAGTTGTTTGTTCAAATGACTACTTATCTTATACCCAGTATTTTGAATTTGTTTCTTTTATAACTGCTACTCCTGCTATACAAATATCTTTCTTTATTTCTTTGAAAATAATTTATTTTTTTTAATTCCTTTTCTCTCAGGTCAAGTAATTCTGCTTCTTCCCATACAAGCTGTTGAATGTGTTGTATATCTTCTGGAGTGACTGTCTTTCCTCTGATAAGATGTTATACTTCCCTGTGGTCAGTTTTCCCTTGAACACATCAGCCTTGATGTTGAATATGGGGAAAAGTAGTGAAAGCAGCCTCCCATAAGTTTAGGTCTTGGGAATGAAAATGCCTCAAGGTAGAGCTCCTTTACAAATTTTCCCACACCAGAAAACTCCTCGTACCTTTACCAACATTATTTTACTGGGATGTAATTTTCTCACCTTTAGGCATAGAAAAAGAAATGAAGTTGTAAATGGCAGTGGCCAGCCAGTCTACCTTCTCTTCTTGTTATCTGCATCTCACCTCAGCTAGGTGCTATTATCATACCATTCTACTTCTAAGCTGAGATGATTATTACTATTTTTCTATCTTGCATTATTTACTGGCCGGGCAATGATCTTCCCAACTTTACACTGGTGTCAGGCAAGGGGGTTGGGTAATATTATAATTAAAAGTCTGTCTTTGGCCCTGGCTGCTGTTGCTCAGTGGATTGAGTGTCGGCCTGCAAGCCAAGTGTCACTGGTTCAATTCCCAGTCAGGGCACATTACTAGGTTGCATGTCAGGTACCCAGTTGGGGGCACAAGTGAGAGGCAACCACACAGTGATGTTTCACTCCCTCTCTTTCTCCTTTCCCCTCTCTCTAAAAATAAAATAAGCAAAAAAACAAATAAATAATTTTCTTTTTAAAGTCTGTCTTTATCCCTCTCTGCCTCTCATTGCATCTGGTCCTCTTCCTCTTTGGGGGACTGTTTTAAACTTTACACTAGAACATAACTAGCTTCTATTTCCCAAATGTTTTTATAATAAATTAATACTTTTACCATGAAATAAAAAGTATTGAATATTTAATGTTTATTCTGCAAATATTTTATGTAGATCCCTCAAACTCCCTCCTGCTTCTATGTACCTCTAGGTTTGCACTAGCAAGAGAGGCATGGCAGTCATGTTAGTGTGCCACCCTGTTCACCATTATTTGATCTGTGTCATTTAGGCATATTTTTAAAAAATAACATTTTGAAAGCTCTTTCAAATTCTGAAAATATGCAAATAATACCCATATGAGTTTCCTATCTGAAAATGACACACATTAATCTATTTACTTTATTTAATAGAAATAGGAATTCTTAAAAAAGTTGAGACTAATTAAACATAAAGTACCTCAAGCTTTAATTTTGGCACTATTTCAGTTTTTATTTTTTGTCCATGATTTATATAATAATTTTCTTTAGACAAATTAATTAGTTATATGTGTCGAGCAAGTTAAATACATGCTAAATATTTTCCCAAGAAAACTAGGTTGAAACTGGGTGCTATTAAAACCTTCAAATGAATGAAATCTGTTTTTAACAAATCACACATTATTAATTAAAACTGGATAGTAAGGCATATTATTGGACGCTTGCCAAGAATAATTATGGAATTTCATTTTTTATTGGAACAAGATGAGTTAACCAAGAAAAGCTAATCTAGTTCACTACGACCAAAGCTTGAAAGCATGACCATTAACTACTCACCTTATCAGTTTGGGTTAGGATTGAAAAGCAAGTGTGATCCAGGGATAATTCTTATGGTATAACTGATAATTGAGAGAGATCTTCATCTAATTCTTTTTTTAATTTTAAGTAGGCAAGAAATTGGATATCAAGAAAAATAATATACTGATCCAAGTCACACAGCTGGTTAGTGGCAAAGCCAGAATTGTAAAATAAATTTTTTTCTTACCATGGCTAAAAATGGCTAAACAATTATTGCTTACTCAGTAAATTTTATTATGTATCATTCTACATTAAATCTAAATGATACTTTACTTTTGAAAAATTGTTATAAAATTTGTATAATTAAAAAACAAACAAACAAACACATGTTTCCAAATAATTGAATCATTGCTGGGAAGGACTCATTGTCTTCCATAATGGAATTATTTTCTGGTTTGTGCTTGCTTAGCAGCCACTCCCTCTTCTTTTCTTCTTTTGGTACATTAAGGAATTATCTTGCCTCCATGAAGCACAGTAACAGTAGGGCTCTTACTCAATATGTCCACACCCTGCCCCCTAACCCAACAAGTTCATTCAGCTTCTTTCTTTCAGGATTTCAAATATTGAGAAGCATGATATAAGGACAGAAAGTATTAGTTGAAGTATGTTTATTCTGAGTAATCATTATTTAGGCCCACAGAAATTCCTCAGGTCTAATCTTTCTAGAAGAATGATGCTCTGGTCTTACCATCTTTCTAATGATCCTTCTCATTGCACTTCTCCTTATCCAGCTAACTGACATCCTTTCTTCCTCTGCATGCATTAGCTAGAATCAGTTTTTGTGGATTGCCATCACTGGGGTCTAACTGATGCAATTTCCATCTCTGTGACTGAAGCAGGATGCAGCCTTAATCAGATGGTTTGTGGCGTTGAGTGGCATTGTTCCCTGTAAGAATTGAGCTGGCATTCTTCATTTGTCCTATTGCTTCATTTGTTTTATCCTTTGTAAAAAATGCTAACAGCCTAAGAGCTGATGAAAACTTTTCCTTGTTAGCAAAAGCTATCTATGATTACTGAATGTACATAGCCCTTATACTCATCTTAACTCAGAATCCAAATGAAAATAAGCACTGCCACACTGTGTGGGACTGAAGAAAAAAATACAAGTGTCTTAAGGAAATTATTTAAAGAAAACTCATAAGAATTGAAGTCTTAGACCTAGAGGTATTTAATACATTCTGCTTTTACTACTGAATTTGTAAATGTTGGTTTCCATGATGATATATATTTGAAAGATGTGACAAACTAAATACATTTGTTAGAAGGGGATTCTTAAATAAGCCTAGAAAGATCATACCAAACCTACAAAAACCACTCATTGACTATTTTTTAAGTGCTGGGAGTAGTTGGTGCAGGAGATATGGGCAGCTACATGCCAATGTTGAAGGTTGAAGAATACTTTTGGGGACTGTAAGACACCTGCTGTTTCCATTTCTAATTGAAGAAATTGAAATGACAAAGAGAAAAGAAACAAAGATTGTATGAAGAGGAAAATAATAAAAGAAAAAAAGGAGAAACTAACATTTGTTATAGATATTAAGGACCAACTATATGGCAGGTACACTCTAGGTGATTATATTAAATACCTCACTTATTCCTAACTGTCTTGTGAGATAAATATTATTATGCTCATTTTATAGTTAAAGAAATTAGGACTGGAAGAAATTAACTTCCCTAAGTTCATGAGTATTGTGAGTGAAAGATAGTTTTCAGTATCAGATCTGTCTGATTTAAATTCCATGGGTTTATTACTGCTTTAGGTGCTACACAACTGGTACTAGTACCATTACTACCATTACTGCTAGAGCTTAACTAGAAAGATTTTGTATAAAGTGAGTAAGGAATTTATTAGAAAAGCTTCACTAAAAGGAATTTCTCTTCCTTCAGTGTGTCTTAGGTACTTGTTAAGTTTTATTATTGTGCTAGAATCTGATATACTCTAGTGAAATTATTGAGTATTCTTTCTTCTTTCTCTTCCAACTCTTTATCAATCTAAAATAGAACTTTATTTAAAATTAGTTGATTATAACCCATTTCTGCAAGGTGGTATTTGCTACATAACCGTAATTAGACCCAGTTGTATAGTCTGTTGATGGATTAGCTCACCTTCATTTTACTGAAACTTCACAGGCAGAAATGAGTCTTAAGAGTGGCATAGGAATGAATGGTGTGGTGGTAAAGAGGCAGAGCAAATAATATCCATGCCACTTAGTTACACTTCTCTCTTAAAATATATAGTCAAAAGTGGACCCTGTGTTACTTAAAACAAACTATCTTCTCTTTGCAGTATCATATAATGGTTAAGAGATATGGACCAAGGTACTTGGTTAAAATCTATTTGATTTTAGGCTTAAAAAAAAAATTCTGTCTATGCCTCAGGTTTTTCATCTGCAAAGCAGGAGGCATAGGACAAAATAGGTCCATACATGAAAAATACTTGGTGTTGTACCTGGCAAATAGTATCCTTTAATAAGTGTGAGCTGTTATTTAAATTGTGATTGTGTTAGCAGTGTGAACAATGCTTTTGGAAAGTGTCAGACATCCTGTTCTTTCCATTTTAATTAGAGTTAAATGACAAAGAGAAAAAGAGGAGTTTGGCGGTAGGGGGAGGAGATTTCTTTTTCCTTTGGGATACCCAGAATAGATTTCTAGGAGAGAGTAGTAACAACTAGCCTCTATTTTTCTACTTTTTCTGAATCATTCTGTTAAACTGAGCCTGAAATCTGATTCTTTATTTGAGGCTACATGTTTACTGAGTGTCAAAAGATGGTAAACAAAATTAAGATTGAATTCATGGGATACATTAAAATGAGAGATAAAGTTTGGACTGATCTAATAAAAAACACATTTAAATAAAGGAAATAAAAATAAAATCTTCATTTTCATGTACGAAATTTTAAATGCCCTTAAAAATGGTTTCAAACTTTTATTCATTCTCCACATCAGATGATCTTGAAAGATAAAAGGACATACTAGCAATTTACAATTATATTTGGACTGGAAGGCCTTGATGATGCTATTAACACAGGCTTTGAAGTAGTTTAATATAGAGCACATACACTGTAGATACAGCTTATAGTTGGCAAATATTCTAATAAAATTGATTATGTTCATACCAAGGGAAATGACCTAGCAGTGGATCAAAAGGCTTTTTAAAATATAGTAAAAACATTTTAGTAACTATATCTGCTTTCACAAACTTCAAAATATCATCCAAAAGAAGTCTGTCTTTGTAAAACCAAATCTCTTTATCAAGTGTGTCAGTAGAGCTATGATACTTTCAAATGTCAAATCAAACAGCTCAGGCAAAACAAAATCAATGCCATCCCAACATCAATTTTCCAAGATTTTTAAAACATCTACTTTTCCTTTTAGAACAAAAAGTCAAATAACAGAAAAATATCAGTTACCATGGATTGAGTATAACAATGACTTTTTTCCAGGAAAAAAATATGTAGCAGTGTCTGGCAACATTCTGCATTATAATAAAAACCTAACAAATATAAAATGAAATTGTGATATCCAAGATTACCTAGGGTGTGAAGAAAAAACCCAAGAGTCACTCTAAGAAACTGTTGGTGAAAAGTAAATAGGTAATAGCCTTTTGGGAAGAAACTCAACATCTGCAATGTGTCTACTTTTAACTTAGCAATTGCATTCTTGGGAATATACTTGTACAGGAGGCATTGGTGCTGGTAATTCAGTGTAGGGTTCCCATGTGAGACTTCCTGAATTCAACCCTGGCTCTGTAATTTACTAGTCAGGGGGCCTTCAGGGCCACCGATGGTCCATAAAATGCCTTGGTACATATTAGAACAAATTTTTCCCTCTGGATGAAAGCAGTTTAGGGACACAAGGTTCAAAAACCAGAATGTGCCTTTAGGCATTTTAGAATCAATCTCCCCTTCTTTCTGCTAAAAACACTTAGGCCAAGGGTTGGTGAAAGAAGTTTAAGCTGGATCTTAGCCCCAAGTTGCCACTTTGTCAGGCACCCCAATGAGAGAAACAATCTACATAATCCAGGCAGAGTTGGCAGGGAGTATCAACTTTAGAGGGTTAGTGTGGAGTTCAAGTGAGATTATCTATGTAAAATGCTTAGCATAGTGTCTGGCACATAGTAAGTGGTCAAAAAGTGGTAGCTATTATCATACTCTACAGAAAATGGTGTTCAAAATATTATTGTGATATTCATGCAGTAGTGCTTATTCAACTTAAGATTTTGAAATAATCTAAAATATTTTTCAATGGGGATAGTTTAAACAAAATATAATACAGACTGACAGTGACCAGAGGGGAAGGGGGAGGGAGACAAAGGTGAAAGAAGGGAAGGACCTCATTAAGGAACAGGTATAAATGACCCATGGACATGGACAACAGGGGTGGGGGTTGACTGTGGGAGTCAGGGTGGGGAGCAGGTGGGGCAGGGGAGAGCAATGGGGGGAAATTGGGACAACTCTAATAGAACAACGATACAAAAAATAAAATTTAAAAAACCTAGTACAGGCTTAAAATTCCATAAACTTCATTTTTTCGAATTCTTTGTTGTAGTAAAATACACATAGCATAAAATTTAGCACTTAACCATTGTTAAGTGTACAGTTCAGTGACATCAAGTGAGTTCATATGGTTGTGCAACCAGCACTTCCGTCTATGTCTTCATCTTGCAAAACTAAGTCTGTGAACTGAAAAGAATGCAATGGATTTATAGGTAATAGCATAAAAAGATGTCTATAATACATTTTTAAAGATTTTATTTATTTACTTTTAGAGAGAGGCGGAGGGAGGGAGAAAAAGAGAGAGAGACCTGTTGGCTGCCTTTCACACCCCCCCCCAAATGTGGGCTGACCTGCACCCCAGGCATGTGCCCTGACTGTGAATCGAACCAGTGATCTTTTGGTTCACAGGCTGGCACTCAGTTCACTGGGCCACACAAGCCAGGCAAAAAGATGTCTATATTATGTTAATAAAAGGGAAGTTAGGAAGTTGTAGTATAATCTGAATTCATTTTTCAATAAGACAGAGAATAAATTATTTATAGGATTATCCTGTCTGTACTTATTATCTAGAAATTGCCTTTCCTCCTATTCTAGTTAAAAGTGTCCCTGTTAGTCCAATGTGATACCATGTAATAATAATAGTTGCTATCTCATTGTTACGCTTATTAAATGCATTAATACTTGTATAACAATTAGACTGCTACTGGCACTTATTAATTGCCACAGAAATGTTTCTATTATTAATACAATAAAAGTTTGGGAAAGAGCTTTACAGTATGTATCCTCTAAGATAGATAAAAAAAATAATAGCCACTAAGTTACCTTTTAGTTACCTTGATTTTATAAAACTGCTACTACTATTATGAAGAATAAAACAATAACGAAAATAAAAGTAATAGCTAATAATTTTGGCCTTACATCATTTTTATTCTGGAATAAAAACTCTTTAATTAATGTATAGTTGACATACAATATTATATTAGTTTCAGGTATGTAACATAGTGAGAATTTACATGTATACATCTTACAAAGGGAATCACAAAAAGCCCACTAATAATCTGTCACAGTATAAAGTTATTGTGACATTGACTGTATTCCATATGCTGTACTTTATATCCCCATGACTTATTCATGTTATAAATTTGTACCTCTTAATCTCCCTAACCTTTTTGCTCATACCCCCACTGCCCGACTGGCAACTATCTGTTTTACTGTACCTACTAGTCTATTTCAGATTTTTTTGTTGTTCATTTGTTTAGCTTTTTAGATTCCACACATATGTAAAATGATACAGTATTTGTCTTTCTCTGACTTATTTTGCTTAGCATAATACCCTTTAGGTCTATCCAAGTTATCACAGTGACAAGATTTGATTCTTTCTCATGGCTGATTAATATTCCAGTATACACACACACACACACACACACTTTTTTAATGAATTTATCTGCTGATCAACACTAAGTTTGCTTTCATAGTAGTAACTAATATTTGTTGCACAACCCCTGTGTCTGGCATGGGGCCAATGCTTACCCAGCATTATCTTATGTAATCTTTACAAGGCTCTGTAATAGATGTGAAGGACACACCTTTAGAGACAACTCCTTTTTATCTTTGCCCTTTCTCTAGAATTCCAGTTCCACAATCTGCTTCTGATACTTAATCAAGAGAAATGCTTCATATTCTCTTGTAATTTCTCTGCTTCCTCTCTGATGCTTTGTCTACTCTTATATATAGTGAAAAAATCATATACATAGGTGTGTGGTAAACTGGATTTCTGTAAATCTTTGAGTAGCCTCTTCTAATCTCAAATAAATCTCACAACACCCTTCACAAGTCTGAATACATCTTGGTCATCCAACAGGATAGGTGGTCAATTTATATTTTGTGGGTTTCCCAGAGAGCATGTAAAATCAACTTTGTTCAGAGTCTACCAATTTTAAAGATGAAAACTTAAGCTTATGGTAAAAAAATGCATTCTAAATCAAGGAAGAAAGTGACTTTATTCAACAGCAGTAAAGGTGAGAGTGGCAGTAATCATCATCACCATCACCACCATCAGCAGCAGCAGCATCTTTGATTTATTGAGTCATAATGTCATGACAAGCACATTGCATGCTTCATCTCAATTAATTCTTACAACTTGATTAAGTACATATTATTATCCTAACTTTATTGTTAAGGAAACTGAGGCTCAGAGAGATTAATTGTCAAAGGCCACACAGCTAACTACTGAGTTGGACAAAAGGTCTGTATGGTTTTTTTCCCATAAAATAAAAGGCACAGTTTTCATTTTCACCAATAACTTTATTAATTTGGATCTTTTGAGTATGTAGACTACCTCTCGCATGGTATGACATCAATTGTTCTCAATTAATGTCTCGATTTGATTGTTATCAACTTCAACTGATCTGCCCAACCATGGAGCATCATCCAGCCAAAAATCTCCAGCGCAGAACTTTGCAAACTACTTTTGACATGTGATCAGTCACATCATCTTCTCCATAATCTGCACAAATCTTTTTATCTTTTTGTGTTTCAGTTGTGTTTTTATCTTTCTTGAAATAATAAAGCATGATATGCCAAAATATTGCATATTTTCTTCCATCTTCAATATTAAAATGGCTGCACAAAACTTCACCAATTTTTTTTAATGCACACTGATATGACAGCTGTCACAATTTAATCTAACAAAACTGTTTTGAATGATGTTAAAGACAACTAAGTGCTACTAGAATCATCGTACAGAAAAAAACAAACTTTCTGACCAGCCCATATTTACCAATACATGAACTCAGGCCTCTTTGAGTCTAACACCTACATTAGCTACTTCTTACGACTTAGGGTTTTAGTTTTTCATAAATAACATGGTAGTTCAGTAGAAATGATATTAATAAACTTTAAAGTAAAGTTAATCATAGAGCTCATAGGGAATATGCTATTACAAAACATGTCAGTTGTTACTGAATATTAAAGGATACAAAGAATCTGATCTGAAGAAGGAAGCACTATATTTGTAAAACCAGCATTTGCTTCTGTCTGCTCTACTTCCAAAATGAAACACTAATAAACTTACCAAAATTTAAAGATCTTGCTTGCCTTCAAACTTCTCCTAGTTCTATCTTTGCCTTCACTTAACTTGTTTCTCCCTTCTTCAACATAAATGTCTTATTCTTCCCTACTACACCTGTCTCGGGACTTTTACTCACTGTTCCCTTCTCCAGTATTAGATCACTCTCTTATCTCCCTCTATATTTAAATAATTGAATCTTTTTAAAAAGTTTTTGAACTTTTAATTTAACTGTCACTTCCTCTGAAATGCTATTCTTGGTCATTCTCCCTAAGCAAGTCTTATTTTTCATGCCATCTGTTTGTATTCCTCACAAATTGTAATTTGTTGGGGATGTTTTTGTTATTTTTTCTTTGTTTTTGCTTACTTGCATATTGTAAAAAACAGACTTAATGCCTGTTTCTTAACCATTGTATATCCAGAGCCAAGTTAAAGCCTGTTCACTACATTTTAAATAAATAAATTATATGTTAAACATATGCTTATAATGTGGAGTGATAATAGTAAGCAACTAATATTTATATATAATGCCAAGGCAATGCCTAAATTTATTAAATCTTCACTTGTGACTTCTCATTTTTCCAACATTTCTTATGAATGAGATCCCTTACAATAACAGTCCAAACTAATAGTTATAATCTCACCATGACAGTAAAGTCCAAATGACACTGACATTACACTAAGCTTGCAGGCACTGAGTCAAAGTAATCAGGCATGATGAGAAAATGAGAAAGGCTGATTCACACACTGGGGAACCTTTTGATTACATAAATGCAGAATAAGATCTACTGAATCCATGTGGATTTAAGCCAGTTTAAACATTTTACATAGTGAAAAAAAGGACCAATGAGGCACCAAGGAGACTACTTTCAAGACATGTATGTTTTGTTTTCATCAGAAAGAGAATGAATTGGCATAATACAAGATTTTGACACAAGCTGTTGGCACCAAAGGAGGTGATGCCCTCACTCATCAAACTTGGACTTGTGTCCACTGCCAGAAACCATTTATGTTCTAAGTTGCAGGCTTTCTTATTTACTTAATGTTTTCAAATAACCAGAAAACATTGGAAATAGTATTGAATCTCAGCACTGAGGGGAGAAAATCCTTATCATTAATTAATTGGTTCCATCGATGAGAAACATATATAGCCTCCCTTACCCCCGCCCTCAGTGCATGGTACTGTGTGACATTCAACTTACTCCAACTGTTTATTGTCAGCAAAAGTCAATGGTCCTGAGCTAAGGTCCTCAGATCTTGAGAGGTACTGAGAATTAGACCTGGATACAACGTGATGCCTTATGTCTGAGTGTGTGTATTGATAAGAATCCATGCAATAAACCTGCAAAAGGATTAGGTGGTGTACAACCTAAAATCTGCCATTCCTGACAGACCTTCTGCTCTTGTCATCCACCATATTTTCCTGATAGGTCTGGTTCCTGAGAGGTACAGCTGGCAGCTCTCTCCTTTCTATAAGGTTATATCTTCAATTCTTTTTATCTATAGTCTATTCTTTCTCTGAACTTCACTCTTGTCTAACAACAGCCCATTTAACATTACTCTTTGGATATCTAACATCAAAATAAACATGTCCAGATATCCAAGATGGCAGAGGAGTAAGTGGAAGCTGCACTAACCTCCTCCCAGGACAGTCTGGATTTACAATATAATTGTGGAGAAATCATCTGGAATAATCAACTGAACACTAGCTGAGGAGAAGCCATATAGCCACGGAGAGACAAAAAAGGCTGCTATATCACAACATGACTGGTAGGAAGTGCAGAGCTGTGAAAGGGCTAGCAGGGATCCCACTGGTGGCAGCTGAAGATAATGAGAAACAGCTCAGAAGCCGTGGGTTTCCCCTGAGAAGGGCAGGGTCTAAACCCCCAGCTGGGCTTCCCAGCCTACAGCAACAGAGTGGAAAGTAAAATAGTATCCAGCTGTGAAAAGCGAAAAGCCACAGGGTTTCTTGCTAACCATAGAGAAACAGCTGCAGAAAAGGAGCTCTTAAGTGGATCACATATAAACGTATTTTGGCCCCCACTTACCTGGGCGGAAGCAGAGGGAAAACAGAGAGGACTAGAAATGCTTGGGGAGAATTTGGTGCCGTGGCTTTTAGGGGAGAACTGGGGGAGCAGCCGACTGGGTCCCAGTGCTGACTCATCCCCACACTGCAGGCAGACCATTCTCCTCTGAGTGGCATCAGCCTGAGGGGAAGCAAAAGCCCTGCCTACAGGAATTAAGCTGCCCCACCCTCGGTCCTTAAGCCTGATGGCTAATCACAGATTGAATAGATTATCAACTAAAGGAGACAGACAAAGGCAGTAGATCCCCGAAAGCCTCCAACAGGCTGCTTAGGCCCAGACTGGTACACAATCCGACACCACCAGGGGCAGATCCAGGAAGTGCAGATCATTCTAAGAAGCACCAACAAACAATAGGAGTCACAAAAATGGGGAGACAGAGAAACAACCCCCCATCGAAAGGAAAGGTAGAATCCCAAGGAAGAGTGCTAAATGAAATAGAGGGGAGCAAACTATCAGATATGGAATTCGAAACATGGATTATGGAGAAGCTCAATGAGCTCAGTGGAAACTACAAAGAACTTCAGGGAAACTACAAGGAACTCCAGAAAAACTACAAGGAACTTACTGAGAATTACACCAGCATGAAAAAGAACATAAAAGCTATCAATAAGAGCCAGGAGGAAATGAAGAATACAATCTCTAAAAAAAAAGAGTAGAAGGAATTAAAAGCAGGCTAGAGGAAGCAGAATATGGATCAGCGAGCTGGAGGACAATGTAGACAAAAACTCCCAGACACTGAAACAAAATGAAAAAACATTGAACAAGAATAAAGAGGTTTTAAGACAGCTTCAGGACAACATAAAATGTAATAATATCTGTTTCATAGGAATTCTAGAAGGAGAAGAAGAAGAGCAAGGGATAGAAAACCTGTTTGAAAAACTAATAACAGAAAACTTCTCTAACATGATGAAAGAATCACACAAGTCCAAGAAGCAGAGAGGGTCTCAATTAAGATGAATCCAAACATCCCCACTTCAAGACACATCATAATTAAAATGGCAACATTCAAAGACAAAGAGAGAATCCTAAAAGCAGCAAGAGAGAAACAACTAATAACATACAAGGGAGTTCCAATAAGGTGATCATCAGATTTCTCAGCAGAAACACTGCAAGCCAGAAAGGAGTGGCAAAAATATTCCAAGCAATGAAAAACAAAGGCCTACAACCAAGAATACTCTACCCAAAAGAAGGCTAAAAGAACACATCTCCACCAAACCAGCATTGCAAGAGATGCTAAAGGGTCTGCTTTAAGAAGATCAAGAAACACAGAGAGACAGAGAGGAACACAAGTACAAAGGAAGAAATTACAATGACTAAGTATCTATTGATAAAAACCTTAAATGTAACTGAATTAAGTGCTCCAATCAAAAGACATAGGGTAGCTGAATGGATTAGAAAGCATGAGCCACATACATGCTGCCTACAAGAGAACAACCTTAGAAAAAAAGATCTACACAGACTGAAAGTGAAGGGATGGAAAAAAGTATTTCAAGTAAATGGACATGAAAAAAAAGCTGGGGTAGCAATAGTTATATCAGACAAAACAGATTTCACAGAAAAGACCATAAAAAGAGACAAAGAAAGACATTTCACAATACTTAAGGGAAAAATCCATCAAGAAGATATAAACGTTGTAAACATATATGCACCCAACTTAGGAGCAGCCAAATAAGTAAAGAAAATATTGAAAGACTTCAGAAAGGATATAGACAGCAACACAGTTATAGTAGGGGACTTTAACACCCCATTGTCAACAATAAAAAGTTCTTCAAAGTAAAGAAACACCAAAGATATTGAGGCATTGAACCTCAAATGGACTTAGTTGAAATTTACAGAACTTTTCACCCCAAAGAAGTAAAATATACATTCTTCTCAAGTCACATGAAACAGTCTCAAAAATACATGGTAGGACACAAAACAAGCCTCAACAAATTCAAGAAAATTGAAAGTATGTCAAGCATCTTCTCAGATTACAATGGCTTCCAATTGGAAATTAACATCAAGGAAAAAACTCAAAACATTCACACTCAAGGAGAATCACTAATAAAAAATTTAACCCTACAGCTACAAGAACTAGAGGAAGAACAACAAGCAAAGCCCAGAGCGAGTAGAAGGAAGGATACCATCAAGATCAGAGCAGAATTAAATGACATAGAGACTAAACAAATAATTCAAAAGATCAACAAAGGTAGGAGCTGCTTCTTTGAAAAGATAAACAAAATCGACAAGCCTTTACCAGGCTCATCAAGGAAAAGAGAGAGAGAACTCAAATAAATAAAATCAGAAATGAAAGAGGAGAAATCACAACCGATACTACAGAAATACAAAAGATTGTAGGAAATTATTATGAACAACTGTATAACAAGAAATTTAACAACCTAGAGGAAATGGACAAATTTCTGGAAACATATAATCTTCCAAAACTGAATCAAGAAGAAACAGAAAGCCTGAACAGACCAATAACAACTAATGAAATTGGAGCAGTAATCAAAAAACTCCCAGCACACAGAATCCCTGGTCTGGATGGCTTCAAAGATGAATTCTAAAAAACATTTAGGAAAGAACTAACTCCTATCCTTCTCAGGCTATTCCAAAAAAATCCAAAAAGAGAGAAGATTCCCAAACTCATTCTATGAAGACAGTATTACCTAATTCCAAAACCAGGTCAAAACAAAACAAAGAGGAATTCTGGATAAGATGGAGGCGTAGACAGACATGCTGTGTCTCCCTTCACAACTAAGAAGAAATACGACTACCTCAAAACTAGAAACAACCAGAAGTTCCAGAAAATAAAGCTACATGGAAGTCCAGCAAACAAAAATATTTTTAAAAAAAATCTCATCCAGACAGGTAGGAGGGGCGGAGCCCGAGCACAGAAGACACGGTGTGGTGGTGGCAGCAGTGGAAACAGCAGCAGGCTGGAGGAAAGTGCAGTTACACATTTTAAAATGTCAGGAAGGACACCTGGGGAGCATTCCCAGCTCCTCACTAGAGCAGCTCATTGTCCCAGCAATGGAGAAAATCAAGCCTCATTGCTTTTGACTGTGCAAACCAGTGGGGGTTGAGACAGAGGCAGAAACTGCCAGTCTCTCAGCAGAGTCCACTTGTTTAAAGGGACCCCACAGACCTAAAACATCCACAGACCCACCCACTCCGGAAACGACAGCCAGGGCAGCAGCTAAAGGAGTGCCAGTCCAGTGCAGAAGTGGAAGAAGTGTCTGGAAAAGTGTCAAGTGCTAAGAAAGCAGCATTATTCTTTCTCAGATCCCTCCCCTGCATACAGCACCACAACGTGGTGAAACAAGTCACCTGTTATGATGAATACCTGAGGTTCTGCCCCTTAAACATAGTAGGAGCAACAGCTCTGCCTGGGACATGGAAGTAAACAAACACAGGATACTTCCAGCCAAGATGGAGGCATAAACTGACACACTCTGTCTCCCTCCAAAACTAAGAAGGAATACAATTACCACAACCAGCAATAACTGGAAGTTCCAGAAAATAAATGGAAGTCCAGTGTATGAAGTTATAAAGAAGTGGTAGGAGGGGTGAAGTTGGGATGGAGAGATCAAGCTGTGCTATCCACAGCAGCAGCAGTGATGGCAGCAGGACAGCAGTAAGCACAGACACCCATATTTAAGGGGAGGCGAGAAGTGCCTGGGGAGCACCCCCAGCTACAGACCAGACCCATCAACTTGCAATTCCAAGGCTGGGGAAGGCAGACCCCCCATTGTCTTGGACTGTGAGGCCCGGTAGAGGTGGGGACGGTGGAGGAAGCTCCCTGTCTCTCAGCAAAGATTTAATGGCAGGAATCCATCTTGGACCCCCATCAATGCAGAAAATGCCCGGTTGTGATGTGTGCACAGGGCTCTGCTCCCTATAGCATAGGAGGTGTGACAGCCCTGCCCAGGAAGCAAAGGTAAATACAAAACTGTTCAGGATGGCACAGATCATGATAGACATCCCAATGACGCAGCTGACCAGACAGCAAATTTCTAATCTAACAAAGAAGCAGATAGAAAACCTTTCTGAGGAACAGTTCAGATCTTTGCTTATAAAAGTGCTTACAGACCTAACAGCAGATCTTAAGCAAAAAGGGGAAGGAATGGAAGGCTAGTCCTGCTGAAATGAACAAAAACACATACGAAACTAGTGGTGAGGAAAAGAAAACCAGAAATCAAAAAAAAAACAAAAACAAAAAACAAAAAAAACCAAATCGGAACATAGGGAAGAAACAAATAGTCAATCAGTGCAGAAAGAAGAAATGAGAAATGAGGAAAATCAGGAGAAGCTCAGAAACTTATCGGACAGTTATAAGCGGGTGAACATCCAAATCATAGGGTTGCCAGAAGTTGAAGAAGAAGAACTAGAAATGTAAAAGTTATGTGAAAAAATAATGAAGCATAACATCCCTAACTTGGGGAAGGAAATAGACTTACAGGTCCAGAAAGTACAAAGAGTTCCAAAACAACTGGACTCAGGGAGAACCACACCAAGACACATTATAATCAAAATGTCAAAAATTAAAGATAAAAAGACAATCTTAAAAGCAGCAAGAAAGAAGAACATAATTACATACAAAAGGGTCCCAATAAGATTGTCAGCTGATTTATCAAAAGAAACTCTGCGGGCAAGAAGGGACTGAAAAGAAATATTCAGAGGAATGAAAAGCAAAAACCTACAACCACAATTACTCTATCCAGCAAAGCTGTCATTTAGAATAGAAGGGCAGAGAAAGTGCTTCCAGGACAAAGTAAAACTGAAGGAATTCATCAGATCCAAAACCACTGCTATATGAGATGTTAAAGGGACTTGTTTAGGAGAAAGAGGATCAAAACTATGAACATTAAAATGAAAACTGTATGACAACAAACAAAAACAGAAGTTAGGGAATTGAAACAAAGGCAGACAAAGTAGGCAACAAGAGTGGGAAAAGAATTATAGGTATGGGGAACATTATGGGGGGAGGTCAGCAGGGAGGGGGGTAGGGGGAATTGGAGGGAGATGGTACAAGAATTAAGAAGCATAGTAGGAGGGAGTGGAGTAGACAGGAAGATGTTGTGAAGAACTATATGCACAACCAATGGGCATGGACTAAGGTGGGGACAACTGGAGGAAGGGATGTCACTGGGTGGAGGGGAACAAAGTGAAAAGAAATTGGGACAACTGTAACAGCATAATCAATAAAACATATATATAAAAAAAAAAAAAAAACTACCGGCCAGTATCACTGATGAACATAGGTGATAAAATCCTCAACAAAATATTGGCAAACCGGATCCAGCAACACAGAAAGATTATACACCACGATCAAGTGGGATTCATCCCAGGGATGCAAGGATGGATTAATATTTGCAAATCAATAAATGTATTACACCACATAAACAAAAGGAAAGACAAAAACCACATGATCATATCAATAGTTACAGAAAAAGCATTTGATAAAATACAACACTCATTTATGATGAAAACTCTCAGCAAAATGGAAATAGAGGAAGCATACCTTAACATAATAAACGTCATATGTGAGAAACCTGAAGCCAACATCATACTCAATGGACAAAAACTGAGAGCATTCCCCCTGAGGTTAGGAACAAGACAAGGATGTCCACTCCCTCCACTCCTATTCAACATAGTCTTTGAAGTTCTAGCCACAGTAATCAGACAGAAAGAGAAATAAAAGGCATCCAAATTGGAAAAGAGGAAGTAAAACTGTCATTATTTTCAGATGACATGATAGTGTACATACAAAACCCTATAGACTCCACTAAAAAACTACTCAACCTAATAAGTGAATTTGGCAAAATAGCAGGGTACAAAGTCAACTTTCAGAAATCGAAGGCATTTCTGTACACCAACAATAAAATTTCAGAGATAGAAACTAAAAGAAAAATCCCATTTACTATAGCAACAACAACAAAAAAATAATAAAGTACATAGGAATAAACTTAACCAAGGAGGTAAAAGATCTGTACTCAGAAAACTACATAACACTGAAAAAAGAAATTAAGGAAGATACAAATAAAGAAAGTATATACTATGTTCATGGATGAAAAGAATCAACATCATTAAAATGTCTATACTACCCAAAGCAGTTTATAGATTCAATGCAATCCCTATTAAAATACCAACGACATATTTCACACATCTAGAACAAGTATTTCAAAAATCCATATGGAACAACAACAACAAAAAAGCCTGAATAGCCACAGCAATCTTGAGGAAGAAGAACACAGTAGGAGGAATCACAATACCTGATGTCAAAGCATACTACAAGGCCACGGTAATCAAAACAGTCTCGTACTGGAATAAGAACAGACATATAGATCAATGGAACAGAATAGATAGCCCAGAAATAAACTTGCATTTATATGATTAATATTTGACAAAGGAGGAAAGAACATCAAATGGAGTGAAAAGAGCCTTTTCAACAAATGGTGTTGGGAGAACTGAACAGGGACATGCAAAATAATGAAACTAGGCCACCAACTTACACCACAGAACAGAATAAACTCAAGATGGATCAAAGACTTAAATGTAAGCCGTGGCACCATAAAAGTCCTAGAGGAAAACATAGGCAGAAAAATTTCAGATATCCCACATAACAATATTTTCACTGATACATCTCCTAAGGCAAGGGAAATAAAGGAAAGAATAAACAAATGGGGCTACATCAAACTAAAGAGTTTCTGCTCAACAAAAGAAAACATCAGCAAAATGAAAAGGGAATCGACCGTATGGGAAACTATATTTTCCAGTGATACCTCAGACAAATGATTGATCTCCAAAATATATAAAGAACTTATACGACTCAACACCAAGAAGACAGACAACCCAATTAAACAATGGGCAAAGGACCTGAACAAACACTTCTCCAAGGAGGACATACAGAGGGTCCATATACATATGAAAAAATCCTCAACATCACTAGCCATCAGAAAGATGCAAATAAAAACCGCAATGATGCTGGTTCTATTCCCAGTCAAGGCACATGACTAGGTTGCATGTCAGGTCCCCAGTTGGAGGTGCAAGTAAGAAGCCAACCACACAGTGATGTTTCTCTCCCTCTCTTTCTCCTTTCCCCTCTCTCTAAAAATAAATAAACAAATGAATAAACTAATTAATTAATTAATTTTAAAAAACCACCATGAGATACCACCTCACACTACTCAGAATGGCTATCATCAACAAATCAACAAACAACTTAAACTGGCAAGGATGCAGAGAAAAAGAAACCCCGGTGCACTGCTGGTGGGAATGTAGACTGGTGCAGCCACTATGGAAAACAGTTTGGAATTTCCTCAAAAAACTAAAAATGGAACTGCCTTTTGAACCAGCAATTCCATTGCTAGGATTATATCCAAAAAATCCCAAAACACCAATTCAAAAGAACCTATGGACCCCTATCTTCTTAGCAGCACTATTTACAATAGCCAAGTGCTGGAAACAACCTAAGTGCCTGTCTGTAGATGAGTGGATCAAAAAACTATGGTACACTTACACAATGGACTACTATGTAGCAGAAAGAAAGAAGGAACTTCTGCCATCTGCAACAGCGTGAATGGAAGTAGAGAGAATTATGCTGAGCAAAATAAGCCAGGCAATGGAAGGAAAATATATTATGCTATCACCTATTAAAGGAAACTAATGAACAACACTAACAAGTGAGCAAAATTGACCAGAGGTATGTAAACAAGGAATAAATTAACAGTAACAAGGGGGGAGGTAGGAGGGAGAGAAGGGGGTAAGAAGGGGAGGGTCTAGTAAAGAACATCTATAAATGACCCATGGAAGTGGACAACTGGGTGGGGACTGACTGTGGGAGAAGGAGTGGGCAGGGTGTGGGGAAACAATAGGGAAAAAGTGGGACAACTGTAATAGAAAAAAAAATTTTTAGTGGGGAAAAAATATATATAAAAAATAAAAATGCAATTTTAGTGAATATTAGAAGGACAAGGGTTTTCCTTCACACTGTATATTTTTCTCCCTATCTGATCCCTCCAGAATTGGGCATTTTGAAGAAGTAAGTAATGATATAAGGTTCTTTGCATAAAACTAATAAGACTAGTCATTAATAGAGGTTTTTTGACCAAGACTTTGACTTAAATGTCATGCCTAAAGGAGACATGCTTGGGCTCTGGTTGTTACTAAAAAGCCCTGAGAAACTAGGATTGACTTTAAAAGGTAATAAAAGCCCACGAGATAAAAGGCCTGGTACCTTGGTTCGTTGTGCGGTCCATGGCAATCTTTCCAGGGAAGAAATGAAGGTTGTTTTCCTGAAAGATGGCTAGAAGGGACCGAAAGCACAATGGAAAACCTGAAGGAACTTGGAAAAGACAAGTGTTTATAGGCAGGTATGTGGTCTCAGCTTCTGTGTCCTGAAGGGCAGACTGACAGTCACCCTAAATGTTCCTTGCATAAGTTCCAGCAAAGCAGAACTAAAGATCATAACTGATCATTTGCTGCTCTTGTTATGTTTATACAAATGAACAGGATAAATTAAAAATGAACTTAATGCAGTCCCTTTAATGACAAGGAGGGTAATCGTAAGGAGAAAAATCGTGATTCAAGGAAAATCACAATGCTCAGTGGTAGACTATAAAGTAGTGCAGCTAACTGTCTTTAAAGTTTCTTTTCATTTAAAATTTATTTTTATTTGAAAGTTGAACTATGTCTTCGGCATCATCAAAGATGCTTAATTTATACGCAAGAAGAATGTCAAATGCCTTGCAACTGGATGTCTTTCCAATAAGACAGTCTTACAGATTTAGAGACTTGTTTGTGGGTTATGTTGCATCAATTAACATGTGTTTTCTGTTTTCAAAGGACATAAGCCTATGATCTCATTACCTGAGTGATTGTCTGTATGTATAGGCCCCACTTAATCCTGTTGCATTGCTGCCTCCTGAGACTCAATGGTTTGGCTGAACTAAGTGGCTGGGTTGGTGACGAATGGGTTGGTCTGTGGGCTTCACTTTAAAACTGGTTTCTCTTTTCTATCCTAATGGATTGGACAGAAAGGGCCCAGAGGTCTGAGAGAGGGGAAACCGAAAATATTTATCTCAGCCTGAACTAAGTATAATGGGCAAAAGGGTTTTGGACAGGTGAGATGTGCCTGGAACACCTTCCTCCAAAGAAGCCCTTTTTCCCCCTAATGTGGGACATTCAAAATTTTATCCCTGCCTTTTTTCATCTAGTGGTTATGGATCAAATGATGTCTTTTAACCCTGTTGCCAAATCTGTTGCTCCCAGAATACAACAAGGATGCCAGCCTGTTAAACCAAGCACACCGTTGTCCAGGGACAGCCACTGACCTGGAGTCTGCATGATCCTTCTCCACGTGGGAAGACCACCCTCCCCTCCACACCCCCACTCTTATTAGGGATTTCTGGACCCAAGGATAGGTAGGACGATGACCATGTCCAGCTTGAATCAGCTAGAGGAGCTCGAGACCTTTGCCCATTGTCCTTTATAAGATTATGAAGGGTCTTAAGTCTGAGGGGGGGGGGAGAATATTATTTTTTATTGTTTAAAAATAATTAATTAATTAATTTTTAAAAAGAAGTATATAGGAAAGGGTGAGGCCAGAGAACTTGTATGTGTGACTCATTGTCATGGACTGAGGGTGGTGGGATTGCTGGTGGAGGGGTGGTGCTGGGCAGAGTGGAGCAAAGGGGAAAAAATTGGAACTATTGTAACAATGTAATCAATACAACATACTTAAAAATAAAAATAAAATTAAAAAATAAGTATGTCCAAAATGAAATTGGAATTTTGACATCCCACAAACTTCACCTTCCCCATGTGTTTTTTTAGCTTAGTAAATGCCACAAACCTAGGTGGCATTTGTGATTTCCAACTTCTTTCACATTCATTTTTAATATGCCATCAAATCATGTATGCTCTATCTTCATGTATTAAATTCCTTCCAGTTCTCCATTACACGGAGTGCAAGCCACTATCGTGCCCCCCACTGTATCACAGGAAAATCATTCTGGGCAGAGGGAACAGTGCGCTCAGAGGTCAAAAAAGTGTGCCTGCAACTTCAAGGAGCAGTAAGCAGGCATAGAGAAAAATAAAGATTAAAAAAAAAAGGAGGTCAGAGAGATGGGGGAGGGACACTGCAAACCATGAAAGTCATGTAGATTCTTGTTAGAATTCTGATTTTTATTTTAAGTGGAATGAGAAATTATTGAGAAGTTTTAAGCAAGTAAGTGACAGTCTGTGACTTACATTTGAAAAAAAATTGCTTAGGCAGCTGTGTTGAGAAGAGGGCAAGGTTAGAAGCAAGGACAGTGGGTATGTTCTTGTATAATCTAGATTACAAGGTGAGGGTAGCTTTGATGGCAGCACTGGAATTGAAAACTGGTCAAATTTTGGAAGTGGAGTCAAACAAATATAGTAATGGATTACATGTCTCATCTGAGGGGGAAAAATGGGTCAAGGATTTCATGAAAGTTATTTACCTGACAACTAAAGAAATGCTGTTTCATTAATTTAATTGAAGGAAGACTGAAGGATAAGTAGGAGTGGACAGTAGTAGTATCATTAGGTCAGTTGAGTCATTAAATTTGAGATGCCCTTTTGCCATCCAGGTGAGATGCCAAATCAGCCATTAGATATGTAAATTTCGAGCTAAGGAATGAAGTCTGTACTAGAGAAATAACTGTTCAAGATCTAACTTGGAAAGTCATCAAAGTAGATAAGATCACAAGGGGGGAAATTAGATTGGGAAGAGAAGTCCATGGCATGATTACAGGCTCACTGTTGCTTTGAGGATAGAAAGATAAGAAGTCACTAAAAGAGATTTGAGAAAAAGTGTCTATAAAGGTAGAAAATAACGCAAATATGTTTCTTGGCAGAGGGTCATCAGTTTGTCAAAGCTCTGAATAGATAAGATGAAGCCTGAGACTTGGCTGTTGAATCCAGCAATACAGAGCTCGTCTTTTGTATTTAAAATGTTATTTATTGATATTACTCTACATGTTAGTATAAAATGAACCTCAAAGAATACTGTAGCAAGAGAAATGTAGTTATTCACTTAATTTTTATTATGTCTACTGTTGCCTCAAATTCCTCTAAATTAGACTCTGAATATAGATGCTGATAGATGAACACTGGCATTTGAAAATTTCATATAAATCACCATCTTTAAAATAAACTAATATTTGTAGAACATTTAATATTTATAGTGACTTACAAGTACTTTATTGAATGTGTAGCATTCGCCATGTGGAGAAAGTAAACACTATCAATATTAATGTCATTTTACAGATGTGGAGCAAGAGCCTCTAAAGGGGTTAGTGGCCAGTTTCACTTTTCGTGTATTGGAAATGCAATGTAAATCTTCTCATCTGACTTCAAAAGCCCATTTCTTCTTTTATATTGTGCTGCTTTTGGCATAAGGATGAGTCCACTGACTCAAAAGAAGGAGAACATGTATGTGTATGTGCGAATAATGTGTGTAAATTTGTATACATATATATTTGTGTTTATATATATGCATGTGTGTGCATTCAAGTGTGTATGTTTGTATATAGTTTTGTCATTGTATCTCTGTTTTTTTAATTGATTTACTAACGTTCTCTTAATTATTTCCTCATTACCATCAGAAAGCAAGCATCTGGGGAAGAGACGGAGATTGCAATCTCTGTTGAAGCCAATAGAGCAAGTGCTTTGGAACCAGGAGTTAAAATTCCAGTTGTACAACCTTGGTCTAGTAACTTATAATTTCTGGATTCAATATTTTTATCTGTATAATGCAGATTGTCATGTCTACTTTAACAAATTTTAAGCAGTCAAGACATATTATGTAGACTTCCAGCCAAGATGGAGGCCTAGACAGACACACTGCACCTCCCTCCACAACTAAGAAGGAATACAACTACCTCAAAACTAGAAACAACCAGGAGTTATAGGAAATCGAGCTGCATGGAAGTCCAACAAAGATACAAATAAGAAATACTCATCCAGACAGGTAAGATAGGCGGAGCAGGGGTGGAGAGGACATGGTGTGGTGGCAACAGCAGCGGCAGCAGTGGCAGGCTGGTGGAAAGTGCAGTCATACATTTTAGAAAATAGGGAGGGACACCTGGGAAGCAGTCCCAGCACCAGACCAGACCACACAGCTCACAGTTCCAGCACCAGGGAAAATAAAGCGTCATTGCTTCTCACTGTGCAAACCAGTGGGGGTTGGGGAAGACTGCCAGTCTTTAAGTAGAGTCTGCTTGTTTAAAGGGCCCCCACAGTCCTACAATGTCTGCAGACCCACCCACTCTGGGACCAACGGCGAGGGCAACAGCTAGAGAGGTGCCAGTCCCATAAGGAAGTGGCAGAAGTGCCTGGAAAAGGGGCAAGTGCCAAGCAAGTGTGATCATTCCTGTTCCCTCTCAGACCCCTACCCCACACACAGCGCCACAACATGGTGAAACAGGTCACCCTGTACTGACAAATTCCTAAGGCTCTGCCCTTTACAATGTACCAGGTGTGACAGCTCTACCTAAGACACAGAGGCAAACAAACATAGGAGCCTGTCAAGGTGAGGAGACAGAGAAGTATGGCCCAAAAGAGGGAATGGATCAAGGTTCCAGTGGGAGAACTAAGCGATGAGGAGATAGCCAACCTAACAGATGAAGAGAGAGCCAACCTAATAGACATAGAGTTCAAAACACTGGTGATAAAGATGATCATAGGCTTGGCAGATATGCTTACGCATGGCAAAAGCATAAGGGAAGAAGTGAAGCCTATGCTAAATGAAATGAAGGAAAATCCACACAAAACCAATGGTGAAGGGAAGGAAACCAGGATTCAAGTCAATGATTTGGAACATAAGGAAGAAACAAACAGTCAACCAGTACAGAATGAGAAAACAATAATTGAAAAAAATTAGGAGAGGCCCAGAAACCTCTGGGAGAACTTTAAACATGCCAAAATCCAAATCATAGGGGTGCCAGAAGGAGAAGAGGAAGAGCAAGAAATTGAAAGCTTATGTGAAAAAATAATGAAGGAAAACTTCCCAATTTTGGCAAAGGAAATAGACATATAAGTCCAGGAAGCAGAGAGAGTCCCAAACAAGTTAGACCCAATGAGGAGCACACCAAGACACATCATAATTAAAATGCCAAAGCTTCAAGATAAAGAGAGAATCTTAAAAGCAGCAAGAGAAAATAAGAAAGTTACCTACAAAGGAATTCCTATAAGGTTATCAGCTGATTTCTCAAAAAATATTTTGCAGGCAAGTAAGAACTGGCAAGAAGTATACAATGTGATGAAAAGCAAGGATCTACAACCAAGATTACTCTATCCAGCAAAGCTATCATTTAGAATAGAAGGGCAGATAAAGTGCTTCTCAGACAAAGCAAAGCTAAAGGACTTCATCATCACCAAGCCATTATTATATGAAATGTTAAAGGGACTTACATAAGAAAATGAAGATCAAAACTATGAACATTAAAATGACAACAAACTCACAACTGTTACAACTGAAGCAAAAATATAAAAACCAAATCCAACTAAGCAAACCAGAATAGGAACAGAATCATAGGTAGAAGGATCATTTGGAGGGTTATCAGCTGGGAGGGGGGAGGTGGAGAAATGGGGATATGGTGCAGGGATTAAGAAGTGTAATTGGTTGGTACAAAATAGACAGGAGGAAGTTAAGAAAAATATAGGAAAGGGTGAAGCCAAAAAATTTATATGCACAACCCATGGACATGAACTAAGGAGAATGGGATTCCTGGAGGGAAGGGAGATACTGGGCAGAGGGGAGCAAAGAGAAAAAAAAATTGGGGCTACTGTAACAACATAATCAATAAAATATACTTTAAAAAAAAAGACATATTATGTAAATTTGACCACTGAACCTTTTAAAAACTAGGATGGTTATGAGTATGTTTTTCTACACCACACTTCTCAGCATTTATCACACTCTATTGTAATTGAGCCTCTGCATTAGCATTTTGAAGACATGACTTTGCCAATTTTTCCAAGAATATCGTAAAATGATGGTTATATAGTGACAGAATGACCCATGGCATATATTAATGTATAATAAATAATAATATTATGAATACCATTGTTATATTATCTAGATTCATGAAAAATCAAACCCATAATTTTATTCCCAATGACAAGAAAGATGATTAACAGAACTACATTGCCATAACAAGCATTCTGTATCCAGTTTGGACCATTTATCTATCATATGGCTTTGTTAACAAATGGCTTCTCAAGAATAATTGACTACTGCTGCTTGAACAGTTCACTTTTAATCTATTCCTACAGAAGGTAAAACTCAAAGATATCCAACTTTAGTTAGACTTTCACTTCTCATTAATGTCTTCCAAGCTTCCGGGACCACTTTATTTTTTTAATGTGTGATAAATCTATATTACCCTGGCTGGTTTGGCTCAGTGGATTGAGCGTCGGCCTGCGAGCTAAGTGTCGCTGGTTCGATCTTCCAGTCAGGGTACATCAGAGAAGGAAAACTCTGACTCCAAAAAACCTCCGCTGCCTTGCGGCACACCTCTTCAGGGGAAAGGCTAAGGGAGTAAACCCCGACAGAAAATTCGGAGCCGGAGTCCCTAAGGCGGTTTGACGTTGTAGTCAACACCGGCAACTCCTGCGGCGCACCTGAAGCCAAGCTGTATTGACTCCGTCTTTCCCTTGGACCCTTCAGCTGCGAAGAGAGGGGGGGGTCTGCTGCATGGGCAACAGCAGACCCTCCATATCATCCTGCCCAGGCTCTGTAGCTTCAGCTTCACTGGAGAGGACACTCCAGCGACATCGCAAGATGTCGATTCAACACGGGAGGAGACAGATACCGTGTCACTCCCGAGTCGGACTGCACAGCCATTCTCAGCGGTGCAGATAGACTCTTAAGAAGCTACACCATCGTCTCTCGAGACGGATGGCTGCCGACGACGACGGATAAATCTATATGTCACCAGATCTGAAAGTAGAACTGGGTATATGTCAATTGCTAACCAAATGCTTCTAATAGAATTTTTAGAAATAAGTGAATGAATAAATAAATGTGGCAGTGATAGTTATCAGCAAAAATCAAAATTTAAAAAATACAAATAAAGGGGAAAATGGTGGCAGGGTAGTCAGCTGCCTACTGGGTGTGCTCCTGTTGTGGAGGAGACTTAGAGGACGAACAGAGAGCAGAGACTGGGTGAGAGTGTCTTTCAGATAGGACAAACTTGGACAGAATCCTGGGCACAGTGTGGGAGAGAGAAGGAACCCTGGCCTGCACTTTCTAAGGTGAGTAGCCAGGGGCCCCCACACCAAACCAGCAGCTTGGGCTATATCGGGAAGGAACACTGGCAGATCAACTCAGTAGCAGGGATCCAATGGGGGTAAAGAGTAAAGGCTGGGGAAATGCAGAGGCCTGAAGGCTGTGCTCCCAACGTCATTGACCTGTCCAGTGATATCCAGGAGGGACTCAATGAAAAGGTGTGCTGGCCTTCCCCTGGATCTGGATCTTTAAATAAATTGTTGAGAAATCATATGTATGACCACTGGACACTGCCAAGAGTTGAGTTTTGTGGCTGTGGGCGGATGCAGGAGGCTGCTTCCTAGAAACCTGTCAGGTGCAGATCTTGGGAGAGACCAGGTGCTGGCTTGGCGCCCATGGATGGTAGCTCCATGCACAGAGATTTTACAGCACCCAGAAGGTTTTTCCTGAGAGCTTTGGGGACTGAAACTCAGGCTGGGCCGGCTGGCAAAGCTAAGAGTAAGCCAGGAGGAGTCTGGCTCTAAGAGGCATAAAGCAACATTTTTTGTGTGTATTATAGTTTTTTTCACCAACCTGGGAGGAACAGCTGGAGGCATGGTGAGATTCTTAGGGGGACCTTGCGCGCATGCTTGCCCCACGCTCCGGTGGGAGCAAGAGGTGGACTGGAGACCTTGAGTACTGTGGGAGACACCATTTGGGGAAATCGCTCCCCTCCCATTGGAAACAGCCAGAGGGGAAACAATAGCCCCACCTGAAGAAAGTGCTTTGCCCAGCCCCATGGTGCTTAAGCCTGACTGTGGATTTCAGAGTGACTAAACAGTGAAAGAGAGAGACCCTGGCAGAAGAGCACTGGGAGCTGAGATTAGACTGCCTAGATCCAGATTTGGACACAAGCTGAAGTCAACAGGATGGTTTCAGAGAGAAGAAAATGGAAAAAATACAGAATATACAGAGACACATTCCACTGTGACCTTCTTATACATATCCTTTTTAATAATCATTCTTTGTCCTCCCAGTCTATGCATTATAATAGTCTTCATGTTATAGTTCATTTTAAATCTCATATTTTGTTCCTCCCTTTTCTCAACAATTTTACCATTTGATTTACTCCTCTTATCTTTGTTTCAAATCCTATATTTTCTCTCACTGCCACTCATTTCTAATCAGCACTCATTTTTTCTTACCTCTCCAGCCTCTTCTTCTTTCAATCATAAAATACACTTACTCTATCCCCACCTTGACCAATCTGTGGCATTCCTGCAACTTTATTCCTAGATCTTCACTACTCTCTGGTATTTCAAATCTCAAATCTTATCACTCCCCGCTCCTTACCCATCTGACCTTCCTCCAGCCCTTTTCTTCTTTCACTTTAAATTTGAAATTTTCGCTGCTTAGCTGCTTTTCATTCCTCACTCTAAATATTTCTTCTCCCGTTAGCATCTCAAAATCACTCCCTTTTCCTTCAGACATCTCTTAAGCTTCTCTTTCTTTCTTTTTTCACCTCTTACTCCCATCTCACTTACATTAATGTTAGTTCATAGGTTACTGTTAGTGCTGTGGTGAAATTTTTTCTCTAATTTTGGGCTTTTTTTTTCCTTTTACTTATTCGTCTTTTTTTTTTTTTTTTTCTGTGTGTCTGTGTTGGTTCTCTCACACACTATTTTTTTTTACAACTTCTGTTTAAACCTAATACCACATGTTTCCCCTCTCAATTCATTCCACTTTCATACATCCCTCTTTAGTATACTATAGAAATTTTACTTTATTTTTTCTCATTGCCTTGTCCCTACTCACTACAATTATTGCTCACCACCTTCTGAAAAAAATTTTTCTTACAGTTAGTCAACTCTTATTTATTTTTCCATTCTTATAATAGTCTCAATCTCATTACATCCTTATTAATACTGGCTCAGTAGCAGTTGGTATGGTGACTGGGAGGGGAATATCCTAGTGCATGTGGAATTCTTTCTTTTTTTAAGTATATTTAATTGATTATATTGTTACAATAGTTCCAATTTCTTTCCCCTTTGCTCCCCTCACCTCAGCACCCCCTCCCACAACAATCCACCCCCCGAAGTCCATGCCCATGGGTCATACATACAAGCTCTCCTGCTTCACCTTTTCATATATACTTCTTCTTCTTTCTTTAAATAAATAATTAATTATTTTTTAACAATAAAAAATAACAATCCCTCCCTCTAAGACTTAAGACCCTTTATAATCTTATAAAGACAACGGGCGAAGGTCTCGGGCTCCTCTAGCTGCTTCCAGCTGGACATGGTCATTGTTCTACCTACCCTTGGGTACAGAAATCCCCAATGAGAGTGGGGTTGTGGAGTGGAGGGTGGCCTTCCCACATGGAGAAGGATCATGCAGTCTCCAGGTCAGTTGGCTGTCCTGGACAATGGCATGCTTGATTTAACAGGCTGGCATCCTTGTTGTATTCAGGAGGCAACAGATTTGGCAACAGGGTTAAAAGACATCATTCAATCAATAACCACTAGAAGCCATAAGACAGGTAATAATTTTTCAATGTCCCACATTAGGGGAAAAAAATGGCTTCTTTGGAGAAAGATGTGCCAGGCACATCTCACCTGTCCAAGACCCTATTGTCCATTATACTTAGTTTGGGATGAGGGAAATATTTTCGGTTTCCCCTCTCTCAGACCTCTGGGCCCTTTCTGTCCAATCCATTAGGACAGAAAAGAGAACCCAGTTTTAAAGTGAAGCCCACAGACCACACTATACTTCACCAACACAGCGACTTAGTTCAACCAAACCGCTGAGTCTCAGGAGGCAATGATGCAGACAGGACTAAGTGATGCCTATACATACAGACAATCACTCAGGTAATGAGATCATAGGCTTATGCCCTTTGAAAACAGAAAACACATGTTAATTTATGCAACATAACCCACAAACAGGTCTCTAAATCAGTAAGACTGTTTTAGTGGAAAGATATCCAGTTGCAAGACACTTGACATCCTTCTTGCCTGTAAATTAAACATCTTTGATGATACCACATGCATAGTTCAACTTTCAAATGAAAACACACTTTAAATGAAGATAAACTTTAAAGACGGTTAGCTGCACTACTTTATAGTCTACAACTGAGCACTGTGATTTTCCTTGAGTCACAATTTTTCTCCTTAAAATTACCCTCTTTGTTATTAAAGGGACTGCATTAAGTCCATTTCTAATTTATCCTGTTGATTTGCATAAACATATCAAGAGCAGCAAATGATCACTTATGATCTTTAGTTCTGCTTTGCTGGAACTTACGCAAGGAACATTTAGGGTGACCGTCAGTCTTCCCTTCAGGGCACAGAAGCTGAACCACATATCTGCCATTCAGCCTTGCCTGTAAACACCTATCTTTTCCAAGTCCTTCTGGTTTTCCACTGTGCCTTAAGGTCCCTTCTAGCCATCTTTCAGGAAAACAACCTTCATTTCTTCCCTGGAAAGATTGCTGTGGACCGCACAACCAACCAAAATACCAGGTCTTTTATCTCGTGGGCTTTTATTACCTTCTAAAGTCAATCCTAGTTCCTCAGGGCTTTTTAGTAACATCCAGAGCCCAAGCATGTCTCCTTTAGGTATGACATTCCAGTCAAAGTCTTGGTCAAAAAAACCGCTGTTAACAACTGGTCTTATTAGTTTCATGCAAAAACCTTATGTCATTACTTACTTCTTTAGAATGCCAAATTCTGGAGAGATCAGAAAGGGAGAAAAATATACAGTGTGAAGGAAAACCCTTTTCCTTCTATTATTCACTAAAATTGCATTTCCATTCTTTATATTTTCATTCTTTCCACCCCTAAAAATATTTTTGTTTGTTTTTCCATTATAGTTTTCCCACTTTTTTCCCCCTCTTGCTTCCTGCACCATGCCCACCCCTTCTCCCACAGTCAGTCCCCACCCAGTTGTCCATGTTCATGGGACATTTATACATGTTCTTTGAGTAGACCCTTCCCCTTCTTACCCCTTTCTCTTCCTCCCCCCTCCCCCCTTGATACTGTTAATTTATTCCTTGTTTACATACTTCTGGTTCAATTATGCTTATTTGTTTGTATTGTTCATTAAAATAGCATACGGTATTTTTCTTTCATTGCCTGGCTTATTTTGCTAAGCATAATTTTCTCTAGTTCCATCCATGTTGAGTGTGTTGCCATCTTTATCTTTCCTGGAGTCCTTCAAAATTTTCCTTACATATTTGGGTGCTCCTAAGTTTGGTGCATATATGTTTACAAGGGTTATATCTTCTTGATGGATTTTTCCCTTAAGTATTATGAAATGCCCTTCTTTGTCTCTTTTTATGGGCTTTGCTGTGAAATCTGTTTTGTCTGATATAAGTATTGCTACCCCAGCTTTTTTTTTTTTTTATGTCCATTTGCTTGAAATACTTCTTTCCATCCCTTTACTTTCAGTCTGTGTAGTTCTTTTGTTTAAAGTTGTTCTCTTTTAGAGAGCATATATGTGGCTCATGCTTTCTAATCCATTCAGCTACCTTATGTCTTTTGATTGGAGCATTTAATCCATTTACATTTAAGGTTATTACCAGTAGGTACTTATTCATTGTCATTTTCCCCCTTTGAACTTGTGTTCCTCTCTGTCTCTCTGTGTTTCTTGATCTTCTTAAAGCAGACCCTTTAGCATCTCTTGCAATGCTGGTTTGGTGGAGATGTATTCTTTTAACTTTCTTTTGTCTGGGGAACTCCTATTTCACCTTCCATTTTGAATGAGAACCTTCCTGGGTAGAGTATTCTTGGTTGTAGGCCTTTGTTTTTTATTGCTTGGAATAATTTTTGTCCTTCCCTTCCAGCTTGTAGTGTTTCTGCTGAGAAATCTGATGATAGCCTTATTGGAGCTCCCTTGTATGTTATTACTTGTTTCTCTCTTGGTGTTTTTTGGATTCTCTCTTTGTCTTTGAATGTTGCCATTTTAATTATGATGTGTCTTGAAGTGGGCCTGTTCGGGTTCATCTTCATTGGAACCCTCTGTGCTTCCTGGGCTTGTGTGACTCTTTCTCTTTTCATGTTAGGGAAGTTTTCTGTCATTAGTTTTTCAAAGAGGTTTTCTATTCCTTGCTCTTCTTCTTCTCCTTCTGGAATTCCTATGATATGGATATTATTATGTTTCATGTTGTTCTGCAGCTGTCTTAGAGCCTCTTCAGTCTTGTTCAGTCTTTTTTCATTTTGTTGCACTGTTTTGTCTACGTTGTCCTCCAGCTTGCTGATTTGATCCTCTGCTTCCTCTAGTCTGCTTTTAATTCTTTCTACTGTGTTCTTTAATTCAGAGATCGTATTCTTCATCTCCTCCTGGCTCTTATTGATAGCTTCTATGTCCTTTTTCATTCTGGTATAATTCTCAGTAAGTTCCTTGTAGTTTTTCTAGAGTTCCTTGTAGTTTCCTTGGAGTTCTTTGTAGTTTCCTCTGAGCTCATTGAGCTTCTCCATAATCCATGTTTTGAATTCTATATCTGACAGTTTGCGCCCCTCTATTTCATTTAGCACTCTTTCTGGGGATTCTACCTTTCCTTTCTATGGGGGGTTGTTTCTCTGTCTCTTCATTTTTGTGACTCTCATTGTTTTTTGCTTCTTCTTAGATGATCTGCACTTCCTGGATCTGCCCCTGGTGGTGTCGGATTGTGTACCAGTCTGGGCCTAAGCAGCCTGTGGGAGGCTTTCGGGGATCTACTGCCTTTGTCTGTCTCCTTTAGTTGTTAATCTATTCAATCTGTGATTAGCCATCAGGCTAAATGACCGAGGGTGGGGAAGCTTACTTTCTGTAGGCAGGGCTTTTGCTACCCCTCAGGCTGATGCCACTCAGAGGGGAATGGTCTGCCTGCGGTACTAGGGAGGAGTCTGCACTGGGATCCGGTCAGGTGCTCCCCCAGCTCTCCCCTCATAGCCACTGCGCCAAACTCTCCTTACTCATCTCTAGTCCTCTCTGTTTTCCCTCTGCTTGAGCCCAGGGTAAGTGGGGGCCAAAATATTTTCATATGTGATCCACTTAAGAGCTCTTTTTCTGCAACTGTTTCTCTACAGTTAGCAAGAAACACTGTGGCTTTTCACTTTTCACAGCTGGATACTATTTTACTTTCCACTCTGTTGCTGTTGGCTAGAAAGCCCAGCTGCGGGTTTAGACCCTGCCCTTCTCAGGGGAAACCCCCGGCTACTGAGTTGTTTCTCAGTCCCTTCAGTTGCCATCCGTGGGAGCCCAGCCAGCCCTTCCGTGTCTCCACTCCTCCTACTGGTCACGTTGTGATGTAGCGACCTTGTCTGTCTTTCTGTGTTTATAAGACTTCTCTCCAGTTAGTGTTTGATTGGTTATTCCAGATGATTTCTCCACAATTAAGTTGTAAATTCAGATTGGTCCTAGGAGGAAGTTAGTGTAGCTTCCACTTACTCCTCCACCATCTTGGACCTCTGGAGTTCTTGCTTGGGCAGGTGCTTTGTTTTAGCAGCAACTCAACAACTGTTTACAAAATGAAGGCGGCAGAGTGACTGTCAGTAATCTAACTGGAGGGAAGGACACCAAAGTGTAACAAAACAGCAAGTAAAACCAAAATTCTACAAGACAGCCCACATAAAATGCATAAAGGGCATCCCAAGTGCATCAATTTCAGGAAATCAAGAAGTCTGCAGCACTGAATCCCAGAGAACCGCTACCACTGAAAGTTACAACATGAAAACGGAAGTTAAAGTAGATCAATCTAAGAAGTAGAAACAAACAAGGAGAGCCACATAAGATGGGGAGATGAAGAAACAACACCCCATTGGAAGGAAAGGAGGAATTCCCAGAAGAAGAAATTGATGAAATAGAATCCAGCAAACTGTCAGACATGAAATTCAAAACAATGGTAATAAGGAAGCTCAATTAACTCAAGAAACTCAAAGATAACTGCAACGAACTCCAGGAAACTACAAAAAACTCCAGGGAAATTACAAAAAACTCCAGGGAAGCCACACAGAACTTACTGAGAACAACATCAGCATTAAAAAGGACATAGAAACTATCAATAAGAGCCAGAAGGAAATGAAGAATAAAATTTATGAACTGAAGAACACAGTAGAAGGAAGTAAAATCAGGGTAAGTGAAGCAAAGGATCGAATCAGTGAGTTAGAGGACAACATAGAAAAAAATTCCAAGACACTGCAACAAAATGAAAAAAGACTAAAGAAGAATGAAGAGGATTTAAGAGAGCTGCAGGACAACATGAAACATAACACTACGCATATCATAGGTATATTAGAAGGAGAAGAAGAGAAGCAAGGGACAGAAAACCTGATTGAAAAAATAATGACAGAAAAGTTCCCAAACATGAGGAGAGAAAAAGTCTCACAAATTCAGGAAGCACAGAGGATTTTAATGAGGATGAACCCAAGGAGGCCCAATCCAAGGCACATCATAATTAAAATGGCAACATTCAAAGACAAAGAGAGAATTCTGAAAGCAGCAAGAGAACAACAGCAAATAACATACAAGGGAGCTCCAATAATGTTATCATCTGATTTCTCAACAGAAACACTACAAGCCAAAGGGAATGGCAAAAAATATTTCAAGCAATGAAAAACAAAGGCCTACAAGCAAGACTACTCTACCCAGAAAGGTTCTCATTCAAAATGGAAAATGAAATAAGGAGTTTTCCGGACAAAGGAAGACTAAAGAATATATCTCCACCAAATCAGCATTGGAAGTTATGCTAAAAGGAATACTTTAAGAAAAAGAATAAAAAGAGAGAGGGAGAGGAACAAGGGTACAAAAGGAAATGAATAGATACCTGTAAATAATAACCTTAAATGTAAGTGGATTAAATGTACCAATAAAAAGACATAGGGTAGCAGAATGGATACAAAAACATTACCCGCATATATGCTGTTCACAAGAGATGCACCTCAACAGAAAAGATCTATACAGACTGAAAGTGAAAGGATGGAAAAAAGTATTTCAAGAAACTGGACATTTAAAAAAAGCTGGGGTATCAGACACAATAGATATCACAATAAAGGGCATAAAATATTTGGATCCTTTTTCCATAATACTTAAAGAAATAATCCATCAAGAAGCTATAACCCTGGTAAACATATATGCACCCAACAAAGGAGCACCCAAATACATAAGAAAAATCTTGGAAACTAAAAGAAGGATATAGACAGCAACACACTCATATTAGGGAATTTTAACACCCAGTGTCAACAATAGATCTTGGAAGCAAAGAAACACCATAGATATTGAGGCATTGAACAACACCCATAGATCAAATGGACTCAGTTGATATATATAGAAATTTTCACCCCAAAGAAGCAAAAGATACATCCTTTGCACGTGCACATGGAAGATTTTCAAAGATAGACCATATGGTAGGACACAAAACAAGCCTCAACAAATTAAAGAAAATTTAAATTATATCAAGCATCTTCTCAGATCACAGTGGCTTGAAACTGGAAATCAGCTTCAAGAAAAAAACCCCAAAACATTCAAACTCATGGAGAATGAATAATATGCTATTAAATAATGAATGGGTTAACAATGACATCAAAATAGAATTCAAAAAAGTTTCTGGAAACAAATGATAATGAACACAACAGCCCAAAACCTATGGGACACAGTGAATGCAGTCCTGAGAGGAAGGTTCATAGCAATACAGGCCTACCTAAAAAAGCAAGACGAATCTGTAATAAAAAATTTAACCCTACAGCTACAAGAACTAGAGGAAGAACAATAAGCAAAGCCCATATCAAATAGAGGGAAGGAAATCATCAAGATCAGAGCAGAATTAAATAACATGGAGACTAAACAAACAATTGAAAAGATCAATAAAACTGGGAGCTGGTTCTTTGAAAAAATAAACAAAATCAATAAGTCTTTAACCAGGCTCATCAAGAAAAATAAAGAGAGGACACAAATAAACAAAATCAGAAATGAAAAAGGAGAAATCACAACTGATATCACAGAAATACAAATGATTGTAAGAAATAACCATGAACAACTGTATGACAAAAGATTTGACGACCTGGATGAAATGGACATATTTCTGGAAGCATATAATCTTCCAAAATTGAATTAAGAAGAGGCACAAAGTCTGACTAGACCAATAACAACTAGTGAAACTGAAGCAGTAATAAAAAATAAAAAACTCCCAGCACACAGAAGCCCTGGTCTGGATGGCTTCACAGGCAAATTTTACAAAACATTTAGGGAAGAACAAACCCTTATGCTTCTCAAACTATTCCAGAAATCCAGGAAGAGGGAAGACTGCCAAGCTCTTTCTATGAGGCCAGTATTACCCTAATTTCAAAACCAGGTCAAGACACAACAAAGAAAAAAACTACAGGCCAATATCACTGATGAACATAGGCACTAAAATCCTCAACAAAATATTGGCAAACAGAATCCAGCAACACATTAAAAAGGTCATACATCACAATCAAGCAGGATTCATCCCAGGGATGCAAGGATGGTTTAATATTCGCAAATCAATAAATGTAATACACCACATAAACAAATGAAAGACAAAAATCACATGATCATATCAAAAGATGCGGAAAAAGCATTTGATAAAGTACAACACTCATTTATGATGAAAACACTCAGCAAAATGGGAATGGAAGAAACATACACTCAACATAATAAAGGCCATGTACTAGAAACCTGAAACCAACATCATACTCAATGGGCAAAAACTGAAAGCATGTTCCCTGAAATCAGGAACAAGACAAGGATGTCCACTATCTCCACTCCTATTCAACATAGTGTTGGAAGTTCTAGCCACAGCGATCAGACAAGAAAAAGAAATAAAAGGCATCCAAATTGAAAAAGAAGAAGTAAAATTGTCATTATTTGCACATAACATGATAGTGCACATAGAAAACTCTACAGACTCCACTAAAAAACTATTCGACCTAATAAGTGAATTTGGCAAATGGTACAAAGTTAATATTTAGAAATCAAAGGCATATCTGTACACCAACAATAAAATATCAGAGGTAGAAACTAGAAAAAAATCCCATTTTCTATAGCAACAAGAAAAACAAAGTATTTAGAAATAAACATAATCAAAGAGGAAAAAGACCTATACCCAGAAAACTACATAACGCTGAAGAAAGAAATTAAGAAAGGTACAAATAAATGGAAGCGTATACCATGTTCATGGAAGCGAAGAATCAACATCATTAAAATAACTATACTACCCAAAGCAATGTATAGATTCAGTGCAATTCCTATTAAAATACCAATGACATATGTCTCAGAACTAGAATAAATTTTTCAAAAATTTATATGGAACCAAAAAAGACCCCAAATAGCCACAGCAATCTTGAGACAGAAGAACACAGTAGGAGGAACTACAATACCTGAAGTCAAACTACACTACAAATCCACAGTAATCAAAACAGTCTGGTACTGGCATAAGAACAGACCTATAGATCAATGGAACAGAATAGATAGCCCAGAAATTAACCTGTATTTATATAGTCAACTAATATTTGACAAAGGGGGGAAGGAACATAAAATGGAATGATAAAAGCCTCTTCAACATATGGTGCTAGGGAGAACTGAATAGGGACATACAAAAAAATGAAACTAGACCACCAACTTACACCACACACCAGAATAAACTCAAGATGGATCAAAGACTTAAATGTAAGCCGTGACACCATAAAAGTCCTAGAGGAAAACATAGGCAGGAAAATTTCAAATATTCCATGTAGCAATATTTTCACCAATACATCTCCTAATGCAAGGAAAATAAAGGGAAGAATTAAAAAATAAGACTGTATCAAACTAAAGAGTTTCTGCTCAGCAAAAGTAAACATTAGCAAGATGAAAAGGGGACCAACCATATGGGAAAACATATTTGCCAATGATATCACAGACAAGGGATTGATCTCCAAAATATATAAAAAACTTATACGACTCAACACCAAGAAGACAGACAGTCCAATTTAAAAAGTGGCATGGACGTGAACAAACACTTCTCCAAAGAGGACATACCGAGGGTCCATAGGCATATGAAAGAATGCTCAACATCACCGTCCATCAGAGAGATGCAAATAAAAACCACAGCGAGATACCATTTCACACAGGTCAGAATGGCCATCATCAACAAATCAACAAACAACAAGTGCTGGCGTGGATATAGAGAAAAGCAAATCCTAGTGTACTGTTGGTGGGAATGCAGAATGGTGCAGCCACTATGGAAAACAATATGGAATTTCCTCAAAAACCTAAAAATGGAACTGCCTTTTGAACCAAGGATTCAATTACTAGGATTATACTTGAAGAATCCTGAAACACCAATTCAAAAGAACCTATGCACCCCTATGTTCATAGCAGCAGTATTTACGATAGTCAAGTGCTGGAAACAGCCTAGGTGCCCATCTGTAGATGAGTGGGTCAAAAAACTGGTACATTTATACAATGAAATACTATGCAGCAGAAAGAAGGAACTCCTACAATTTGTGACAACATGGATGGAACTAGAGAGAATTACGCTTAATGAAATAATCCTGGCAATGAAAGACACATACCATATGATATCACCTAATACAGGAAACTAATGAACAACAGAAATAAATAAGTAAAACTGACTAAAGGCATGTAAACAAGGAGCAGACTAACGGAGACCAGTGGGGAGGGGGAAGGAGAAAAAGGGTGGTAAGGAGAAGGAGAAGGGTCTAGTTAAGGAACTTGTATAAATGACCCACGGACATGGACAACAGAGTGGGGATTGACTGTGGGAGAAGGGAGTGTGGGAGGGAGCAATGGGGAAAAATGGGACAACTGTAATAGAAAAATAATAAATAAATTAAAAATAAAAATAAAAATTTTAATATCTATGTATGGTGCCAGTTGGGTATAGGAAATATCAGGGGAAATACTTTGTAAAGCATATGATTGTCTAACCAGTATGCCAAACACCTGAAACAATACACAATAATATTGAAAATAAACTAATTAAAAAATACAAATTAAAGTTATAAAAGAAGTAAAAAAAATACAAATATTTTTCTAGGTTATAAAATTTCAGAAGAATAATATCCGTGCTTTTTGTCCTACAAAGGACATAACTTTTTTAAGCTGCACATGGATACTGTGAAATGTTTGTCTCTTATTAATTTCCTTTTTAGACCCAGTTTTTAGACAGCTGAAAATTATGAGTGTACAGAACAGGATGTACTTTTCCATTCTTATTTTATGGCTGAGTACTATGGCATGCACTGTTATGAAAACAATTCTAAACTGTACTTTATTATACTATATTGTGCAGTTTATATTCAGAAGATACTATCAACACCAGCAAACAAATTTAATAAAAAACACTGTTCATGTGGTCCTAATAGTTATTAGAATAAACTCTTCCCAGAAGACATCTACAGTGTCTTTTCAAATATATTCTGCATACTTTGATGGATCAATTGAGGCCTCTAGATATGAGTAACAACATCATTGATATTTGAAAAATATTGTACTAAGCTGGATAGAGCCTTTATAACCACCCAGGCTGACTCCTTCATTTTTACAAATGAGACAGAGGGTGAGAGAGAATAATTGATGCAACCTAATTTATGTCTAAACTGTGGCTAGAACAGAGCTCCCCGGATATCTAATCAAGGATTCCTTTCACTTTTATTGTCTTTAAAGATATTAGTATGGTAGGACATATAAGCATTGCCATATATATCTATATAATCCCTAAAACAACTCCAAAAGGCAAACAGAAAAGATCTAATTTTCACCATTTCTCAGAGAATAAATCAAAGACATAGGGAAGAAGTAACTTAGTTACTATCTATAATTATCTTGGTTATTTTATCTGTTTGTGTATTTGTTATCTATCCCTTGATAGACTGTAAGTTCAATGGCAGAAGTAAGCATGCTCATTTGGGGTACTGCTGAATCCCCTATGCTCAGACATGTCTAACACATAGAATTTATTCAATAATCCCCAAATGGTGTATCTTAGTTCCATAGCCAGAAAGGCAGCCAGTTCAATTCCTGATCAGGGCATATGCCTGAGTTGCCGGCCAGGTCCTCGGTTGGGGGCATGCAAGGCAGCCGATTGATGTTTCTCTCACATATCAATGTTTTCTTTGCTTTCCTTTTCTCCCTTTTCCCTCTCTCTCTAACAAATAAATAAATAAAATCTTTAAAAAATAATTTATTCAATGAATATTTGTTAAATAAATGAATATAAATTTACTAGATGATAGAGGTTACAAAAATTTGTTAAAACTTAGGACTGATCTCTAAGACAAGAAGTCAAGAGCTACACACACACAGGACTTCCGGCCGAGATGGAGGCACAGACAGACATGCTGTGTCTCCCTCCACAACTAAGAAGGAATATCAATTACCTCAAAACTAGAAACAACCAGAAGTTCCAGAAAATCAAAGGAAGTCCAGCAAACAAAGATATAAAGAAGAAATAAATACTCATCCAAACAGGTAGGAGAGGCGAAGCCAGGGTGGAGAGGACACGGTGTGGTGGTGGCAGCAGCGACGGCAGGCTGGTGGAAAGTGCAGTCACACATTTTAAAAAGTCAGGAGGGATACCTGGAGAGTGTTCGCAGCTCCTCACTGGACCTCACATCTCATGGTCCCAGCACTGGGGAAAATCAAACCTTATTGCTTCTGACTGTGCAGACCAGTGGGGGTTGGGATAGAGGCAGAAACTGCCAGTCTCAGCAGAGTCTGCTCGTTTAAAGGGCTCCCATGGTCCTAGAACATCTGCAGACCCACCCACTCTGGGAACGATAGTCAGGACAGCTGCTAGAGAGGCGTCTGTCCAGTGCAGAAGTGGGAGAGGTGCCTGGAAAAGGGGCAAGTGCTGAGCAAGTGGCACTGTTCCCTCTCGGACCCCTCCCCCATATACAGCACCACAATGTTTTGAAACAGGTCGCTCTGTACTGATGAATCCCTAAGGCTCCACCCCTTACAACATAAAAGGAGCAACAGCTCTACCTGGGATGAGGAGGCAAATAAACATAGGAGCCTGTCAGAATGAGGAGACAGAGAAGTATGGCCCAAAAGGGGAAATGGATCAAGGTTCCAGTGGGAGAACTAAGTCATGAGGAGATAGTCAACCTAACAGATGAGAAGATAGACAACCTAACAGATGCAGAATTCAAAACATTGGTGATAAAGATGCTCACAGGCTTGACAAACATTCTTGAGTATGGCAAACGCATAAGAGAAGAAGTGAAGGCTATGCTAAGTGAAACGAAGGAAAATCCACACAAAACCAATGGGGAAGGGAAGAAAACTGGAGTTCAAATCAATGATTTGGAACATAAGGAAGAAAAAGAAAATGTTGACCAGTGCAGAATGAGGAAGAAAGAATTGAAAAAAATGAGGAAAACTCCCCAAATTTTGTGAAGGAGATGGACATACAGGACCAGGAAGTATGGAGGGTCCCGGGCAAGCTGGACTGAGAGAGGACCACACTAGTACGCATCATGACTGAGATGCCAAAGGTGAAAGATAAAGACAGAGTCCTGGGGGCAGCAAGAGAGAGGCAGACAGTTGCCTACCGGGGGCTGCCTATAGGACTATCAGCTGATTTCTCAGAGGACACTTTGCAGGCAGGAAGGGACTGGCAAGCAGTATCCAATGTGATGAAATGCAACCTGCAAGCAGGATTACTCTATCCAGCAAAGCTATCATTTGGAATGGAAGGGCAGAGGAAATGCTTCCTAGACAAGGTAAAGCTAAAGGAGCTCATCATCACCAAGCCATTATTATATGAATGTCAAAGGGACTTACTTAAGAAAAAGAAGACCAAAGCTATGAACACTAAAATGACAACAAACTCACAACTATCAATAAGTGAATCTAAAAAATAAAAACAAAATCCAACTAAGCAAACCAGAATAGGAACAGAATCATAGGTACAGGGATCATTCGGAGGGTTATCAGCTGGGAGGGGAGAGAGAGAGAAATGGGGAAATGGTGCAGGGACCAAGAAGCATAATCAATTGGTACAAATAGACATAGGGATGTTAAGAATAATATAGGAAAGGGTGAAGCCAAAGAACTTATATGCATCACCCATGAAGATGAACTAAGTGGGATGGGATTGCTGGAGGGAAGCTGGGTACTGGGCAGAGGGAAGTAAAGTGGGAAAAATTGGGACTACTGTAATAATATAATCTATAAAATATACTTTAAAAAAAAAGAACTACACACACACAAACACACACCTTGCATAAAGCAGAATATACTACATGTCACATGAATGCCATAAATAACTTATAAGATAATTAAAATAGTCATGTTGACTCTCTTCAGTAAGTATATGGACATTGCTAAGTTACTATGAAGCTTAAGCAAAGTTACAAAGTAAGAAGAATGTAGTGGATACATCAGAATTTTGTGCACCTTCTGGGTGCTGGAAGGTAAGAAGGATGAGCAAAGTTGATGTAGGGAAGCCTGTCTGGAGCCTGTAGGGTAAACAGAAGTCATGATAAATGATGAGAGTATTTGGGAGGCTAAGCATCTGCAGTCTAAGAATGGTTAAAAGGTGTTTGAAAATAAAGCCACTTTTTTTTCATAGATGCTTTAAATAATGACTAGATCAACTCCAGAATGATTTTTATTTGGAGGAAAGGAATAATGAATTCCATAAAGAGAAGGAAGTAGAGATGGTGGAACTGATTTTTTTAAATTGGCTACTGGAATACAAAATGGAAGAGCTCCAGGTTAACACAAATACTCAACAAAAATGTAAGAGTTTTGGTGACAATGATAATACCTAACATTTTTAGTACTTGGCAATGGCACAATTAGTTGCTAAGCAGTTGCATTTTTTTCTTAGAACTCTATGATATTATTAATATATTAAACTATTTTTATTATTTAAAAATTGCACATATTAATTATATAATATAATAATTATATAATTAATATGGTAAATATATTGCAAGTATATTCTTAATATTATTATTTTCATTTTATTTATGGGGAGACTAAAGTACAGAGAAATTCAATGGTTTTCCACAACCCCAGCATAGCTAGGACATGGTACAAGCTGCTCTTCCACACACCCCAGCATAGCTAAGACAAAGTAACTAAGTGTACAGGCTCTGAGGTTAACTCACGCAGGCCTCACACTGTCCAGTCAGGGACCAGCACATGGGACTCAGCCCTCACCTGCCTGAAGCATACCTCTTCTGAAAAAAAGAGAGCAGTACTCCATGTACCCAAAAGTTCCTCCCCATATGAACCAGCAGAGTTCTTTAGTGGTTGCTATTCTTTACATGTAAGCCTTAAAATAATAATGCTGGCCAGAGGCTATACTTTATGCAGATTTCTTGAGTAGCGAGTGTCTGTGTTCCATCCAGGGGTGGGGCAGGGGAAGTGCAGCAGAGGGATGGTAAACGACACCTGTGTTCCACCCCAGCAGTGTGACCACAGCCTACTCATTACTTCAAGCCTGCAGGCCCATACTCCTGGGAAGCCTTGAGCCTGACCCTGTTTTTTCCTACATTGATATTTGGATGAAGGGTTGAGATTGGATGTATTTATACAATTGTATCTCTGGTATAGAAGAACACTGCTCTAGCATTCATTAATTTATTTATTCATTCTTTCATTCAGTTTTTCATGTCCATACAGTTAGGGAAGAGCATTCATTGCTGATTAAGAACATTAATACATTCATATCCTCTGCCCATTCAGTTGATTAAAATCACTAGCTCATTATTGATTAAGAGAATTTATTTATTTTGGTTAAAAGCGTAGGCTTTACTATTAGTTTCTAATTTTGTCTACACTATTTCCTAGTTATTTTACCTTGAACAAATTTCTTTCTGACTGTCTTTAAAACTCAATGTCTTACTGTAAAACCAGGGGAAAATAATACTTAAAAAATTGATCAATTAATTTGTTTGTTTGTTTGTTTATTTATTTTTAGAGAGAGGGGAAAGGAGAAAGAGAGGGAGAGATACATCACTGTGTGGTTGCCTCTCACTTGCTCCCTCAACTGGGGACCTGATGTGCAACCTAGTCATGTGCCCTGACTGGGAATCAAACCAGCGACCCTTGGCTCACAGGTTGACGCTCAATCCACTGAGCCACAGCAGCCAGGAATAATACTTTTTTATAAGGTGGTTTAACAACCAAAGGAGATGAAGCAAGGAAATTCTTAACACTATCTAGAACCTATTTAGTGCTCAATAAAGTATAGCTATGAATGTTAATTATCATCTACTTTTGAAATAATAGTAACAGCAGTAAAGCCACTTCATTAGATAAGTTAAATAAAAAATAAATTATGAATCAGTCTCTGACTATAAGGAACCTATAGTACAGTGCCATTAGAGTCCTAGTGGTTTACAAGACTGGAAATAAATTTGATGAGAGGTTAACTAGATAGAGACATTAAATATGAACCCAGCTTGAAAGTATTTAACAACATACAAAATTAAAGATAAAAAGAAATAAAATATTTTGACATATAAAGAGATAAACATACTATAGAGACAGTTAAAATGTTAATAAAGACTATTTTTGAAATGTGTTAAGATGGAAATGGTAAAAACGCAAAATACATTGTGCATTAAATATCATAACTCACTTGATTATAAAAGAATACAGTCTTCATTAAAAAGAAGTCCTGTGCACTATCTGTCCACTGATGTGCCATTCATTTAAGACATTCTATCATTCTCTGCTTGAGCACACTTCTGTAATCTGATGAGGTGTCCAGGGTCCAGGGAAGAGACAATGATAGCCAAGGCATTAAAATATAATCAAGAGATGCAAATTCATATCTAAATGTGATTTGCTGGGAAAAAATAATTAATCTAGGCATGGTCAAATAAACAATGTGTAATATAGATAATTAATCACCAAATTAACAGTTGCAGTCCCTTGAGGAAGTTATGCAAATCGAAAAGGCCCCATCCACTGACACAATTAGACCATATAATGGCAAACTCTCAACAAAATAACCCTGGGGACGATTACAAAACAAATAGCCCAAGCAATCTTCATTGGAACTTATTTGGAAGGACCCCATCATATTTTGCCAGAAAATATTCTAAGATTCCAGACTATGTATGAATGACTCATTATGTGGTTCCCTCAAAGTTTAGTTCTCCTCTCTCAATCAAATATCTCATTAATGAAATCTGAAATCATGCAAATGATAAGGCTACATGAATGAGGGGCCAGTTATCTATTTCCTGTCAGTAACAGCAAAATCAAGGGAATGTTGATGCACCATGAAAACATGTGCCCTCTGTGGCCTGATGTCACCCATTATGTCAGCAACAACAACAAAAACCACTACCCTTGATAATAAATGTTTATCTCAGGTAGGAGTGGTTTGTCTTTAAATGTTAGAGAATGCGATCCCATGCCTGCTCCTAAATCATACAGCAAGTAATCCTTCCTACCTTGTTTCCTTCTACTTCACCTGCACAAAAGTAGATAACAAAGTAACTCGTCCAGAACCCTTTGAGTTTGAGCCTAGGAAAACGCATGACATTCTACTGCTACATCCCCTCCAGAATGTGTCTCTACCTTTAGAAAGATACCACAGTTTTCTTGATAGAAGTAAAAGATGATCACCCCAGAAAAGGATTTATTAATCATTTTGTTATTATAATTTAGCTGCTGAAAAGACTAGTTACATGGAAGAAATTGTATTAGTACTATGGTTGCTGATGGTGTAGTAGTAGCTATCATTTACAGGTACCATTAGTATCACTTAGCAATATGCTTAGTGCTGCCACTTATCTCATCTACTCTTCCAACCACGCTAACATGCCCAAGGTCAAAGACCTAAGAAATACCCAACTGGGGCTACAAATCTAGGTCTCCTGACTCTTCAGGGGGCATGCTAAATGCCATGCTAACTGCTATGTCAAATGATACAAGCAAGATCTCACAGTCAAGAAATAGCTAAATTGGGATCAAAATGCAACTGTACTGTATACTCTACTCAGCTTCTCCACATACAGAAAACCGTGCCTGATGTGACAGCAGACGCTGCCTATGCTGCTAATGTCCAGTTCCTCTGGCTGTCTGGAGGACAATGTTGGGCCTCCCTGGAAAACAATAAATCTCCTGATCCTGAGATGAGGGAATTATAGCACTGGCATATACTTTTGCCTGTTTAACCCTCATTTATTTTTTATATTCCCAAACTTAAGAGCAGCCCAGTAAAAGCCAGATGGAAGCTGGAATCTTCTTCCCTGTAAAGGAGTTCTGTAAGATACCATAGACAAACATCATATACTAGAGCAATGACATACCTCCTCTACACTCATTCACAAGTGTGAAAGCCTGCCTATAGAACCACAAGTCCCTAATATTTTTAACGGTGGAAGTAGGATTACAAATTATCTAATCTAGTGGTTTTTAAATAATGATCTGTAGAATATGCAGGATTCTGAAATGTGCCTGAGGGACAACGGGGCAATAGCAAGGTGGGGGGTGAGTGGGAGAGGGCAGAAGGCTGGACCCCACCAAACTTCAACTAAATTAAGTTCACATCTATCTCTTTCACAGACTAGGTAACCATGTGTAATATTCTTTGAAAAAAAGTCTTTACAGCTCAGAGTATTTTGTTAATGCCCTCCCTACTCCAACATTCTCTATTTAGCTGAGAATCTTCCTGTATAAGTTAACTTCCAAAGGCCACACCTGACCAACCAGCAATCCAGCACTGCCAGTATCTATTGCCATCTTGGTATTAAATCATTATATGATCCAGCAGTGTCTGTGACTCTATATAAATTCCTCCCCTGAGTCACAATTATTACTATTTTTCTAATTGTTATCTTTTAGAGTTCTGAGAGTCAGTCCTTGGTCAAACACTGATTTGACAAGTGAATCCGATGACCAAATTCTTTCTTTCAAAGTCCAGAAGTTATATGTAGATGGACAACATTGTTTATTTTGATTGTGTACCTTGATACTTTGCACACTCCCAATTCATAGCTTCCTAAGATTTTCCCATGATGACCCAGAATTCTTATGCTTATCTGAACCATTCTCATCTTATTACTAGATCACTCTGACCACTGGCTTTATTGCCCATGCATGATCTTACTCTGGGCCTTTGGATCTCATCTATATACCTGATTTCTCTAATTTTTGAATCTCAGTTCTTACTTTATATCCCTGGACTACCACCGTTTGAAACACACTAGATTAGATGATGTCTAATCATAGATAAACTGCTAAAATACTAGTTATTTAAACTTTTCATCCCCTGGTTTTATGATTGATAAAATCAGGATAATATCCTTTAGAGTTGCTATGACTATAATATGAGCTGATATATACAGGGTGGGATAAAAGTAGTTTATCATTGTTCATATGGAAAATAGTAAATAAATAATAATACAAGAATAAACTCTGTACTTTGCATACTAACAACTGTAAACCTAATTATGCCACATCCTGTATGAATATTCTTTGTAAAGTATATTTTTTACCAAAGAAATGTATTGTGATCTCTGAACCTGATCTCACATCATCCTGATGTAATAACATAAATCTGCAAAAAACACTTGGCTATGCAAAGTAGCATTACTTAGATATTTCTTTTAAATTTTCCTAAATTTCACACCCTTGAATTTTCTGCACACTAAGATATAAAGTCCCTGTGCTTTGTGACATTTCTTTGATCTGAGAGAAGAAAATAACACAAGAAATCTTACCTAAGAAAAGAGTCAGAAACATTAAAGGAGATGAATACCATATGAGAAGAAATGTTCATACAACAAACAGGTTGATTAAAAATTTGTATTGTCACAAAGCAATGATATCAACCACATTTTTTCAGAACAAAGCTTAAAGGTAAGGCTGTGAGTCAAGACAAAACAAATTGAACAAGGAAAGTAAAAAAAACTGAAATGTAGGTTTGATTGTGTCTAATCTAAAATTAATTTAAATATTATTTTGCATTAGACTTCATACAGACAAACATACATACCAACACACAGACATATACCCATATCCTATACACCCTCCCACGTGCAAAACAAATCTTTAAAATAAATATATGACCCTGGGTTTGTTCATTTAAAAACATGAAATGATTAAGAACCAGGCAGCTTACTTAATATCACTCACTGGACACATTCTATTGGAATAAGTTGTGACAGAGAGAACCTCATTCTGCATGTTAATTGGGTCAAATCACGTACCGTTGGATTCTAAGAAAACTTGGTAGAAAAATGTTAAGTCAGTAAATGTCTGCTGTTTCAGTCACATGATGACAAATGTAAATAAAATTTTCTCAGTTGGCTAAAGCTATCAATTTTTTTAAACATCATGTAAAGAGCACTGATCTGCAAATAAACTGTTATAGTCAAACTACTAGGGAATAGAAAAGTAAAGAAAAACCTAGGAAACCACATGAGTAATTGATAGTAAAATCCTCTCCTTAATTTTTGTCGCTTTAACAGCAATATTTTTGTCAGCACACTTCCTAATTGTTCTCTTTTCTTCCTTTCTTCTGGGGTTTCTGCTCATTCCCTCTCAGCTGTGACTTTTCAGTAAACTTTATGGTGATGATCATGATGACAATGATGATGGAGGAAGAGAAATAAAAATATATTTAAGTATACCTAGTTATTTGGCTTAGTTTTGGATAGAGCACCAGACTCATGGAAGGAAGAGTCTTTAAGGATAAAAAGGCACCTGTTTTCTACAATGTTTTACAATTTTATTTCTGTATGATAGCTGTTTTAAATGGGAAGACAACAGCATCACTGTACTCTTTACATAAACAATAGAATAAATCCATGTAGCACATTTTTTTGTTTATTTAGGACTATTTGGTAAAGAGGCTTAGCTCTATCTCAAAAATAACTAAATGATGGCTGAGTCTACTGTGGACATTTGGCTTGCTTAATAAACAGCCTGGTTCACTTCATAGTTAGTACAGACTCTATTGTAAAAATGCCAAAAACCTCTAAGAAAATAACTAATGTGTACAGGTCATCAATGTAGGGGGTAAAAATCAATAGGAGAGTCATCCAGAACGAAGGCATAAAGACAATAGTTTGTTTGTTTGTTTGTTTTTACTTAGGTAAAGAACATAGGATTGATTCCCAAATATTGTACAAAAGTACAAGTGTCTGTTTTGTTTTCTAGATTTGGTAAATTGATTCTCATTTTTTTATTTTATTTTATTTCATTTTATTTTATTTTTTAGAGAGAGGGGAAAGGAGGGAGAAAGAAAAGGAAGGAAACATGTGAGAGAAAAACATAGATTGGTTGCCTCTTGCACACCCCTAACTGGGGACCTGACCTGCAACACAGGAATGTGCGCTGACTGAGAATTGAATCAATGACCTTTCAGTCCACAGGCCAGTGCTCAGTCCACTGAGCCACACTATCCATGGTATTCTTATCTGTTCTTTCCTTTTCAAAGTTCAGCTACCATACTGAAGATGTTTAGGGACCACCAAATAAATGTTCCTCCCTCTTTCCTAGCATCCCCTGCCACTCCTTCAGAAAGGAGAATTTGAATTAACCCACCATGACCAACTGAGATGCTTGCTGAAGCCAAAGGAAATACAGAATAACTAATGAAAGAAGATAGTTATAAGTATTAGCTACAACCATGTGACCAGTTACAGAGACAAGGACTGTGATATGATTGCCATGAGTATTTTCTCCTTATTTTGTTGGAAATATGTTTGTGTGTGTATAATTTTAAGAAAATATTTTTACTCTCTTTCCTTTCTTAGTTCCTATCATGTAACATACAAATTCAATTAATTTTAAGAATATTATTCAAGTATTGTCAACTTCACCTCATAGTATATAAGTTACAGGATACCAAGAAGACTAAACATCACTCAAGGACTTTAACTCCTCTTCTGGGAAAGTAGTTAGTGCATTACTATGCAGAATAGTTGTATCATGTTAGGTGGAATGATGACCTTAGTATTGTCTTTATTTGATGATTAAGTATGGGTTAAGGAGATATGTATGGGTGCCCAAAGACAAGGGGTAAACTTGTGATGGTTAATTTTATGGATCAAATTTACTAGGCCACTAGTTGCCCAGATATTTGGTCAAACATTATTCTGGAAGGATGTTTTAGATGAAATTAACATTTAAATTGGTAGGTAGACCATATAAAGCAGATTGCTCTTCCTAATATGGGTGGGCCTCATCTAATCAGTTGAAGGCTTAAATGGAACAAAAAAGCTAATCCTCCCCCAACTAAGGAAGAAGTCTTCCTGACTAATTACCTTCAGACTGGGACATCTACGTTTTCCTGCCTTTGGACTGGAATTAAAGCATTATCTTTCCTGGGTTCCAGCTTGCTGATTCTGTTTGCAGATTTTTGAACTTTCTCACCTCCATAATCACATGAGCCAATTCCTTATAATAAATCTCTTTAAAGGATAGGTGATCAATGATAGATAGATAGATAATCTCTCTATCCATTGATCTACCTATATTATATTGCTTCTGTTGATTATATTTCTCTGGAGAACTCTAATTTGGATTTTGACATAGGAGTGAGGTGCCTCCTCTATCTCTTTCTCTTTCTGCTGCAGTAAACAATAAAGGCATGGCTTCCATGTTTCATAGCTTAAAATGGAAGACACCTAACCTACATTAGATTTCACCTAAGGGGGAAAACAAACATTACTATGTCACATCACTGAGACAGCTAACACTAAGTACCCTGTCACAATATTTTGGGAATTAGGCTTTATTATGACTATCTTCAGAGCCTTCAGTTAAAATTAAGATAGACTAGACTGGCTAGTATGGCTTAGTTGGTTGGAACATCAACCAATGAACCAAAAGTTCATGAGTTAGATTCTTGGTCAGGGCACATACCCAGGTTGTGGGTTTGATCCCATACAAGAAAGCAGTCAATTGATATTTCTCTCACACCAAAGCCTGCCTTCCTTCCTTCCTTTCTTTTTCTTTCTTTCTTTCTTTCTTTCTTTCTTTCTTTCTTTCTTTCTTTCTTTCTTTCTTTCTTTCTTTCTTTCTTTCATGTGTGCATGTGTGCTCTCTCTCTTCTGAGCATGCCCATGTTTTCCCCACCCCCTTCTTTCCTCAGGCTCACTCTCTCTCTCAAGCAATGAAATAAAAAAATGTCCTTGAGTGAGGATAAAAAACAAACAAACCCTGCTAAGATAGGCTACAATGTATAACTTCTAAAATCAGGCCATATCATCTGTTGGCTACAAATAAACCTATAATGAAATCAAGAAACCAATACTCCTATAACTGCTCTCACTTATGCATGCAGAACCCCCAGGTTCTTTGTGACATACCACAAGGAATACAGTAAGTGTGTTTGCAACCCAAATTATCAACCAAAACATACATGTGGTAACATTCTACTTCGCTCTAGATCTCCCTTTTGAAGAACGATGCTCAACAACTCACTTAAAGAGCCTGTTTCTTGCTGCTACCTCTGATAACAACAGTTGCACCAAAAGGACTGCCTCTCAATGTTATCAAAGCCACAATATTGTTGGTTTCTCAGCATAAGTGGAGAGAACTGCCTTTTCCATTTTATTTTGTTTTTGCTAATTTTTGGTATCTAAGCACCAGAACAAAATGTGCTATACACAAATTTCCGAAGTCTTTCATCACTACTTTGATCACTACTAAGTGATCAAAACAATATTAAAAGCAAAAAGTTTGAAGGAAAAAAAAGCTATGGTATTCTCTTCCATTCATTTGCCTCTTTATTCCAACAAAACTGCCTCTGTTTCCTTGGTTTACAAAATAAATCCCACATGTATTTCAATAAATGCACACATATACTGATGTATAATACAGGTAAATATAAGAAAGTAAATAGTCATGAAAAATTATATTTTACAATGTTAAAAAGTAAAGCTATTTTTTAAAATTCATGACTAGTAAAAAGAATAACTCTTTTCCTTAATTATTCTATAACTTATCTACACTTCTTCATATTTGAGTATCATCATGATGAGCTATACTTCTCCTCTTTTCTATCAGTGTTCTATGACATACAGAAAGACGCACACGGTTACGTAGTTATGTAAATAAACTAAGCTATCTAAGCATTGAAATAAATGCAAATTTCAAAAAACATCAGAAGAACCAAGGAATGATATTTAATGCCTCTGAACATCAAAAGATGATACAATTTTAATTATGTCTCTCAAAATAACTTATAATGATCCAGGTCAGAGTAATTTCTAAGGAGAAATAAAATTTGCAACAGAGGAAAGTCACTCTAAATGCAAATTGCAACAAATTTTTCCATGATACAATTACAATGATTGTATTTCTATCTAGTTATTATTGAAAAGACAGTGTCCTCAGCAATCAGAAACATTGAATTACTTGAAAGTGACTTTTTTCAGAAAATTTTAATTTGTATAAATTTGCTATATTTTTCTCAAATTTCTGAATGATGCCATTTTGCACTAATGATATATAGAGACCTATTTTCTACAATAATATATAAAATATATTAATCCTTAATATTTAATACTTAGAATATTGATGTTTTATTTTATGTTTAAAATGGGTCCCTGGACCAAATTTCAACTTGTGTATGGAGGCATCCCCATACCAGCAAACAATTCTCAGACACTAGCAGAGTCCAAAAATTCAGCTCAGTACTGACAGATCTACCTAGATGTAGCATCAGATTCCACAGGTAAACTGGCTCAGTTCCTGAGACTGCCCTTCACTTCAGATGTCAGGCATAAGCCCAGGCTGTTATCTGTGCTTCTGACCAACTTGGTACAACTTAGTGGCCCCAAAAAACCCTCCAATTCAGATTGCCAATCCCAAGTCCATATAGTTACCTGTACTTCTGACTGGGGTTACCACAACCCTCTCCTCGGGCTAGATTAACTTGCTAGAGCAGCTTACAGAATTCAGGAAACCTATTTACTGACTATCGGCAGCCGTCCGTCTCGAGAGACGATGGTGTAGCTTCTTAAGAGTCTATCTGCACCGCCGAGAATGGCTGTGCAGTCCGACTCGGGAGTGACACGGTATCTGTCTCCTCCTGTGTTGAATCGACATCTTGCGATGACGCTGGAGTGTCCTCTCCAGTGAAGCTGAAGCTACAGAGCCTGGGCAGGGTGATATGGAGGGTCTGCTGTTGCCCATGCAGCAGACCCCCCCCTCTCTTCGCAGCTGAAGGGTCCAAGGGAAAGACGGAGTCAATACAGCTTGGCTTCAGGTGCGCCGCAGGAGTTGCCGGTGTTGACTACAACGTCAAACCGCCTTAGGGACTCCGGCTCCGGATTTTCTGTCGGGGTTTACTCCCTTAGCCTTTCCCCTGAAGAGGTATGCCGCAAGGCAGCGGAGGTTTTTTGGAGTCAGAGTTTTCCTTCTCTGATGTGCCCTGACTGGAAGATCGAACCAGCGACACTTAGCTCGCGGGCCGACGCTCAATCCACTGAGCCAAACCAGCCAGGAAAATTTACTGACTACATTACTGGTTTATTATAAAAGGATATAACTCAGGAACAACCAGATGAAAGAGATGTGTAGGGAAAGGTAGAGGGAAAGAGCTTAGAGCTCCTGTTCTCTCTCCAGGTACACCACTGTACTTGAATATCCACATGTTCACCAACCTGGAAGCTCACTGAACCCAGTCCTTTTGGTTTTTTTTTTTTTTTTTTTGGAGGTTTCATGATATAGGCATAATTGATTAAATCTTTGGCTACTGGAAATTGATTCTACCTCCAGCCTCTCTCTCCTCTTTGGGTTTGGTGGGGGGGACGGACCTGAAAGTTCCAACCTTCTAACCACATGGTAAGTTCTGGCAACCAGCCTTTATCCCTAGGCAGGATCAAAAAAATTGTTTCATTAACATAATAAAAGATACTTTTCTTACTCTGAACACTGAGGAAATTTTAGGAGATTTGTGAGCTATCAGCCAGGAACCTTGGACTATGACCAAATATACATGAGAAATGCATTTTGGTTATCTGAGTGACCAAATATATATTTTTCTTATAAATCACAAAATTTCAGTAGTACTTTGAGGCTGTCCTATCTCCAACCCTCCAGCTTGGTTGGAAACTCCCTGTCCAGCAGAGGCTTCAGGACCAGGTTGGAACAAATTTATCTAGGACACTCTGTTTTGTCTGGGGGGAATGGGAGGTGGCTAATCTCTCTAGCATAGAAGAGTGCAGAACTTTCATCTCCCATGCCTTTAATTGAGGAAGGGATTCAAGAGATAAAAGGTCAAGATTTATGAATCATCAATAAACCTTCAGACACTTGGCTTAGAGTTGAGAGAACACGGTGACCAGTCTGTGTCAGGATCTGCTAAACATCCCAATGCCATGTAGATATCAGGTGCAAGCCTTCATACATTTTTTGCTACAGATTGTTTATAGTTAACTAAGAGATAAGAAAAGCAGAGCAAGCTCTAAAGCATAATATTCATTCTTTAAACTCAATTCCCATGGGAACCCTCTGAGTGGCCTTCGGTCCTGTCTTCTGCACAACCTTTCGGTTTTCTGCTGAGACTTAAAGGCCTCCCAGTGGGGCCTAGCTCATAGCTTGGACTACAATTCCAGAAACCACAAGGAGAGGTCCCCCACAGTATTTGGCAGTTAATATATAGCAGTAGACAAGAGGGCACAACAATGTGAAAATAAACATTTCTGATATGGTATGCTTCTTCAAGCCTTTCTCAGATGACTTAACACACAATGTCATTTTCTCTCATTTACTATCAAAAAGCATCAAGCATCAGCACCAGCAGAAAAAGATTAGAAATAATAGAATATCTAGGAGAAATTTTAACAGGGAAGTGCACAGTCACAAGAATAATTTATTTTTAATGGTGGTTGCTTAATTAGTTATGACTTATTTAGAGGATCTTCCCATACTACCACATCATCATTCTTCTAGCTCATATCTTTTGCTTCTAAGGAGAAGTGTGGGACATGAGGGCTGATGCCTGCTTTTGAAAGTAACCATTGCATTATGTTGCAATCTGATATGCTGGGAAAATCTGGTTGTTCTGATTGGCTACAGTCATGTCCAAGATTCTGTAAGCCAGTAGTTGTTTCACCAGAGGTAAATCTTGAGTATTCAGACTATGTTTTTTTCAGTTTTATTTATGCTTTTGTGGAACTTCTTCCATTTTAGAAATTGTAAGTTCTCAGAGTAGGCTTTCAGGTCACATTTAAAGTGCTTATTACTCATAATTTATTTTTACTTGATATTGTTTGTATTTCTCCTTGTACTCATCAAAACTTAGGGCAACCTAGAGTATATTACTATGTATGCTCTAAACTGATGGTCTTAATTTTTATTCTAAACTGTACTGAAAGGATTAATTATGTTCATTAGGAAAACTAGTTACTGTTTTGAGGTAAGGAATTCTATGGTTTCACTTAAAATAATTGCTCTAAGATTTCCTTAGGATGTATTAAAACTTTCATAGTAACAGAGTTTAGTATCTTTAAAATTAACTGGCAGTGGCTTAAGCATTGGTTTAAGTGGTTATAGAAAAATTAATGACCATATTTCAGAAGTAGAAAGTTAAAGCAGAAATAAACAAAGTAGGCAAATACTTGGAACTCACAAAATTTTCTAAAATCAGCCCAAGAAAAGGAGAATTGACAGACATTAATTTCCTTTTCTCAATACACCTTCAGATAAAATGACACAAAGAGATTTGTTTCTGTCTTCCTTATCAAATGAAAATATGGTGGCCATAGGTAGGTATTTGATGGCTTAATGGGAGAACTGCAATCATAAAATTGCTAATTACTTTTTACACAGTTAAGGGTTGAGTACCTATATAAAAGTCAGCCCAAAGTAGATATGCATTACGCTTTCCAATATTACTAGAACTTGAGCACAACACTTAAAGATTTATGAGTTTCAAGAGTAAAAGTCATGACATGGAAATTAATTCAAGGATAATATTAGATTTTATACACCTATCTATACATATATGTTTATATCTATCTATATGTTTATAGATACAGGATGGGGCAAAAGTAGGTTTAGAATTATGAGTGAGCAAAACACCGAGTTTATTCTTATATTATTACTTGTTAACTATTGTGTTATTTTCCATAAGAACAATTCTAAACCTACCTTTGCCCCATCCTGTATGTATGCATATACCATATACATATGAGGTCTGTCTGGAAAATGTCCAACTATCGTTAATATAACAAGAATGGTTTGCATACCATCTGTGTAAACTAGCAGCCAAGGAGGGTGGACTGGAATGCACATGTCTGAACAATGATGACTTCACTGTACTAGTCTGTGGGGGTAGTAGACACTGTTGAGTGAGGATGTGTACTCTGTGGTTGTCACATTCAAAAATGACTGAGTGAGAAGAGCAATGAATCTGCTTCAAACTTTGCATTAAACTTGAATATTCCTTCCCAGAAACTATTTGGATGATCTAGAAGGCCACAGCTATGGGCAAATGGTAATTGACAGCTTCATCAGGACAATATACCTGCTCATGCATCACATCTCATGCAGGTTTTTTTGGGTGAAACATCAAGTCACCCAGGTGACTCAGCCTCCCTACAGCCCAGATTTGGTGCCCTGAGTCTTCTGGCTTTTCCTCAAACTAAAATCACCTTTGAAAGGGAAGAGATTTCAGACCATTGAGATTCAGAAAAATACAATGGAGCAGTTGATGATGATTAGAAGAGCTGTGTGAAGTCCCAAGGTGCCTACTTTGAAGGGGACTAAGGTGTCATTGTCCTATGTACAATGTTTCTTGTATCTTGTATCTTCTTCAACAAATGTTTCTATTTTTTCATATTACATGGTTGGATGCTTTATGGACAGATACATGCTTGAGAGTAAATGCACTAATTTGTGCCTATCCAACTGAAATTGCTTAAATCTTTCTCCATTTTATCTTTTTTTCTAGACCTTCCCTTTACAACTTAACCTCATTGATATTTATATTGAATACTTTATTTAGAAGTTTTATTTTATAAAACAGCACCCTTGATCACAAAAACATTGTGTCTTGCTTCCTAATCTATGACTAGGTATATGAATAGTGAAGTTACCGCACTCTTCCAAATGTTAATAACAACTTGTATTTCAGGGAGAGTTCCAAGAGGCCATGGCTTGTTTGAAAGGATTAACGTATTTTCAACAGATATATCACAAAAACTAACCTGTAAATCAGAAACCTACAAAATGTATGTTAGACTAGCTTACAGAAGCAGTAAGATAAGTACAGTCCCAGCAGCACACCAATGCTAGAAAAGATGTTGTAAGAGGGCAAGTTCCTCAAGAGAAACAACCATGAATGAGAGGTTAGAAGCCAAAAAAGAAGCAAAATAAGCTAATATTCTGGGTCAAGATAAAATCTTTATTATTGGAAAGATAAAATGAGCTAAGCACAAGGCAGAATATATACAAAGTTACAATCTGCTTAGGTATTATAGAAAGTTTTGTGCCTGATTTAGCAATAGTGTTTCTTTCTTAATAAAGATTAATACAGAGCAATTATAAAGGCTATGCTTTTGATGGTTGGTTATACACTGATACAGATTATTCTGTCTAGGGAAATGAGGTTTAGGATTTTATGAAGTCGTGCAAGTTCCATTCTGAGTTTTTGTCCTCTCCAAGGGAGTGTATATAGCATTTTGAGAGAAACTTTGTTGGTACAGTAGAGACCCAGGGTTCTTAGGAAAAAGTGTCTTGAGAAACTGGCTCTAGGTGAACTGTGTCTGCCTATTATCTTCTCACATAAGATTTATTTCAAGACCAGCACCCTACTGCCTCAAGTTTTATTCCTCTGTGTTGTGGAACCCAATGCAGATTCTTTCTGTCTGGCAATTGGAAGTATATGCGAGGCTGCGAGGCAGGGTTGGAGTCTCTGACAGTTCCTTTATTGCAGACATTACAGTATTCATGCATGCACCCCGCCATTCACTCACTGCCCACTGCCCAAACACTCCAGTGGGGGTTCTGCCTCTTTCATATTATGCATAGACAAAGCCAGCTACTAACCAAAATATGACAGCAATGCTTATATAACTGCAAGTGTGCTGTGCCTGTGAATCCAATTATTATCTCTAAGTAGCCCATGCCTTGGCATCCAGGGTGAGGGAGCCTGACAGACTCTATTGTCCTTATACTATGGAATCAGAGAAAGAAAATATCAGGGTCAATTTTGTGTTCTGATTCTAACCCAACCTCCATTCATTAAATGGTTTCCCAATACTCTAACACATACTCATCATATTTCAGGAGATGTGAAACAGGAGTTTTTATCAAAACATATAGTATTTTGATGTGGGTTCTCACTGTGCAAAAAAACATGTTTCTCATAGACATGTCAGCCTTTGAAATGAGAATAGGGCAAACTATCAGCTATAAAAGATATGAGCTCAATAATCTTGAGAGAACTCTAAACTCCCTTCAAGTTTCCCCAAATAGTTTTGGAAAACCCATCTGGACTTATTCTCATATTAGTACTTATTACAATGAATTAGAACTGTTTCTTTCTGTGACCTCTCCCATTACACTGTGAGTTCTTTGTTAGAGAGGTATCAAACCTGACTTCTTTTTTTCTTTCCTGAGAAAGTTCTATCTTCTCTGCTTCTAAAATATATCTCCGTTCCAAATTCTCTTCACCAAACTTCACCACTACAAGCCTGATTCAAGTTCTCATTATCTTTTTTTTAAATTCATACAGTAAGTAGCTGCCTAAGTGGTTTTCCTGATTTTGTTTTATCACTCTATAGTCTAATCTACAGAATGCAGCCAGAAAGATGTTTTTAAAACTCATATTCAAATCGTTGTCTTTAAAAAAAAACCCTTAAGTAACTTCCAATAGAAAGAATGATAAAAGCCAAACACCTTATCCACTTACTTGTCTAACACGTTTCTTACTGTTTTGCTCTTAGTTCATATGCTTTAAGGAAAATGACTTTCATTCTCTTTCCTAAATTTTCTACAGATATTCTCAGTCAGGATGTGTGTCCTTGGCTGCCCTTCTGCTTAGATTACCTGCTCCAAGATCTTTGCATGACTGCTCCCTTCTAGTCACTAAAGTGTCATTTCTAATGTCACCCTCCAAGAAGAACTTGCCTGACTTTAGATGAATTTGTTCATCCTACTCTAGTCACTGTTTCTCACATTTCCTTACTTAATTTTTTTCATAGTATATTTTATTATCAGAAATGATCATATTTGTTGCATGCTATCATCTATGCCATTACACTTAGTGATAAACTCCTTGAGAACAGACACTTTATTCTGCTCATTATTGTATTCTCAGTTCTTGAGTCTATGCCTGATAAATAGTAGATGCTTAAAAAATATTTTGACTGCCTGCTAAAGAGTTTGTCTTTTAACTACTCTACCTCCAGTGGTTAGCACTATACTAGAAACATTTTAGATCCATAAGAAATATGCATTGATAGAATTAGTGTTTCCCCTGAGAATTAACCTTCTTGAACATTATGTGATGATATAAATTGAAATGAATTTCCCAATAGGCTATATTGAATTTCAGTTACCTATGAATGTGAACTTATTATGAAAAAAGGTTTTTGCAGATGTAATAAAGTTAAAATGAGATCATTCTCTATTAGTTATGATAGATTAAGGTGGCTCTTAATCATGACATATCCTTATAAGAAGAGAAAAGACAAAGAAACAGACACACAAGGAAAAGACATGTGACAATAAAAGCCGAGGTTAGAATGATGGGTCTACAAGCCAAGGATTGCTGGCAACACCAGAAGTTAAGAGAAAGGCATGGAACATATTCTACCTCTGAGCTTTCCAGAAAGAATTAACCTTACTAACATCTTGATTTTAGACTTCTGGACTCCAGAATAATGAGAGAATACATTTCTGTTGTTTTAAGTGACAAACTTTGTGATATTTTGTTAGGGCAGCCCTAAGAAACTAATAATTATGGCAAAGAGAAAAAGAAAAGGTTAGGAAAATGGTGTCATTTTCCTTTACTATGACTTTCATTCTGAGATGTAGGATAGTGTTTCAGTTTTTATTATTTATGAGACATGTGACTTTATGTATACATTTTAACCTCTCTGAGCTTGTTTTCTCATTTATGAAATATTTTTTATAATGTGGTTATAGAGCCCATTCTACAGAGTTATTGTGATATTAAAATAGTTAACTTAATGTGGCATGCTCAGAACAGTGCTCAGTATGTAGTGAATATTCAATAAATATTAGCCATTATTCTTACTCAGGGGCTGAAAACTATGACTGTGAGTAAAGACTCGTGTTATCTATAGCCATAATTCTGAATTTCACTGAACAATTTATTACTCCAGAAAACACTTATAATTTCCAAGTAGTGTACTTCTCACTTTGTTCCAATTCCAGTTTGAACTCTCTAAGCAGTTTCCTCAGAATCTCATTTTTGCAAGAATTAAGAAAGTTGGAGCCAGATTTCAGCTTAATACAAGGTTCAACATAATATAAGTTATTTCTGTCTGAACATAGACAGATACTCATGAGGTAAAGACTTGCCTGAGTCTGCATGATCATTAATCAAGAGAATGTAGATAAGATTCATAAACAGATTTGGTAAAACAGGTCCATCATTATCTATAGTGGATACTGTGATGTGCTGCCCAAGGCAACTTTAAGAACTGAGGATCCTAATTCCCCAGTGGCTGCAAGTGCTTATGGCTATCAGTCCATTCTAGAACTTGTTCTTGTCTAAAGAAAGCCAAGTCACTCTGGCTGGGTGGCTCAGTAGGTTGGAGCGTTATTCCATACACCAAAAGGCTGTGGGTTTGATTCTTGGTCAGAGTATATACCTAGGTTGCAGGTTTGATCCCTGGTCAGGGAATGTACAAAAGGCAACTGATTGATGCTTCTCTCTCACATTAATGTACCTCTCTCTCTCTCTCTCTCTCTCTCTCTCTCTCTCTCTCTCTCTCTCTAATCAATAAAACATATCCTTGGGTAAGAATTTTTTAAAAAGACAACTCACCTAAAGCCGTATCCTCTTCCAGGGGCAGGCTGCACTCAAGATTGGCTGTTGTAGGGTTACAAAGACTCAGTTCCTTTTCCCCAACTTTAAACAACTATGAAGGATCACCCCACTTTATAGTTACCTACAGGATCAGCTGAGACCTTTCCTGAGACTGATTAAGGCCACCTCTTCTTTCTGCTCAATCCTGCTTTCTTGTTCTTTCCCACAGGTGTCAAACCCAAGAGTGCTCCAAAATATACTACTTATACTAAAATCTCTGTCTCAAGTCTTCTTCATTATTCCCTTTTCAGTAATGAGAAAATGGAATTTCAGAGATGTTTCCTTCAAAGTCCAGTAGAAGAGATAAGAATCTACTCTGAGCTTCTACACAGGAACCTATTGCTTGTCGACTCTCCCTGTAGAAAACAACTGAAACTGTGGAGACAACTTATTTAGTCCTGAAATGAATGGAAACAATGAAAAGGTTTCGACTACGTGGACAGATATCTATTAAGTGGTACTGACTGAATTCATTAACACTCAAGGAAAGTGAGGGAAATGATGGAAGGAGATTAATAAAAAGCTTACCTAAGAAGATTTTGTTGACTTCCAGCCAAGATGGAGGCCTAGACAGACAGCTGGGTCTCCTTCCACAATAAGAAGGAATACAACTACCTCAAAACTAGAGATAACCAGAAGTTCCAGAACATCAAGCTGCATGGAAGTCCAGCAAACAAAGCTATAAAGAAGAAATACTCATCCAGACAGTTAGGAGGGGCAGAGCTAGGGCAGAGAGGATGTAGTGTGGTGGTGGTGGCAGTGGCAGCGGCAGGCCGTTGGAAAGTGCAGTCACACATTTTAAAAAGTGGAAAGGGACATCTGGGGAGAGTTCCCAGCTCCTGACCAGACCATGCAGCTCATGGTACCAGCGCCAGGGAAAATCAAGTCTCATTGCTTCTGACTGTGCAAACCAGTGGGGGTTGGGGCAGAGGAAGAAGTTGCCAGTGTCTCAGTAGAGTCCACTTGTTTATAGGGCCCCCACAGTCCTAGAACACCCGCACAGACCCACCCACTCTGGGAACAATGGCCAGGGCAACAGCTAGAGAAGCACCACTCCCATACAAAAGTGGAAGAAGTGCCTAGAAAAGGGGCAAGTGCTGAGCAAGTGGCATTGTTCCCTCTCCAGCCCCTCCCCCATACAGCGCCACAACGTGGTGAAGTGGGTCACCCTGTACTGATGAATACCTAAGGCTCCACCCCTTACAATGTAACAGGGGTGACAACTCTACCTAAGACACAGAGGCAAACAAACACAGGAGCCTGTCAAGATGAGGAGACAGAGCAGTATAGGTTAAAAGAGGGAATGGATCAAGGTTCCAGTGGGAGAACTAAGCAATGAGGAGAAAGCCAACCTAACAGAGAAGGAGGTAGCCAACCTAATAGACACAAAATTCAAAACACTGGTGATCAAGATGCTCACAGGTTTGACAGATATGCTTGAGTACAGCAAACACATAGGGAAGAAGTGAAGGCTATGCTAAGTGAAACAAAGTAAATCCACACAAAACCAATGGTGAAGGGAAGGAAACTAGGGTTCAAATAAATGATTTGGAAGATAAGGGAAATAAAAACAACAAAAAACAGTCAACCAGTACAGAATGAGGAAACAAGAATTGAAAAAATAAAACAAGGAGAGGCTCAGGAACCTCTGGGACAACTTTAAACTTACCAACATCTGAATCATAGGCGTGCCAGAAGGAGAAGAAAAAGAGCAAGAAAATGAAAGTTTATGTGAAAAAATAATGAAGGAAAACTTCCCAAATTTGTTTAAGGAAATAGAAATACAAGTCCAGGATGCACACAGAGTCCCAAACAAGCTAGACCCAAAGAGGACCACACCAAGACACATCATAATCAAAATGCCAAAGGTGAAAGATAAAGAGAGAACCTACAAAGGAGTGCCTATAAGACTATCAGCTGATTTTGCAAAAGAAACTTTGCAGGCAAGAAGGGACTGGCAACAAGTTTTTAATGGGATGAAAAGCAAGGACCAACAACCAAGATTACTCTATCCAGCAAAGCTATCATTTAGTATGGAAGGGTAGATGAAGTGCTTCCTAGACAAGGTAAAACTAAAAGAGTTCATTATCACCAAGCCATTATTGTATGAAATGACAAAGGGACTTATTTAAGAAAAAGAAGATCAAAACTATGAACACTAAAATGACAACAAACTCACAACTATCATAAACTGAATCTAAAAAGTGAAAACAAAATCCAACTAAGCAAACCAGAATAGGAACAGAATCATAGGTGTGGGGATCCTTTGGAGGGTTATCAGTTGGGAGGAGGGAAGGGGGAGAAATGTGGAAATGGTGCAGGGATTAAGAGGCATAATTGGCTGGTACAAAATAGACAGGGGGAAGTTAAGAATAATACAGGAAAGGGTGAAGCCAAAGAACTTACATGCATGACCCATGAACATGAACTAAGATGTGTGGGTTTCCTGGGGGCAGGGGGTACTCAGCAGAGGGGAGAAAAGGGGATAAAATTGGGACTACTGCAACAACATAATCAATAAAATATACTTAAAAATAAAAGAAGACTTTGTTGTTGCTACTGATGTACCCAGGTGCTAGAGCTAGCATTTATTTTCAGGTTTTTGTGCTACATGTTTTGCAGGCATTATATAAATTTAGTCCAGAAACAACCTGTGAGATATATGCTAATTAAAATATTGAGGATAGGTGATGTAATGAAGGTCAAGCATTACTGAGGCTTTGCTTTCAAAGGGTACCTCCATGCTTATGAGATCCAGGCAAGATGTGAAATCTTTAAGCATCAGTTTTCTCTTTTCTAAGGAATGAGTGGGTGTACAATTATGCCTATTTTATAATGTTATTGTGAAGATCAAGAGACGTAAAGTATGAAAAGTATATATAATGGCACATAATACAATCTCAATAAATGATAGTTGTATCAATTACAGATGAAAGAATATAAGCACAGGAAGATTAATATCTTGCCCTAGATCATACAGCTTACAAGTGGCAGTAGATTTTCTAGGCCATCAGATTATCTTACCCTTATATTTCTTTTGTAACAGAATTTGCCATTAGGCCATTTTCCTGACATCTTTAAATGAGACATTGTTGGGGCACATAGGATGTGGTCTCTGTGGCCACATTATAATTGGGACTTGGCTCAATGGGAAGTAGCAGATGGCCCCTTCTGCTGTGAATTTTTCCTCCAATTCAGTGAAGAGCCAATACTCTCTAGGGCCACTCTCCCCAATGATGCTCCAGGACTCTGGTTGGCAGCCACCATCTTAAGCATTGACGTCACAGGTGCATGCTGAGGCAGGAGAAGGATGGAAGAGAAAAAAAGAAAGGATCCTTTATGGTTTGACAGATGAATTCAAACTCAGGAAATAGAGAAATCCAGTTCAGGAGATATTTTGTGTCCAATGTACTCAATTACCAAGCACTCTAGCTTTTCAGAATGGAAAGGTGTTGCTTAGAATAAACATTTTATGTTTAATTCTCCAAAACACCAGTATTAAATTGATTTAATACATTTTCTATTAACTAGAATAATCTGAAATTCTGAATCCATCATGCAAGACATGAATAGAATTAGACTGCACACTGAAAACATGCACACTTCAATGTACATTTGCCTCGATCATCTTTAAAACAATTAAATGATAAATATGTGACTAAATTGCCATGCCATGTTTTCTTTGTAATTTTAAGGTTGTGCCTTCCTATCACAAATGTGGGTAAAACCCTAGAATGATGGGGAACAGAATAGGAATTATTGGCTCTCTATGTTGTTTTGATTTCCACATATTTGATGACTTCCTGTCCTTTGAATAAATGTAAGCTTGCAGCATGCTGATGAGATTTGCCTACAATTTCTATTTGCATGAAGTGCTGACCAAATAAACCTTCTCTGAAAAAAAAATCAAACAAAAAAGCAAAACCGTCATCCTATTCTGCACCAACAAAGCTTAGGTTACTATTAGCTATCTCTACTCCACTTTATTAAGGAATCTCATCAGTAAATTCCTATCAATCTTTCCCTTTCTATTTTTTTTTAATACTGATCTAGCCTTTGTTCTTACCTTTGGTCTATTCTTGTTCACTTCACTCTACCAGTCTGATTACTGCACTTTTAACATTTATTTCAGGAATGCATTTAACAGACATGGCCATTATTGGGAGGATATTGGTGATTCCATGGCTATTTTACTGTCAGCACTAAAAGTACATATCTTCAAATTGACTTGTGATGAAATAAATACTGCACTAGTTCCTAAAATAGAAAATTTTGGTTTTTTTGTCATGTCTATAGGATAACTATGATGGTTAGTTTTATGTGTCAACTTGTCTGGGTCACGGTGCTCAGATATGTAGTCAAATGTTAATTTGATATTTCTATCAGGATGTTTTGAATGAGATTAACATATAAACCAGTAAATTTTGAGTAAAATAGATTATCCTCTATAATGTAGGTGGACCTCATTCAATCAGTTGAAGGCCTGAATAGAAGAAAACACTGGTTTCCCCAGAACAAGAGGGAATTCTGCAACAGAAGGCCTTTGGACTTGAACTGCAACATTGGCTACTCTATGGGTTTCTAGCCTATTGATTTTATACTTGTGAGCCTCCATAATAGCCTGAACCAATTCTTTAAAATTAAAAACACACACACACACACACATATGTGTGTGTGTGTGTGTGTATTTGGAAAAAATCCAACCATGGTTAATATAACAGGAATGGTTTACAAGACATCAATGTAACCTGGCAGCCAAGGAGAATGGACTGGAATGTGTATGTGTGAAGAATGGCAACTTCACTGTACTAGCTGTTGGAGGGTGTTAGACACCACTGAGTGAGCACATGTACTGTGTGGCCATCACATTCAAAATGACTGAGTGAATAGAGCAATGAATCTGCTTCAAATTTTGCATTAAGCTTTAACATTCCTCTTCAGAAACCATTTGCATGATTCAGAAGGTTGCAGCTATGGGCAACTGGTGATTGGCAGCTTTATCACAACAACATGCCTGCTCATGCATCACATCTTGTGCAGTTTTTTTGTGAAATATCAAGTAACTTAGGTGACTCAGCCCCCTACAACCCATATCTGGTGCCCTGTGACTTCTGATTTTTCCCCAAACTAAAATCACCTTTGAAAGGAAAGAGATTTCAGAGCTTTGATGAGATTCAGGAATATACAATGGAAGAACTGTGTGAGGTCCCAAGGTGCCTACTTTGAAGGGGAATAAGATCTCATTGCCCTATGCGTAATGTTTCTTGTAACATGTATCTTCTTCAATAAATGTCTCTATTTTTCATATTACATGGATGGATACTTTCTGAACATAACTGTGTGTGTGTGTGTGTGTGTGTGTGTGTGTGTGTGTGTGTAACAGAATATATATACTCTACTTCTCTGGAGAATCCTAATATAAAAGGTAAGTGACAGATAAGGACTATCTATTTTACAGCTGTAGAGAGAAGGACTTGGGTAGCTTAAATGTCTAGAATGATTTCCCATAGTGCGCAGTAGACATCTTATGTAAAAAGTTGATGGGCAAATAAGTTTGAGAAATATGAAACTAAAAAATATTAATCGTGTCTCTTTACAGTATAATTCCAGTGTCAAAAAGGAACAAGAATAACTAGAAAAACTGGGGGAGTTAGAAAGAGAAATACAGGCAGAAGAATGTCACATCCAAAGGCAACTGAGGTGTATGAAGTAAGGGAATCGGCAGTGAGTTCTGTCTCCTCTGAATCTGGATGGGTAGGCTAGATCAGGGTCCTTACTTTCATACCTCCTCCAGTGGCTTCCTTTGCAGTTAAAGTATACTTCACATTGCTTGCTGTGCTCTATAAGAGCAACAGACACTTCCCTTGCTAACCTCTTTTCTCTCTCCTCTTACCACTCCTCTTTGGGGCTTGTTTTCTGTTTCCGCTAGGAACATCCCCCATTTTGAGTCTTTCCACACTTCTCCATTGTATACTCTTACATCATCTCCCTGATGGCTCCCTTTCACTGTTCAACTCTTTTTTTCTCAAAGACATCTTCCCTATCCATTCCACTTAGAGAGCAGGAACTTTCTGGACTCTCCCTCTCTAATACTTTATTCTGTTTTATTTTCTTCATGGAAGAAACCATTATCAGTATCATATTTATTTGTTCATTTTTAATGCCTGTCATCTTAGCACTTAAAAGCCAGCTAAAACACATTACTCAGTGGTCTGATATCATTTATTAATTTATCAATCAAACATTTTACTAATACCATGTCAATAAGGGGCCTTAGCATTGAAGTTTATTCCTTAGGTGCTCACATTCAGTAGGTGAAGACGGAAGGGAATTTGTTAGGACCACTAACAGCAGAGCTTCAAATTCCCTGGGTAAAATTCAGCCAGAAACAAGGAAAATCTCGGCAGCAAAATGGAGAGCAAGACAAGTGAATCCTGAAGAGAAAGGGTGACCAAGTCTATGCTATTAGGAAAGCAATACTGAACAGACCAGCCCAGTAGACATAATGGCTTGAGATTATGCATCCAGGTCCTAGACAACGGTTTGCAGGTTGCAGTGGAAAAAAGCATCAATCTGGAACATAAGATTGTTAAAAGCACATGTCCAAAGTTCAGTGTGTGTAGTGCCATTGGCAGAATAATTTTAGTAGCATACAAATAGATTTTTAAAGAAATATTAGTTGAGTTTTGGGTTCATGATATAACAATTACAAATTTTTAAATATGTCAATTTAACAAAAATAGTTGAGTATATAATTTTACAATAATATGTAATTATGTACAAAAATATTCATGCACGATGCAAACAAAAAATGGGTTCAGAATATGAGGTTAAAAAAAATGGAACATGTTTTGCCTTCCACACCATTTTCCTGAAATGTGTTCTTATCTAAACATGTATCAAATTCAAAACCTGGGCACAAGACATTTTGACTTTTACCTATAGTCTGCCATCCAAATTCTAACTTTCCTAAATCTTTCCAACATGGCACAAAGAGTCTTGAACTTATAAGTATAAACCATGGCTCTGCCACTTACTAGATGCATAGCTTATAGACAGAAACTGAATTCTTCTGACTCACAGCTCCCTTCTCTGTGAGTGCTAGACACCTGTCTGTTGAATCTGACCTCAGTACACTGTCTCCCAGCCACCTTCTCTGGCCTGTCACAACCCTTTCATCTCTTCTACTTTCCACTGCCATTGATTGTTGTTCTCAAACTCTGTCAGAATCACCTGGGATCCTGGGAAAATGCAGCTTCCTGGGACCGTGCCCAGAAATTTTGATTTTTGTAGGTCTGTGGTAAGCTTGAATAATCTTGATTCTAGCAAGTACTCTTGTGTTTCTGAAGCCGAGGTGACATGGAAAATAGTCCTCAGCTCAGCACAAGAATTATGAAAAGAGGTACATATTTGTCAAGTTATTGTTATTGTTAAGTCACCTATGAATCAGTGGCTCCTACCTTCCTCTCCTCTGTCTTCTAACTCTCTATTCCCACTTGTATAGTGTTCCACTTTCTCTCTTCTTTCAATAGTGGTTTGGCCAGCCATGCATCTTGGCTTCTCCAACTCATCTAACACACCTTCAACCCTGTGTCTGTCTTTGCCATTTCCTCCAGATTAATAGACCCACAAGAGAATGGCCATTACTATTGAAACAGACACATACTAGCTACACAGTCTACAAGTGACCTTGGATGCAGAAATAGCAAACATCCCTGAAGCCAACAGCTCAAATCTACTGACTTCTGTGCTCCCAGAGTGTGGAGCAGATCTGGTAAACTCCAAATGATTGTCGGGCTGCCCCTTACAGCTGCTCTCAAAGCCTGTGTGCAGATAATCAGTGCTGCACTGCTCAAAAAGCTAATAAGGTTAATATCTACTTTGGGGGAAAATATAATGAGAGGAAAGCAGAGAAAAGCCATAATTAGGGGGTGGACGGGGTCCTTTTTACTTTCCCCATGACATAATCTAAAACTGATTAGGGACTCCTTGGCAAGTGCCTGCTGGGATGCAGGGTTTTGAACAGTTGTTATAACACAAGACATAAAGGAGGACAGAGACAGCCTTCTTTTGCACTTCTCCTTTGTGAATCATGTTCTCCTTCCCTAAGTCCTCCCAGAAGATCTGCGCACAAGCTCTTTTAGGCACACATAACCTGCTGAGGGCTGCCGAGTCACAAAGCAGTGCCCAGAAAAACAACACCCAACACACAATATGCACATTGTTTTGATTGAGACATTGTTGTTTGAAATGCATTTATTTCTGCCTCTCGTAAATACTCCTCCACAGTAGAAGAAAAAAAAAATAACAAATGCATTGTAAATAGAGGCCCGGACATCTTACACTTAAATTACAGTCACGTCATCCCAGTCCTATCCGATCTCTTTCAATTATAGTCATTAATTGAGGATGTAACCCAGAAACAACTACATCCATGAAATTCTAATGAGTCTCCTGTAGTTATTGTAAAAAGAAAACAATGGCAAATGCATGCTGATGCTGGGGTCTAATCCAATTCTGTCGATTAAAATAAAGAACATCATTTTTGTAACATGTAAATCTGATCTTTTTCTTCTTCTACCCAGTTTCAAATATGGGGGAGTGACAGACTCTCCGCACAGATTTGCTCATCTAACAAGTTTATTGAGCTGCCCTCTCACAATTATGTTCTTTTCAAGGGCACATCTTGAAAACTCACCAGTGGGAAATACACTTTGCTCGTGGATCCATTTCAGAGAGTCTCATATTTCCACATGAAAAATCCATTCTTTATTTATTTGACATAAGTGGAATATCTTTCATATTTTCACTATGACAAAAATAATATTCATTATAATTCTGGAAGAACATAGCAGCAGCTTAATTCTGAATCTGCTTTTTCTAGAAATAGAGCACAAGATAATAAAAAGAAAAGGAACAAAAATCTAAACGCTGCTATTATTTAAAATGGGAAACAAAGAAAACCATACAAACTTTAAACTGTTCTGTGAGTATATGCTGCCCCAGACAACAAAGCCCAGTACAGCCAGGCAGGAAGGCTGCAGAGCAGCCGCCACGCAGTGGTGGAGAACACTAGGGAGTGCTGACCCTGCAGAGGCCAATCCCAGAAACCAACAGCAAAGTAAATACATCTAGTTTCCAATGGGTAAGGGTCCCAAACTTTGGGCCACCTACTTTGAACAGTAGGGAAAGACAATTGGGCATGAGGACTAGGGACAGAAGGCTTCAAAATTGCCCAAACAAGAGCAGAGGAGAATGTATTTTTAAAATATCAATAAAGCCCTGGTTGGGTGGCTCAGTTGTTTGGAGTGTTGTCCTGTACACCAAAATGTTGTGGGTTCGATCCCTGGTCAGGGTGCATACCTAGGTTATGGGTTCAATCCCACATACAGGAGGTAATCAATCTCTCTCTCCTTCCTTTCTTTCTAAAACCAACAAACACAATCTCAGATGAAAATGGAGAAATAGACAATGGAGAAACACCTACCTGATGTTTAAGGGAAGAAACTACAAGCCATAGAAGAAAATAAGATTTGGTAATCTTAATATCAGATTAGGTAGAAATTTTATTGTTAAAGTATTAAGAAAAACAGAAAGAAAAAAAGGGCATGAAGGAAGAAAGAAAAAAAGGAAGAGAGGTGTGGAGGGATGGAGGGATGAAGAAAGGAAGAAAGCCATTTTAAAATACTTAAGATTGCAATAAAGAATGAAAATATAATAGTAATGATTATATATCAAATTTCATAGTGCAACTTCAAGAAGGGGAGACCATAGAGAATATATTCTCATTTCAATTGCACAATTTTAATTAATGAAAACACAGAGGTTTTCTGCTACAGTCAGGAAAAAAGGCAAGGATATCCACAGTCCCATTAACATTTAACATTACATAAGGCTAACAAATTAAAATGAAACAGGTAAAATGTTTTTTGCTGATTGGTTGATTGTATAATTGCTAACCCAAGAGAATCAAACATGGAAAAAATAGAGTGAAAGAATTCAATAAGGTTGTGCCACAGGCAAAGGGCTTCTTCCCCTTCTTCCAGATAGAAAATGGATTCACAATGAAGAGCGCATTGAAAACAAATGAAGGGAAGGGAAAAAGGGAGAGAGCTTGATTCATCAGGAGAGCACACACTAATGAAGAATTAGCTCCCGGAACTGCTGCCTGAATCTGGCTTATACAGTGCTGGGTTCTTCATGCAGATACAGAGTAGATTTCTTTTCTTTCCAGGTTCCCCGGAGTGAGCTGGTATGACCAGCACATGCACAGAGCAGAGCTGTTTGGGGAGTGCCTGAGAGAAACTTTAAATTTATCTAGGAGAGGCTCAAAATGATTAATAATAATAAATAATAATAATAACAATAAAACTGAAGAGCATGCTCATCCGTTTAAGAGGGGCTCAGCCTGTCACTGTTGTATGGTATAGAGGTAATATACAAAAATCAGAAATATTCATTAAATATTAACCATTTCGGGTATAAAATAAAAGACCAATTTATAAAGACAACCAAAAAAGTCAAAGAACACTACTTTGGCACATTGTATTTTCTAAAAATGACTTCATCTTCTATCCCACATATTCTTAAAATGTGAGTTGGACACACTTATCGAGAGGTGGGATCCGTTTCTCCTCTTAAAACTAGATGGGCTGTGACGTTATACTGGGTGACTTATGAAGCTAGGATGTCAAAACTGATACAACTACCATTTAGTTCTTTGGGGGCACTTTGGTGATCTGAGTATAATGTATGATGTCCAGGGCTACCAGGTGACATAGGAAGGCCGTATATGGATTTCTAGGTGACAGCCCCAGGTGAGATTCTTGACAACAGTCAGCATCAACTGCTAAACATGTGAATGAAGATTACTTCCAGATAATTCCTGCCCATGGCCATTAAGATATCCCAGCTTTTGATTCACCTCCAGTCTTCAATTTTTTCAACTGACATCGTTCCTTTCTAAATTATTGACCACAGAATTTGTGAGCATAACAAAGTGCCTTTTTTACATCACTAAGTTCAGGTGGTTCTGCAGCATTAATAACTATTAGAAATCTTTAATAAGAAATACTCAAATTTTTGTGAGAAAAAAATTTAAACCAAAAGTATACTTGATATAAACCTATACTTGACAAAAGGAATGAAAATCCTTTTTTTTTTTTTTTCTGTTTTAGGGTGTTTTAATTTGTAGGGGTTGTTCTTATTGAAACTAACAAAGGTCATTCTAAAATACATTTAAAAAAATTTAAAAAGTAGAAAATTTTAGAAAACTATGAAAAATGACATAAATTATTGATACTAATCTTAGCAGATATTAAGTTATATTACAAATCTTTTTAATAAAGTAATAGATTCACTACTAGGCCAATAAAAACAGAATATAAACTCCAGAACAAGATCCAAATATCTAGTCCAGAACTAGAAAGCTAGCACATGATAAAGGCAGCATTTTCAAATAGAGGGACTTGAGACAACTGGGCAACCAGTTGGAAAGAAGACAAAATTGGACCCATACTTCTAATCATACACCAGAATATTCTCTAAATGTGTAAAATTGGAATACCAGAAGTAAAATCATAGAAGTACTAGACTAAATCATTAACAAATAAATTCCTTTATAAATTTAGAGGGGAAAAGCCTATTTGATTGTGAATTAAAAAAAGAAATCTTAACAGAAAAAATAAATTTAAATATGTAAGAATAATAAAATCTCATAACAAAAATATCAACGGAAAGACAAAGGTAAATAAAATGGAAATAATTTTCAATTTATATCATAAACAGGGGTTAATCTCTTTAATAAAAGTTTTTTAAAAAATAGTATTTAGAGATTACAATCTGGCGTTACGCAGCCATAGTAACTGTAGTCATTGCTTTCAGGGCTTTTTAGTAGACAGAGCTAAACAAACATATATAAAAATATATACTCCTATATAAAATATATATGTTTAATAAATATATAAATATATTAGAAAAATGAAGATTAATGATGATTTTATCGTGTTTGCCAGATCACATTTCATATTACATTTTAAATTAATTTCTTTGACTTTATAACTTTTTCATGTATAGAAATATTGATTCCTACAAAACTAACAATCTGTTAAAAATAACAATAATAATAGAACAAAGAACAAGTCTACTAAATTTGGTCAAATATTTTAATATTTAAAAAATCGGTGTTTATCTTTAGAATATATGTTTTTAGGGTTATAGATTTTAAATACTTCATTTTAAATCACATAAAATAATCATTTTATTTTCTGTATGGTTATTCTACACTGTATAAAGTTAAAATGATTTGTTTAATCTTTATTCAATTTTTATAATTTTTTAAATTTTATTTTAAAAATTTTGTAAGACATTAAATGATTTCAAAATAAAAAGGTAGTGCAGTATACTCGTATGTTCAGAGAAGCGCTGCTTCCATATTTATTCCTCAACCTTTTCTTCTCTTTCCTTGCTTATAAAAGGGGGAGAATTTTTCTCATTTTTTTTTTAACTTAGCCAAATACTCTGACGTCACCTCTTGTCAGTGTACAGAGATTTTCCTCATTATATTTTATAAAGAATTGGTAATTCATTATGTAAGCATATTATAATTTGTTGAACAAGTTCACTATGGATGGACATGTAGGTTGTTTCTACATTTTTTGTTATTTTAAATACTGTCAGAATCAATAATCTTATAAATACACTACTTTGTATTTTTGCAGAATCCCCTAGCACCACATTTTGCACTTTTACCACCAATGAATGAAAGTGCCTCTTCCCCCAATGCCTTGCCAAAATGTTTGTGGTCAAAGTCTTGATATATTATCTCACTGTGGCTTTCATTTGCAAATCTGTCATTGTGAGTGAATGTAAGTATCTTGTTCAAGTTTGGAGCTATTTTTATTATTTTTGATGAGTTGTTCATTATTAGTATTTTTTTCATTTTTAGGAAACTGTAATTTATGTTATAAATTGAAGATATTTTTCCAATTGGTCATTAATAAAAGCACTTCGCTCATTGAGTTTCTTTATGTAAAAAGGTGTTTTTAAAACTATTTTTATGGTACATTTTGAAGGTCTCAGTAGAGTGATGACTTCCAATTGTGAAACTCCAATGCAATCTTCCACCCTGAACTTCAGATATGAAGATCTAGTTAGTTGCCTACCCAACTACTCCCAAACAGGCTATTTAACTCTTCTTTACCTCCTTCAGCCTTCACAAATGGCTCTAGATTTTTAAAAGCGACTCTCTGCACTTTCCTTCCTTGATCTAATTTATCAATAAATCTCCTTGACTTTAGTTTCAAAATAGCTTCAGGATTTGTCCACTTTTGACAATCTTCACTGTAATATTTTGGTCCAAGAACAGATCATATCTAAATTGGATTACTTCAAAAGTCTCCTTTGTTTTGATCTGTGCCCTCCTTGTTGTATGTTCTCAAAATACTCTTAAAATGTTGATCAGATTATTTCATTCTCCTGCTAAAAATGTTCAGATTTACAACTGAGAGCAAAATCATTCCATTGACATACAAGGCCCTACACAATACAATCTACTCCACCTATCTTTCCGACTTCATCTCCTACTATTTTCCTCCTTGAGAGCTTGCTTGCAAAAAAGACTGGTTTGCCTGATGTTATTGGAATGTACTAACTTCGTCAAGGTTTCTCTTACTATTTCTCAACTCTGGCTGTCCTTTCCAAAGACACCAACATAATTCACTCCTTAATCTCTGTTACAGCTTTATTCTAAATTTACCATATATCTGAGGATTCCCCTGTCTACTCTGGGAAAATTGTACCACCAAAGTTGAAATTCTCTCTCTCTCTCTCAGCTATTTCCTCCTTAACATAAATTACCAAATGAATTTAATTGACTATATACGTACTTGCTTTGTTTATCACTGTTTGTATATATACACACAAGCAATACACAAAACATGCATGGCTCTAAGCACTGCCGAAGGCTATGGTTTTCATATATTTGCTAACTGCTGTCTATAGTTGCTGCACCTAGAGTAGTGCCTGTCAGAGAGCCAGGGCTCAGTACATATTGTTGAACAAGTGAATAAATGAGTGAAATAGAGGAAATGCACTAACTTTTTTCTGTAAAGCGCTATTACAAGGAAGGGTTCTTTCTTCATCACCACTCTTAGCCCTAAAGCCCTCTATTTCTCATTTGCAACTTGACTGATGAATTTCTATGTTATAGCTTTTAAATGACAATTACTCATTTTTAAAACTAATTACAGTGAGAAACAAGAAAAACAAAAACCTCATTTGGTTCAAGAAAGAAAATGTAGTATTGATAGGGCAAGAGTTAAGGATTTTATCTACAGTTGATAGGCTTAAGTGATTAACACAGGTGCAAAGCTGGGATTCCTGGAACTGGAATGCAGGACCTGTATGAGCCCAGGAGGTCCACCAGCAATTCAGACTTGTTGCCCAAGGGGGTCCGCAAGCAATGGAGATGGTGTTTGAGCCATGCTGTTCCAGGGAAGCGTGTGATGTAGATAAAGACTTCTGGATCAGCAGATAAAGAAAGATATACTAGGAAAATCACCACTGGACTGCAACTTGTGTCTGATTAACCTTTTTCCAAACCAATTACCTACCCTTTCATTTTCCCTATAAAAATGGTTGGCTTGAGATAAGATGTTCAGACAGTTTTTGAGGGTACATAACCCGCCATCTTCTTAGATGACCTGCAACTGAATAAAGTGAACATGAAGATTCAATCCTCATCTCTATTTATTGGTTCTGGCAGAGACAGGTGGCATGAATGACAACTTTTTTGGTTTCAGTATTACACAATAAAAATAACTAGCATTTGTTTTGAGTGCTTACTAAGCCCCAGGTGTAACTTGAGCAAGGTCACAAACTATTATGTCTAGAACATAGATTCAAATACATAAAATCTATCCCCAGACTCAAAGTACTTAGCACCATCACAATGCTGCCTTTGTTTTCTTATGTTGTAGAAAGTATCACTACTGCCATTTTAAAGATGAGGAGATTGAGACACTAGATTTTTAAAACCTTCTGTGTTTTTAAAGCTAATAACTATAATCAGGCTAACGCCAGACTTTTACCCATAATGTGTGCTAACTTTCACAGTTATTCTCTAAGAAAAGTTGGACATTGGAATATGCTTCAGCACAAGGTAAATCCATCCATTTATTTATTCATCCAGAGTCAGCATACATTTACTGACATCTACTGTATTATGGCAACAGATTATATGCTTGTCCATTGGGGATTCAAAAGTAAACGGGACAAACATAATCTTTGCCTTCAGGGAGTTTATATCCAGGAAGGTAATATTTGGAGGTCCTTAGGAAGCTAGGAATAGGACAATCATTCCAAGCATCATGGTAAGATATTTATCATGATAGTGTACTTTGGTTCCTGATAGACTTATTCCAATTTATAACTTCCATACCAATTTTAAGTTTTTTATATAAGTAGCTATATTAAAAACATGTTTTGTGCAATAGTAATTGCCTTTACAATACTTACAGATAGATCAAGGATTAACATTCACAGAGAACCAAACAGTAATTCAGAAACACAACATATTATTTCATTTCTGGTTAAAAAATTCCTAACTGGAAACAACAGACTTCTGAGAAATTGCATTTTCAGACCCTGAGTACATCTATTTTCAGAGCGTTTTCACTCATGGAAAATTAGCTTCCTTTCTTGGTAACCTCTGAGAATGAACATTATAAATATAGTAGACTGACACTTACGATTCCTATGAAAAGAAAAACAAATAAATAATTCCCCTTAGGCTAAGGGACCCGTAAGTAAACAGTTCACATAAATCCATGTGCAATTATAGCTCTTCTGGTATTTTGGAACTCTTCTAAATGTTTATGTTCTTATTTGGGTCAAGAGTTGAACAGGAATTACATATGCTGTCCTCCTACATAATCATATAGAGGCAATGTTATTTCTAATAAAGCCCTACAGTTTGGTGAAATGTGGAGGCTAACCATCTGTCATCAATAATGCTGTCAAGAAGATTTGGAAAGTGTTTGATCGGGTTTTGGCAGCATGTTATCTGTGAAAATACTGTTGGAGGCAAACTTGGGAAGTTCTGATGCATTTAAAGGAGACACAAATGTCTTAGCACATGGGCGGCCTGAAACTGGGATGGTGAAGTGTTTTATTTAATAGAGACACAGATTTCAGTGCAAGTCAATAAAGGAAAGAGGTATTGCTGTGTTTGTATATTCAAGTGTGTATGCTAGGCTCCACAATAGATAGCACTTTTCAGGACTCTGAAAAGATGTTGTTGGGAAGGAGCATCTGTTGAACACATTAAGGGAAACTCTTTTTGCACTGAAGGAGAAAGTGGAGCCTAAGAGAGGTTAGAGGAAAAGTCTGGTCGAGAAGTGGGCATTAAGAGACAAAGTATGGTTCTACTTATCAGTTCAAGGGAAGTGGGTTTAATAAAATAGGCCATTTCAGACCTCAAGGTGTTAATATCAGTTCAGAATAAAAGACAGAGAGTTGGGATAGAGGTAAAAAGCAGGGACATGGAGGATGAGGAACCTAATTAAAGGTAAGACATGGGTCATTTATAAGGGCTTGACGGAACTATCAGGGCATGCTTCCCATTCCAGGTTCTGGAGAGCGGCCAAATAAACTGACCACAGATGTCAGACAGCTACCCAGGATCTAGAGGGCTAGGCATTCAAAGGCTTTGTGGGTTTGTTTCTCAAGTCCTTTGGAAGCTGTGAAAAATCACCAGGTGAATCTACATTAGTTAGCAAGCACAATACCCAAGAGCAGAGATTTCAAACATACAAAAATGCTGACAATGACAGTCTAAATTTATCTGAGGTTACCACGTTGCATCAAGAGATGAATGATTGTAAACAATTTCTTTTTAAACATTAAAGAAGTTCTTGGTGGAAAAACATAAGATGTGTGAAAGAGAAATTATACCACATGAGGAATTTCCTTTGTTCATAACAGTTCTGTAAGAAATGATTTACACTTAAAAAATTAACTTGGATTGACAGAAGCACCGTGGCATTAAGTAAAACAAAAAGTAAAAACCTTTTTTTTTTTTTTTTGGTGGTGGTGGGGGGTGTGGAAGTGTAAATCTCTGTGGGATGTAAGTCTGTGCCTCACTTTTTTTTCTATAAAATGTGGGTAACAATTCTGATTTCATAGGACTATAGTGAGGTTGTGCTATGAGAAGTCAAAAAGAAGCAAATATTCAATAGAAGATCAAATCAAGTTAAAACTTAATTTGAATTTTTATGTAGGCATATACATGGAATGTATACCCCTTAATGATTACCCCTTAAATGAGGCATGTTCCTTCCTGGAAATTTGCAAGAGAGAGATAAACACTCATCAATCTGTATTGATTTAATGAAGTCTGATTGGAAGATGGGAGATGACTTAAATGACTTTGAGAATATGTCCCCTTCTAGTTTATGTTCCTTTGTGTTCATTTTATCATTTATACTTATGTTTCCTTTATATATTTATTAATATATTTAAATCAAGTGTATGTTTCTTGATCTACCTGTAAATCAGAAAATCTTTTGCCACTGATAAAAGGAATGCAAATTGTTTCATCCACATTTTTGAAGTGCATTTAATTGCCAAATTATTAGTAATAGTCTAAAGAGAGAACTGCATGACAGAAGATGGAAAGTATTTCCATCATCAATCTTTCACATATTCAAGGGTCGGGGAAGGAATGTTTTCTTTCAACATTAGTATATGTCCTAGGGACATGATGCTTTATCAATAAATAGTAAGAGGAATCCAAAACCATTGATGGAAAACAGAAAGTAATCAGGCAAAAGCAACATCTGATGGGATTCCTGTGTGAAACACACACACACACTCTTTTTCCTGACTGACAACATTTTCTTATTAACACAATTCTGAAATACCTCCTTAAATAATAAACAGAAATGTGCTAAAAAATAAAGAGTAAATTTTGTCTTGTTTTTGATGAAGGGTTAAAACATACATATTCACAAATAAATTCACCAAATTCCTCCTGAAACAGGTGGAAGAAACCCCAGAGTTAGCTCTAATGGTTTATGTATTTGCATATGTTACACCTCAGCACAGAACTTTAACAACCTCTTGGCAGGGAGAATAGTTAGCCAACTCAATACATTTTTATTCCCTTAAGTAATAATTAATGCATCTGTCTTGATTATAGTTTTAGTAAATAAAAATATCTTTTATTTTTGCCAGTATTTTTTAACTTTCCACATTTCTTATATCCTAGAATCAAAGCAGTTTTGTTTACACAATAAACAACCAAAAACTACCACCCTGGAAATATATGAATCATAAGACCATATCAAGCAACATAAAACATCTAAAAAAATTAACAATTGAATTTTATAGCGATGAATATATTATAGTGTATCACTTTTTAGGCTGAAGACAAACACACTTCTTATTTTTTCTCAGTAGTAAATTAACAAGGGGAAGTGAGTTAACTGAAACAATTAGGCTGACAGAAGACTTCATACCATGACAGTTAACATTCTTTGAGCACTTACCAGGCACTGTTTTAAGCACATTACATGTTTTCATTTATGTCATTCTCAGAAAACCAATCATATAAGGTCGGTGGGTTAATCTCATTTTCAAGCGAAATCACAGAAAGCCAAGGGGCTAAGTAACTTGACCGTAGTCCCCAAGCTTCTGAGGCTAGAATTCAGACTGACTTCAGAGCTATGCAGCCACACATACCTACACAAAAAAACACTTCCCAATGGCAACTCAAGGATTGTATTTGTACTTTTTTGTGTGTTATTCTATTTTAGAAACTTTTGTGTGGAGAGAATCAATGAAATGTTTCCGGTGAAATGTACATATTGACTATTATATTTGTCAAGGTTCTACAGAGAAACAGAACCATTGGGAATTGCATATATAGAGAAAAATGTATTGGTTCAGAAGATCGTGGAGGCTGCTATGTCTCAAATCTCCAGAGTAGGCCAGCACATTGGGGCTTCAGAGGAAAGCTGTAGTCCACAGCCACAGGCTTTATCCTGGGAGAATTTCCTCTTACTCAGGGGAGGTCAATCTTTTTCCTACTAAGCCCTTCAAATGATTAAATGAGGCCCACCCACATTATAAAGAATAACCTGCTTTCCTGAAAGTCTATTGATTTAAATATTAATCTCATTTTAAAAACACCTTCACAGAGACATCTAGAATAATTTTGACCAGATATCTGAATACTGTGGCTTTGCTAAGTTGAGAGGACACATAAAATTAACCATTACAACATACTATTTACAACTGTACATATTTCTACGTATGGCTAAAAACAAATTACAAAACTTTTGAATAGGAAAAAATAGCTAACTATGAAGCAACATTACTTAGAACCTTGCTCCTTGTAAGACAGTGTGCTACATATTGGGACTATGAATAAACTCCCAAGGTTCAAGGTTCTCATAAGCTGGGTGCAGATGCGTCCAGGAGAGAGAGAGTTAGAAATATACACAATCACATATGTTACACTGTGCTGAGTTTTAATGTGGTTGGGATAGAGTTTTGAAGAAAGATAAGAAAAAGAGTAAGGTTCTAGCTCATGCCCATTCCAGAGACTGAGTAAAATCTCAAAGAGGAGGCAATGCTTGAGCCCAGTTGAGAAGAAAGGTTTCCACCAGCAGGAGAAAGCCAAAGAACAAACATATGAAAACACAAACATAGATAAGGGTTTAAGGATTCGTAGAGAATCTAGTAAAATTGGGTACTACATTTATGATGTAGAGGAATTATAACAACTTTGTAAGTCCCAGCATAATACTTGGACTTTCCTGAAGCTAATAGAAAGTTGTTGACATTTCCATCTGAAGAAATGACATGGTCATTGATGCATTTTAGAAAGATCTGATTAATAGCAAAAAAAGAAACAAAATAGAAATACAGAGCAATGGAGGCAGGAAAACCATTCAGGAGAAATGGTTGAACTTTTGAACCAAAAAAAATGCAAGATTGGGGAGCAAAGTGGGAAGAAAAACTCAAAAATTACTTTTCTGATTTAAAATTTATATATATATATATATATATATATATATATATATATATATACACACATATTTAATTATGTACAATTTATAAGGCAAATGGAATTTTTTCATCCAACAAACATATATTGGGTCTACTATGTGTTTGGTCCTCTGCCAAAGAAAGAAGAAAAAAGAGAGAGAAAGAGACTATAGAGATGAATAAGAAGATATAAACAAACAGTTGCAGTGAAGCAGAAGAAAATGCAAGGTGTGAACATGACAGAGGAGAACCAAGAAGGGCCATATGGAGGAGGTAACGCCTGGCCTATGTCACGCTGGATGCGCAACAGCACGAGGCAGAAATGTCGGTAAGGAAGTTCTGAGCAGAGGGGCAGGATTCAGGAGGGCGCTGAGATGTGGAAAGAACTTGTGTTCAGGGGTCACAGGTGGTCAACAGTACAAGTCAAGGCACAGGAGCCAGGGAAGAATCTTGTTGTATTTTATTGAAAAACATTAATCCGAGACATAGTATGGCCTGATTGTTCTGGCAGAAACACAGAGGGTGGATTTACGAGAACACTACTTGGGAGATCTATGAGTTTTCTAGAAGTGACATAAAAAATTACCATAAACTTTATGGCTTCAGAAAATTAATCAAAGTGTCAATAGGGCCACACTCCCTTTGAAGGCTCCAGGGCAGGGCCCTTTCTGGCCTCTTCCAGCATCTGGCGGCCCTTGGCATTTCTATACTTGTGGCAGCCTCACTCCCACCTCTGCCTCCATTTCATATGAACTTCTTCCTTGTTTGTATCTCAGTGTGTCTTTTTCTGTCTCGTATTGGACACTCTTACCCTAATTTAGTAGTACGACTTCATGTCAATTTTTACTTTTGTACATTTGCAAAGACCCTATTTCCAAACAAAGGCAAATCCTGAGGTTCCAGTGGGCATGCATTTATGTAAAACAGTATTCAAACTATGCCCAAAGGCCATTGCAATAACACAGGCAGGGCCTGAGACAAAGCCAGGCAGGAAGGAGGCCACAGTGACAAGAAGTCATGGCTGCTGAAGTGGAAGAAGCAGTGATGTTAGGAATTGAGGACAACTCCAGTACTTCTGGCTGGGGAAACCAGGTAGGTTTGAACAACAGTTGCGATAAGAAGTATGTGAGTAAGAACAGATTTGAAACATGGGTTTTGAAGTGTGGAGGATGTAGATAAGTGTTATACAATGTAAGGTACTTTGAGTGAGGATATCCTTAAGGGAAATAAAGAAGTTTTAAAATGACTTACCTGCCTGGGTAGGTTGTAATGCCATTAACTGATTGGATAAACAATGAGATAATATTTTTTAAGAAAATAAGGACATGCCGTATACATGAGGGAAGAAATGGAGGATGAAGTAAGAAGTATGTCTTTGGTGCCCTGGAGAAGAACCGACAGCGTTTAGCAGTTTCACAGCAGAAGGCACACATCTCATAGGAGACAAAGACATGTAGAAATGTACAATAAGAGAATCATGTCAGTGGAGTTAAGAAAGGAATTTCAGTAAGGGAAGGTATGTAGTGTTAAGACCTTCAGCAAGGATGAGAACTGGGGACTCATAGCATTATTGGAGATTATTGTTTGCCTGTGACCAAGTGTCTGAATTGCAGCACCGGTGTCTATGAGACAGTAAATGAAGACTTAGGAAGCTGAGACCCACAATACTGTCAGCGAAAAAATCAAGTATTAAACAATTTGAATGGCAAAATCTCGAATAAAAATCTTGTTAAGGATATGTGCAAAGGAAAGGCTAACAATATACACATCAATGATTAAAAAGTACAAATATTTATTGCTTTATTTACTAGTGCCACTTATTATAAGTGTTGTATATGAACTTGCATTAATTTTCACAGCAATTCCCTCAGGGTCTGCAGTTACACATTTTGCACAAAAAGAAATGAAGGCACAGAGAGGTGAATTACTTGGCCAATGTCACACACCTGATGCATGATGGAGCTAGGATTTAAACCTTAATCCTAACACTAGAGGCTACTCAGTTAAGCCAATAATATACTGCTTTCTATCATCTCAGCATTTTTCTCTAGGTGGTAGGGTTATGAGTGATTTTTATTTCTCTTCTTACAACTTTTAAGCATTTCCCCAACATTTCTATATTCATTTTATAATTAAAAGAATTTAAGTAATATGTTTTTAAAGAAAGTGGAGCTAATGAGTGCACATCTTTTAAAGATATGAAAGGAAGATTGTAGTAATTTGATGAGTGAGTAACATTAAAGGAAAGTGTTTTTGTTTTTTTGTTTTTATCACTTTTTTCATTAGGATGGCTTACACCAATTTGAAGGCTAAGACTCAGTGGAGAAAGAGAAATCCAAGTTACAAGAAAGAAAAGATAAGAGAGGAGGAGGTGAGCAGAAGATGGGTTTGTAAATTGGACTAATAGGAGTCCTGCAGGGCAAATGTGAAAACATGTTCTAGGCTGAGTAGTAGCGGGCAGAGTGGCACTTCAATGTGAACCAGCCAGTTGTGTCCATGGATTTCAGGTAGTCTGGATCAGAAGCATGGGAGAGAAAATTTTTTAAATGAGTAATAGTCTTGCAAGGGATAAGGATATCATCTAAGGAAAGGAATTGAGTCTAGTTAGTCTAAGATATAAATTTTGAGGTAGAGGAGACAGAAGTTGAGGAAATCCATGATTTGCATGTTTGTTTGTTTTTTAAGTGGATAAAGTAAGTTGTAAGATCTCTTGATAAAATTGAGGAGGCACTGGTTTGTTGAAGGTAAATAAGTATAAAATTTGGAAAAGTTTCAGATGAAATGGAAAGTGAGGTGCCAGATGATAGATGAATGTGAATAGTTGAGTGGAAAGAGGGTCAGTTTCTACCACTTTGACAGTGATTTGTTCACTTACAAGTGAGCTCCCCCCAGTAGGAAGTCTGTCTCTTTCACCCCTGTGGCCCAGTGCTAAAAACACAATCTAGAACCAGGTAATTGTCATTAATTATAAAACCTTGGAATGGAGTTTCTCCACCATTATCAAATTATGGAATAAATGGGGCACAGAAATGGTGGTGACTCTGATTTCACTGTTCTTACTCCCACCTGCCAAATAGAACTTTCCATACACTCAGTGTTCACACTGTGGAAGTCAGGAAGGACACCAAGAGATGAGCACAATGTCTGCAAAAGATTCATTATCCACGTGTGAGGTGGAGTGAGTCCTGCCCCTGTGGCCAGGGTAGAAGCCTAGCATTTCTTGGTCCTTTGACAAACAAATATGTCTATAAATGTATCAAACAGACTGACTGATCTAATTTTATTTTCAACTTCATTTTTACTAGGTGCAACATAATCAGCTTCAAGGAAACTGATTCCACTGCTACCAGCATGTCTCAAAATTGTTGAAAGTGTCAAAATACTGTTTTGATGGCAGGGCTGGTTTGACATGAAGTCAAAACAAATGGCTTAAAATATTTCTATTGGTTTCTTCACATGATGTTCAACTAGTTCAACTGACCATAGCAAGAATTGTGTGTGTTGGGGTGGGGGGGGCGGTTGGTGGTGAACGAGTGGGTGATTTCAATCTAAGGGTTTCATTGTCCTTTTCTTCAATGGTAAAACTGATGATGAAATCACTGTTGGGTGTTTGGGTGGGGAAATGAAATTCTGTGACTCTTGGACCATGTAGCTTAGTTTCTTTTAAAAGCAATTGTGAGTTTAATAACTACCTAAAGTTTGTAGGACTGTTTTCTGAGCAATGTGGAATGCTACACGTAGATGAAGATTTTTTTTTAATTAGCAGATGGCCATAAAAGCCTTCTTTAATAAAGATTTATTAAATTTGACTTATTTGAATTTGTAGCTAGGGCCTCGATCCTAACTTGTAAGCCTTCAAGGAAAAGGCTGAAAAATACATTCCAATTAAACATGCCACTTCAAGAATTCATCAGATCATGCCTCCAGGAGTGCCTGCTTCTGGCTCTCATGAGGCCCCACGACAGCAAGAGCTCCTTAAGCACGCCATCTCCCTGTATCAATCACACAGGACTTAGTATCCACAAAACAATTAACTTTAAAAAGTTGCAAATGCCTTAGAAAAAAAGATAAATGTTTTCCATAACAAGGTACAGAGACCTTGGGCATTGATTTATCCTTTTTTCCTCTCATAAAGCTGGAGATGGGTGGGGCTGAGGATGGAGGGTTTTACTTGGGAAATGTACTCAGTTCCCATGTGTCACATCTGTTTCCTTTTCAATCTGAATTTCTGTGACCAGTCATAAAAGGTACAGTCAACCTTTTCTAAATAACTAATGCTAGGAACATTTATTATACCCAGCTCCTTAAATTATGAAAATGACAAGTACATAAAATTTTCTATGCAAGTGCTTCCATGATTTACTTAGCAAGCATCCTGAGCTAAGTAGGAGCTGAATGATTTCTACTGCTGGGTTATACACATCAAAATTTAATTAAGTTTCTGACCTAATGTCCCCCTTGTTTCATCGATTAGGGAAGTCATGGGTGGACCACATCATTCTCAGAAGAACTGGGCAATTGTGAAATCCGAGCAGTCTACATATATTTTTTGCCCAAGTGTTCTTTTCAAGTCTCATTAGATTATCATGAGTGTTACAGCTGTGCTAATCTTTTTGTAAGAAATGAACTTTTAAAATGGCACATTTTTAAATTGACTTTTAGAGTTACCATGGCAGCCTCATTATAATGCACAGAGATGAACATTATCACAGCTATGCCTGATCTGTCCAGGGTTGTCAGGAAATGAGAATTCCACATAAAGTGCATTCTCCAAAAGGGCTCACAAACATGCCAGATCAAGTGCCTAGACTTTTAGTTTAACAATTTAAATGAAAAGCTTTCTCATACACTGCACACATCTCTGGTTCCTTAAATGTATTCTCGATGACTCAGGTTCTCTGTTAGCAATAGCTTATTGTACTTAGAACTACACACAGTGCTGTTTGATTTTTTAGTCTCCTTTTTCATCTCAGTTTGCCAGTTGCCTGTGATGACCAGAGGCATTAAGATTCATTTCAGACGCTGAGAAAGGAAGCGTTTGCCACCACTTCCCAGCAAGGAGGGATTTATATAGCTATGTCACCGAGACAGTTCAGGTCCTTTGTTGGAGGCTTGATAGGCAGAAATGGAAGATGCGTATTAACAGGCAATGTGCTTGGCTTCTGAACCCTCTAGAGTCAGTATTGGTATTGTCCTGGCTTCCCAGCTCTCATGGTCCAAGATAGTCACCCCTTGCCCATTCCTTGGATTTACTGTGTTCTGATGGGCTATTTCTTAACTTTCCTGCCCTGAGTAACTTTAGTTCCTTGAAGTGTTTAGAAATTAATTCCTTAGAAGAAGTTCCTTAGAAGTTTCTAGAGCTCTCAACAAGGGGCTAAGACACCCCAATTCTTTGTGGAACTTAAGGACACAGATCCTACTTAACCCCCCCAAGCCTAACTTTTCATCTCTAAAATGAAGATGAAATGAAATTACATATTTGGAATACATAGTACTGCCTCTAATTCATAGAAGGAATTCAATTAATGAAAAAATTACATGTATGGGACGTGACAGCAGCTATAGATTTAAAAAACTGGTAAAAATTTATTGTAAATACAATTATTTTTGTACCTTAAAGTTTTATTTTGGTTTAAGTATTAAGCTGTCATGAAGTGGTTACTTAGCTGCCTGTGTGGTATATCATCTTGTGTTTGTTGACCCTGTATGAAGTCTGTAGCAGGAAATTAGAGCAGTCCATGCTATAAGTAAACGTGCACAGAAATTAGAGATTACGGCTGTCTAACATAATGCAGTGAGCACAAGCTGTGGGAGTGGCTTAGGAAAAAGCTGTGACTTTGGCTGTAATCCTGGCCTGAATCACTAGCACAACTCTCTGATCTTGGGGCTTTACTCTTCATACCCTGCATTCCCTTATCTCCTTCCTAGATTAGAAAAGTTTTATATGTTATAAGCACATAATAAAGTTATTGTCATGTTTTTAATTTCTAGATGTAATTACATTTAAAATAAAAATCTCACTTTTGTGCATTAGATTCAACTGTAAAATAAAATCTGAGTTCACTACTGGCTGAATATGTGGCTCGCCAGGAGGAACGATATATACAATTATAGAGTGTGGTTCTCTATCGCTAAGCAGAGGATCATCGATCACATTACAAATTAGGAAAAGCATGCTTTCCTCCCCTGCTCTTTCTTAAGTGTAGAAAAATAGTAAATACATGGAAGCAATTGACATTTATCATCTGCTGGTCAAAAAATTGGCCTTTTTTACTTTCCCCTGCTTTTCTCACTTCTTTCAAATGTTGCTCAACTAGTACCTTCACAACTGATAGTTCTGTTTAAACCTGCAATTTTCCACTCCCAACCCTGTTCTTTATAGCATTTACCACTTTTAACCTACTATACAATTTATTATTTTTTAAATATTTATTGCCATGGTTACACATAGGAATGTAAGATCCATAAAGCTAGACTTCCTTTTTTACACTGCTTATATCGCAAATACCTAAAGCGGTTAACTGACATTGAATAATATTTAATATTTATTCATTTATATGAATAAAGTTTTAGTATTAAAACTGTTTAGAGCTTCTATTTAGAAAGAAAAACAACAAAATTATAGTATTATTTTGGGGCTAAATTTATAAAAGTTATTAAAGCTTAGTTGCAATTAAAATAAACTAAATGAGCAATATAAATATATTAAGTGAAAACAAAGTGATCCTGTTTTTATTTATTATTTTGAACCCTTAATTTCTTTTTTTTGCAATTAAAACTTCTAGTTTTAGTTGAATTATACTCTGCCCTTTTATGGTCATTTGTGCAGTAATGTTTTCTACACACATATCATAACACAACTATGAAGAACTTGGTTGTTTATTTGACAGTTTGATTAGATTTCCTCAAGGGCATTTCTTCCTGTTCAGAGAATGAACTTGGAGTGCTGTAATTTTAAGAACTGTATATACCCATGGTAGCTCGCATCAGTCACACAATGGTGTATTAAAAGGGATGAAACATTATGTATCTCTAGGTAGCTTCACAATGGTGACCTAGGTCAGTGTTTCTTCAACTTTAATGTATGTACAAATTGCCTGGGAATCTTCTAAAAATATATATCAATAACGGTTAGGTCTCAAATAGGGTCTAGATTCTGCATTTTTAGTCAGCTCCCATGTGATGCTGATGCTATTTTTACCTAAAACATCTTTTGAATAATAAGCGTCTAGCTTAAAAATTTTATTAGCATTGACTTGTTTTCTCCTGAGTTGAACTTCAGTTTGATTTCTTAAAGGGCCATGAAGAGAGAAATTACACACATTTTCTTTTTAGTGTAAAACTCAAGTCTGGTAACATTTTTACTCAATAATATTAATTATGGATTTCAAGTTTTTATACAATAACATTTACTATAAAATAGAAGGGTGCTAGCTTTTAGGAACAATCTATAGACAGGTGTAGGTTTAATTCCCTAATGAGTTTCAAATTTAGGACTGCAATTGATCCTCACTGAAAGACAAGCAGGAAATGGCAGATTTGTTTTGATGGAGACCAAGAATTTTAAGCGTGTTGGCTTCACACTGTCTTTGAAACTGTGCTATGAAAACACAGGAGCCAGGAAATGATCCCAGCCAAGAGATTCCACTATGTAAACATGTCAGTGTCAGTTCTCTGCAGTATCCAAATGTTCCTCTTTCAGAAGTGAACGAGGAAAGGCTTCTGTCATTTATAACTGAGGAAACCAAGAGCACTTTTTTCTCATGTAAATCTGTCACAGTCCTTTAATGAAAAACATCTTTCCTCCTGCAGGCCCCTGAAACTTACAACTCTTAGTCTGACTCAGTCTTGTTTTCTCTGAAAGTGGGAAAGGACTAATTCAACTAATTTTAATTTGTTCCTTTAAGAAAAATGAACTAGCTTAGAGAACAGAAGAACTGGAGTATGCATGTGGAGGAGACTGACTGATATTGGTGTCCTGGGTACCTCACTGTTTCTTGTTTTGACACAGAATTACAAAACAGTAATTTCCGAGTTCCCCATTGGTCACTGGGAGATCGGGTTCTGCCTGTCTGCTGACCAAGCATTCTCTGAGCTATTAATAACTGTCTTTACCTAGAGTTCTCCTTTATGACTCAGTGAAACAGTCATGTTTGGGCTGGGCAAAATTTAAGTTTTTACTTAATCTAACCTGATGCAATCTCACTGAAAATAGACTATGTTCTCCTTTTCTTAAAAATGTCAGTAACATCATTGTGACTGGAGCAGTTAGAAAACTTAAGGATGGAAATAAGAAAATTATGGCTTAACTTGGGATTTTAATGTGACAGGGTGTGGGAGTTCTTATGGTCATACTACTGTATTGAAGCTGAAATATTTACCTTTGAAATTGCAGAAACTGACCTTAAAGTTTGCATGACACAAATTAAATATAATTCTCCTGTCCAAGATCACCTGTTTTCTGAAGGAAAGTTGGCAGATTATGTTGCAACTAAAACTCTAGATTATTTATGACAAAAAAATCAACCTCAATAGTTAATGTAACACTTGAAAGCAGGGGTTCTTAACATAGGAGTTATGCCTAGACACATTTGTAATTATCTGGACATTTATATAATTTACTGGGAGATGGTACATTGACTTTCATCAGATTGTTTGTTTTAAAGTCCATTTGTCAGAAATAAGTATTGCTATCCCAGCTTTTTACATTTTTTATTTTCATGAAATATTATTTTCCATCTCTTTACTTTTAGTCTGTATGTATCTTCTCTTCTAAGGTGGGTCTCTTGTACACAGCATATATATGGGTCTTGTTTTCTTATCTTCTTCTATCCTATGTCTTTTTATTGGAGCATTTGAGCCATCTGCATTTAAAGGGATTATTGATAGATGTGCACTTATTACCATTTTACTCTTTTAATTATGTTTTTCTTTTTTTCCTCCTCCTCCTCCTTCTTCTTCCTCTTCTTTCTCAAGTAAACTGTTTAACCTTTTATATAATACTGGCTTGCTGGTAATAAGCTCTTTTAGCTTTTTCTTCTCTAGGAAGCTCTTTATTTCTCCTTCAATTTTAAATGGTAGTCTTGCTGGTTAAAGTTGTTTTGGCTGTAGGTTCTTGATTTTCATCCATTTGAATATTTTATGCCAAACCCTTCTAGCCTGAAATGTTTCCATTGAGAAATCATCTGACAGTCTTATGGGAGCTCCCTTGTAGGTAACTAACTGTCTTTCTTTGCTGCTTTTAAGATTTTCTCTTTGTCTTTAACTTTTGCCATTTAATTATAATATGTCTTGGTGTGGGCCTCTTTGGGTACATCTTGTTTGGGACTCTCTGTTCTTCTTGGACTTTTGTGTCTTCTTCTTTCACCAGGTTAGGGAAGTTTTCAGTCCTTATTTTTTCAAATAGGTTCTCATTCTCTTGCTCTTTCTCTTCTCCCTTTTATACCTCTATAATGCAGATACTGTTAAACTTCAAGATTTCCCAAAGGTCCCTTAAACTATTCTCATTTTTTTTTTAATATTGTTTTTCTTTATGCTGCTCTGATTGAGTGTTTTTTGCTACCTTGTCTTCCAAATTGCTTATTTAATCCTCTGTTCATATACCTACTGTTTATTCTTTCTAGTGTATTCTTCATTTCAGATATTGTATTTTTTATTTATGATTGGTACTTTTCAATGATTTCTATGTTATTTATTGTGCTGTTGTAGTTTTAATAAAGTTCCTTAAGTATTCTTATAACCATTTTTAACTCTATATCTGATAAATTGCTTGCCTCCATTTTATGTATCTCTTTTTCTGGAGATCTCTCCTGTTCTTTTATTTGAGTGTGTTTCTTTGTCTCCCCATTTTGACTGCCTCTTTGTGTTTGTTTCTATGTATTAAATAGATCTGCTATAATCTCCAGTCTTGGTAGGGTGGTCTTATGTAGTAGGTATCCTGTGGGACCCAGTGCTGCAGTCCCCTTGATCACCAGTAATAAACATTGTGTGGATTATGTGGGCCTGCTAGTTGCAATTAACTTTTTATTTCTATTGGCCCATTCATGCATGGGATTGACTCTCAGGCTGGATGACTGTGAGGATTAACCCTGATCACAGTATGAGCTATTGGGCAAGTGCTGACCACACAAAGTAGAATTCGCTTCAATGGGGTCTAGTGCCTGCCAAGATCTCCCTTTGGATGTGCTGCTTGTAAAGTTAATTGGATCCTTCTATAATGTTTTCTGAAGTTATCCACTGGGTGTGTTGGTTCTGTGGCCTCTTGGGAGGGACTATGGTGCAACCCAATGTCCGATGCTGGCCTGTGACTGGCCTTGGGCAACCTGTTTGGATCTACAAAGGGATCTTCAGTTTATGGCTTCCTCTTCTAAGGCTTTTAATGTGTGTGAAGGACCAAGCTGTGCACCAAGTCTGACTTTTATCAGCACCAGGCCTGGGGGCAGGTCAGCACAAGTCTCAAGGCACCGCAAGATCTTCCTCTGCCTGCCTCCACCTACTGGCTGCCTGTTAGGTTCAGTCACTGAAAGAGCCTCTGGCAGTACACAACTTTATGAGGTAGATTCTCAGTGAGTCATCAGGTAAGGGTGAGAGATATTCACCAGGTTGATACAGGTTCAAATGGGGTGAGGCAGGGAGTCATCAGAATGAGGCCAGCTGAGTTTATGAGGCCCAGACCAAAAATTGGCTTTGTGAAAGAAGGATTCTGCACAGGTCAGGTGTGTGAGGAAAAAATGGCTCTTGGCCTAGAGCCACCCAACTCAGTCAGTCTATATTCTTTCAGGAACTCAATTTCAGCAAGTCAGGGTCACTGGGAGTTGGGAGGTTGGGGCTAGTGGATCTCCTGTGAGGTGGAGGTGCCCAAAAGGTTTGGAGGAAGAAGAGGGAAATGGCATTTGCTCCAGGGCTACACAACTTAATCTGTCCTGAATTTTGTCCAGATCTCATTAGGGTGACACCACCAGGAGTTGGTAGGGTGGAACCACTGGGAGCCTAGAGAATGGGGTAGTGGATCTCCTATGAGAGGAAGTCACTATTCAGTTTCATGGGAAATTGCAGGGAATGATTCCTGTCCCAAAGCCATACAACTCAGTTACTCATACCCCCTGAGTTGCCCAGACCTTTATACCCCAGCCCAGACAGGTGACTCCTCAGCTACACACACATTTTGCAGAGTAGGACATTAGGAAGTCTGAGGTTGGGACTATTACTTTTCTCCAGGCTGATGCCATATGGAAGGGAGTCCTCCACCTAAGAAAGATGGTGTCTGTGGTGTGAGAAGTGATTCAGCATAGGGATCCTGGTGGCTCTATCCTCAGAGCCACAAACCCCAATCTCTTCTCGCGAGACTCTAGTCAGCTCTGCCCTCCCCCCACCAGATTCCAGGGTGAGTGGCCCTTTAAGGGGACAGCTGTGTCTCTAGAAAACTCCTCTCTCCATCTGGTGGGCAGAATGTTATTTGGGTGCCTCTGCCCAGGTCTGGTGCTCTGAGCCGAGGAGCCTGGCTTCAGGTGGAAACCTCACACTTCTAAGGGGAAACCCTGGTAGTTGAGATAACACTCTGGAATCTCAGCTGCCACCCATGGAAGCGGGGCCAGTCTTTTTCACACCTCCACCCTTCCTATCAGGTTCAAGATAGCTTCTTTTGTAAATCCTTGGTTATAAGACTTCTCTTTAGCTTGTCTTCATTTTGTTTTTCAAGTTGCTTACTCTATATTTTAGTTGTAGTTCTAATTTTGTCCTAGAAAGAGATGAATGTAACATCCACCTACTCTGCCACCATCTTGGATCTCCTCTAGGTATTTTTTTTAAATATTTTATTTATTTATTTTTAGAGAAAGGGGAATGGAGAGAGAACGAGAGGAAGAGAAACATCAATGTGTGGTTGCCTCTCACATGCCCCCAACTGGGGACCTGGCCTGCAACCCAGGCCTGTGCCCCAACTGGGAATCAAATGAGTGACCCTTTGGTTTGCAGGTGCTCAATCCACTGAGCCACATGAGCCAGGGCTCTTCTAGGTATTTTTTGATCAATTTTTTTACTGATCTTTAACATCCAGTTTAGCTATTATTTTGTACCTTGTATTTTTATTTTTTTAATATATTTTATTAAGTTATTACAGTTGTCCTAATTTTCCCCTCTTTGCCCCTCTACCTATTACTCTCATTACCTCTAGCAACTCCCCCCTCCCTCTTAGTTCATGTCCATGGGTCATGAATATAAGTTCTTTGGCTTCTCCATTTCCTATACTATTATTAACATCCCCTTGTCTATTTTGAACCTACAAACTATGCTTCTTAATCTTCTGCACCATTTCCCCCATTCTCCCCCTTCCCCCTCCCAGCTGATAACCCTCCAAATGATGCCTGTATCTATGGTTCTGTTTCTGTTCCAGTTGTTCGTTTAGTTTACTTTTTAGATTCAGTTGTTGATAGTTGAGAATTTGTTGCCTTTTTAATGTTCATTGTTTTCATCTTCTTATTATTAAATAAGTTCCTTTAAACTTTTCTGTGTAATGATTTGGTGGTAATTAACTCTTTTGGCTTTACCTTGTCTGGGAAGCACTTTATCTGCCTATCCATTCTAAATTATAGCTTTGCTGCATAGAGTAATCTAAGTTGTAGGTCCTTGAATTTCATCACTTTGAATACTTCTCAGCAGCCCCTTCTTGCCCACAAAGTTTCTTTTGAGAAATCAGCTGATAGTCTTATAAGAACTCTATTGTAGATAACTCTCTGCTTTTCCCTTGCTGCTTCTAAGATTCTCTCTTTATCTTTAAGCTTTAGCATTTTAATTATGATGTGTCTTGGTGTGGTCCTCTTTGGGGCCAACTTATTTGGGACTCTCTGTTCTTCCTGGATTTGTATGTCTGTTTCCTTTGCCAAAATAGGGAAGTTTTCTTTCATTTTTTCAAATAAGTTTTCAATTTCTTGTTCTTCCTCTTCTTCTGGCATCCTTATGATTCAGATGTTGGTACATTTGCAGATGTCCCAGAGGCTCCTTATAGTATTTTATTTTTTTGAATTCTTTTTTCTTCTTGCTGTTCTGCTTGAATGCTTATTCCTTCCTTATGTTTCAAATTGTTGATTTGAATCCTGGCTTCATCTCCTTCTCTATTGGTTCCCTGTAGATTTTTGTTTATTTTACTTAGTATAACCTTCATTTCTTCCTGTTTTTTATTGTTATTGTTGTTGCTGATGCTGTATTCAATGCGTTTTTTGAGTATCCTGATCACCAGCACTTTGAATTCTGCATCTAATAGGTTAGTTATCTCTGTTTCATTTAGTTCTTTTTATGGGTTTTGTTCTGTTCTTTTGTTTAGGCCATATTTCTTTGTCTCCTCAATTTGGCAACCTCCCTGTATTTGTTTCTGTGTATTAGGTAGAGCTGCTTTGACTCCCTGTCTTAGTAGCATGACCTATAATAGAAAAGGCACCTGTAAATTGTGTGGGGCAGAACCTTAGGTAATCACCAGGGTGGGGCAACTGGCTTCACCATTCAGTGACTCTGGGAGAAGGGGAAGGTCTTGGAGAGGGGACATTGCCACTTCCTGGCTTTTGGAAGTTTGCCTGGCACTCACCTTCTGTGACTGGTACCCTTACAGCTGTTTCCCTGGTGCTGAATCCTAGAGGGGTTGGGTCTCTATGTTTTAGGTTCATGCAGGCCCTTTAAGCAGAGTCTCCTGAAAATCTGGCAGTTCCTTCCACTGCCCCAACCCCCACTGGTTTTTAAACCCAGAAGTTATGGGACTTTATCTTCCTGGTGCTGGAACCCTGAACTATTGGTCTGGCCTGGGGCTGAGATTGCTCACTCCCAAGGTATCCCTTCCAATATTTATCCACCACACGTGGATGTCTGACCATCCGTTCCACTGTCACTGCCGCCTCTCATACCATACCATGTCTCCATGCCTCTTTGCCTGTCTCTGCATCTCAACCCCCGCCCCCACCTTTCTGGGTGAATGTGGCTTCATTAAATCTTTGGTTGTCAGACCTCCATAGAGCTCTATTTTCTTACTTTTCTGGATATTATTTGTTTTTGGGTCTAGTTGTAATTTTTTCTGTGGTTGTACAAGGATGCAAAGCATATTTACCTATGCCTTCATCTACTTTTTCCTGTTTTGTATTTAAGACAATTTTTAAACTGTCTATTAGAACTCTTTTCTACTCCCTTTTCTTTGGATATATCATAGACATATCAGCTTTATAACCCACAAAATACTAATCTCAACCATGGAAAAATTAACAGTTTTTTCAGTTAAATCTACAAGTGTTTTGATAAGTATCTACCTACCAACCACCTGCTCTTGGAGACCTTTACTGATATGTGTTGAATTTTCTGAATACATTTTTTAACCCTCTAGAACACTGGCCTCAATATTTTATACCATGTGGCATCATCTACAAAAATATATGCATTGTGTGATCTTGTCATTCATTGACTGTTCCATAAATATAATATGTAGTGTTACACTGGGAGACCATACCAGGTATTCTGAAGTAAGAGAGTCCATGGTATTTGAGCTTTACTAAAGAAGTAATAAAAAACACATGAAATAATGACTTTTTAGGCTACTCCCAGATGTTCATCACTATTAATTCTCTTTTCCCTCTGGGAACACCAGCATGTCATACATTCCAACCACCTTGCAGTTGGTAGGTAGCATGCTAGCTCTGGCCAGTGGACTGGGCATAAACCGATGTGTATTAATTCTAAGGCAGAACCCTCACTTGACAGGGGAAACCCTTGCAACATGCCTTTTCCTCTCTATGGTCAATTTGAAAGCCATACTACAGCTAGAGTGTGCAGCTACAAGGTGAAGTTATATAATGCTAATACGTTTTTCACCCCGGATTCCTGAGTGTCCTTCATGGACACTAGCTGTCCTTGGAGAGTGACTAGGACCATAAGAATGAAAAATAATCCCGTGCTAACAACTGAGACTTCAGTGGTGTTTCTTCTGGCTGCATAATCCATCCTGTTTTAACTAACACAGTCATGCCCATGCCCCTGCCCAATCAAATTTTAGTTTCTTTTCATTCAGTTTAGTTTAAAAGATGATTTCCAAACATCTGATAAGTACCAGTAACACTTAGATGAAAAAATCTCTAAACCGAGGAAGCGTTTGCTTTAGAACCACCTAAAATGCTGCTAGAAATAAAGTCTTGGAACCTAATTCAGACTTATTAGAAGAGAATGGCTAGGCATGTCGACCCAGAGTAAGCTTGTCAAATAAGTCTTTTTTGGACACTTTCCTGTTTGGGACTGGTCTAATGGTAAACAAGGGCACATAGGTTATTTTGATTTATTCTTGTACATGTAAGGCTAGGGTACTAAACCTACCCAAGAGAACTATGAGATACTGCTGGAGTTCTGCTTAACAAACTGGACTGTAATGGCACCATTCAGCCATGTTTTTTGGCAGGACTATTTCAATGAACATCCAAGGACAGCTTTTCTTAAAACAAAAGGCAGATCACCACTTTCAAAATGAATGGAAGAATTGAAGGAATTTTCATTGTCATGGACATTTTGCTAATTTAAACTAAAAAAATAATTAAAAATAAAAAGCACTAATTTTTAAGTCAGTATATGTTTTTAATCTTAATTTATAAATTTTAAACACCAATAATGTAGTAGCTGTGCAGTGGCTGAGGTGGTAATAGATACATTTAATGGAGCTTTTTGAATATGTATTTGGGTATAAAAACAGAAACCAGTAACTTTTAAACATCTTTGTTTTAAAAGAAATTAAAACAAAAAAGTCTTACTCTTCTAGCAATAACATTTAAACTCTGACACATGCTAGGAAGACGTTCTTGTCCTTATTGTTCTCAATATGATTATTATGAGCTTACAACACATTCGTGTCTTTGTTCTAGTACTGGCTGAAATAGAATGCACTTTGCAGATCAATAAATAATCATATACTGAATTTATTTGTACCATTCCTTTCACTTACCTGTCTGCAGCCTGTCAACTGTATTTGGGCAAAATTAGAATTTGAATGAATGTAATTGCAAATAGCTTGTCATGACCCATCAGGGTTTTCTGAGATAGGAAATTGGGACAGCTCTCTTTTCACCATCCTGCTGAAACAGAAACTGGAATTATGTGGAAGGTAAACAAAAATTTCCAGACCCACTGTAAATTGATTTTCTGTCAAGATGATGTACAGCTCTTGGAGTATGCTGCCTGTATTCCTACTTATTTATATATTTATTAACTCATGCATTCATTTTGTGGTGGGGTAGCTTTCGCTGCCAAATAAAATAAGATTCTGGAGTAGTAGAATACATCAAAGCCTTTAAAATGTGCACCCAATATAGAAAAACTCCCCTTTAGCAATGAAGTAAAAATCATTATGGAGGGTAGATTGTTCCTGCCTACTGTGAACTTTGCATAAAGTTGAACATGCGTACCAATAAGTTACTAAAAAAAAAAAAAAGTCACTAGGTACAAATCAGTGGACATATACCAAAAAATCATATACTGCTACCTAAATCCTATTTGATTTCTTTCCCTTACTACTTTCTTTTCTCCTTAAAAAGAAAGGGGGAAGTGGTAACAGCTTCAGCTTCCTAAGGATAGCTAATAAGTTACAACAATAGGAAGATGGTAATTTATTTAAAGAGCTCTAAACATTGGAGATTTATGGTGCACATTAACATAGCAAAAGCTCTGAGAAGTCCTGTGGGATGACCCACATCTGCTAAATTTATTTGACTATTTTTTATACCACCTATTAAGTTCTCACAGAATTCATGGAAAATAAGGCTCGATTAGTTCTCCAGTCTCATCTCTTACCATTGTGTATATGAAAAATGTAGGACAAAGATACATATCTCTCAACCTCCACAGTTTCTACACATGCTGTTTTTGTACCTAGATTTTTTTCTCCCCTCTCTCTACCTTTTGTTCCAGCTTTAATAAACTAAACTTTACCTACTAGGTCACAGTTTAGTCCTCACTTTGCTTGGGGGTTTTCCCTGATATCCCAAATACACACACCTATAATGTTTCTCCACTTAATCTAGTACTTCTGTCATAGCTAAAATCACCTTTCTTTATAATTGTCTGTTTAAAGATCTTGCTTTCCTGTGAGATGATAAGTTCCATAGACTTGTTGTCTTTTAATACCAACGTCTCATATGTTTCTTGGCACATCATACGTACTAAATATATATTTATTAAATTTAAATGAATATCTTGAACCACTGATTGAACATCTCTCTAAAATGTTCCTGGGCCTTTAAGGCTAAGAGAGTCACAGATTCTTAGTAAATTGTTTGATTTTGACTCGAGTTACATTAGGCCATACAAATTGCATTATTTTATTTTGCTTTATTTTATTTACCTTTTCTGTTTTACTTTATTTTAATTTAATTTAATTTTAATCTGTTTCTATCTTGAAGTCATAGTATAGTTCAAAAAGCTAAACGCAGAGGTTTTCAGACTTTGAGAATTGCAACACCTTGTTTTTGCTGATGTGATTTCATGACATGCTCTTCTCTCCCTAAAAACACTACATGGTATTTATTTCACATTTGCATGTAAATAAATTTACATGGATATTTTATGCACTATAGCTACTATCATACTACTGAGATGTCCACTGTAATGCTTCCTTCCACGCACCTAGTAGACTTGAGACTGGTCCCTAAAGTATAGAAAAGTAGGCTTTGTTACATCCTTGGTGGTTCTCTGAAGACATAGGTGGAAGAAGCATGTAGCATAACTGGATTAACTGATATTTCTTAAATGTTTTAATGGCATGGCTACAGACTGGGATGATGGCTGATGTTCTGACCAGTCTTTGTTCTTGGAATAATTTGGTAACGCTGGCAACCTTGAACAGTCTGTCATGGTGCTTCAGTTTCTCTGGACAATGCTTAATACTGAACCTCTGACACTGGTTAATTTTATGTGTCACCTTGACTGGGCTAAGAGATACCCAGAATGCTGGTAAAACAGTATTTCTGGATGTGACTATGAGTGCATTTACAGAATAGATTTGCACTTGAATTGGTAGACTGAGTAAAGCAGATCACCTAGACCAAGGTAAGTGGGCACCATCCAATCTGTTGAGGGCCTGACTTAAAAGAAAAATAAACAACAACAATGAAACAGAGTTTAGAACAATTATGTAGTATAACTTAGAAAAAAGTTGAAATAAATTGAAAATGAAATGCATAAAATTATTCACAGTGGGGCTCCAGGATAGGTTATTTCTTCTCACTTCCTGCTATTATAAATTTTTTAAATGTTATATAATGACAAAAACATAAAATTTAATAAATTTTATTTTATTTATTTTCAATTATAAAAAATCATGCATTATTTTTATAATTGTACAAAATATAAAATATTTTGCTTTTTTTAAATTAGTGTGAATTTTTCAGACTAAATTTAGGATGTAATATACAATGTGAGGTCTTACTTCTGCATTATTTGCTGGAACGTGTCCTTTTACATAAAAGAGCATTTAAGAGTCTACAAATGCTAGCACAAATATTCTGAGATCATTGTCTAACTGTTTACCCATCCCCACTCTTGCTGTCCCTGCCCCCACCACACACACACACACACACACACACACACACACATTCTGTCTGCTCTCTATTACAAAAACCTCCCTCTCTCAATTATCCTCTACAACATCTCTGAAGCCTTGCCCATAAAACTACCTTTCTCATCTTTTGAACCACTCTCTCAGCACAGGTAAACACACTCAGAAACATAATTTTCACCCATCATAAAAAGCACACTGTTATGTGGGCAGTACATTTTTGCATATACATTATAATATCTCACAGCGAAACAGCCCGTTCATTCAGACTTAATAATGGAAAATTATTTATCTGGTTTATTCCCAATATTCATATTTTATTTATTATTGTAATTAGCTTGATGCATATTAGAAAGATGGAGTACCATTTGCATTTTCTGTGAGTGGGCTTCTTTGTTTTCCCTATATCTTTCAGCCACCCATTAATAAGTTTCAGTAAAAAAATAAGAGAAGACCAAGTGAAAGGCAGAATCCCTGTACTACCCATGCAACAGTTCTGTAAATATAAAATTATTCCAAAAGAAATTGCTTAAAAAGAGTAAGAGGTGAAGAGAAGGAAAACCAGAGCAGAAATAGGAGAAAAAGAAAGAGCAAGGAAAAAAAGCAAAGTGTGTGGTTTTAGAGACCAACAGACAGCAAACCTTCATACATTAATGGTACAGTCATTATGTCTGCATTTGTGTGTGTCTGATGATTTGTGGCAATCAGTTTTTAGTATTGAAGCATAGTGTTAATTAGGGCTTATGCACCTCCAAGTCAATTAAATTTGGTTTATTAATGCATAATTCAATATTGTTTTGTATAGCAGAACACTTAAAAGGATTTTAAAATTCTGTCTTCTGATGTGGCCTGAGATATTTCAAGGAAACACTCAGTATCAAGTGAGTGAAAATGAATAATTATGGAAGACCTAAAACCCCCACAGTTAAGCAGACAAGACAGCTGCTATTATTAAGCACTCCAAATTGAAAGTATGGATTCTATCATTATAAGAACAAAGACAGAGCTGTGATAATTATGGAAATGCTATAGCTTCTATTTTTGCTAATGTTTTAGTAGAATATTTAAAGCCACAAAGGTTAAGATAGAGAACTCAATTTCTTTATCTTGTAACTCATTTAGATGAATGCATTTTTCTACCACTGTAGTCATAACAGAGCTTGCAATATCTGAGACATCATGATAAGAAAGAGCTGATTTGTGCAAGAAATTAAATAATAATAAACATAGTGTAGACTCAGTGGGGGTAATATTATTTAATGTCAGCGGTGATTGAAACTACCTTCTAGACAACTGAAGCTTTGTTGGCCCCGTCTGTTTATATTAATTTCTCCTTTTCAAAGGCCATTATCTTAAATTGCATGTTATATAACTTGTGCCGCCTCCCTCCAGCCCACAGCACCACTTCTAAAGCAACTTGATGATGCATATTGTAGGGAAAAAAGCCTTTCCTAGGCACAGCATCAAGAAGATTACAATGCTGAGCCTAATGGGAATGCATTAAATTTTATACAATTTCCCTTCATCACGTGAACTCAGCTCCATTGTGCTATTTTCTATACTCCTTTCAATCTTTGTCACAAAAATGATCTATAAAAGTGGTAGCACTGCTTAAGCGACCCTAGCCTGATTTAACACAGTCAGAATCTTACAGTTTGATTGGTTCCAAAGTTTTCTTCCCTGGAAAAATAAAGCAAGAACACTGAGACAAACCCACCCAGCAGATGACAGAACATGGAAAAATTCTATGTCCTTTTATGCAGTCAGGCTTAACAAGGACAGTCAACAATATTCATGTTAATCTTAAGCAAAAATGGAAGAAAAGGGGAAATGTTGCAACATAAATCCGAACTTGGGATAGCAATCGCATTTGTGTACAAGAGGGAGCCTGAAAGAGTACAAGGGTCCTTCATTCTCAGCACAGCATCAGGTTTTCAGATTCCAGTTGCAGACTCCCTCAGATGTCAGCCTTGCCACATTTTCATTCACCACCGTTCTTCCCTCTGAGGTTAAGATGGAGTCATTCTAATGTTGATGGTGTCCACAGACTTTGATATTGCCTTGAATTGACCCACACCAACAGAGAAAACAAAAACATGCATATCAACACGGAGAATAAGAGAATTTCTTCCTCAGAACTTGATTTTGTTTTGATCTCTAGAGTGTCTTTGATGTCAGGCAAAGCTGCTACATTCAATGCAGTCTTTGGTACTTGGGTTGCATGCATATTAAACTCATTTGGTTGCAGCTTAAAAGTAAAATATTTTTGCTCCTTATTTTTATATCAACTTAAAGCAGTTCCATGACCACCAATAAATAACTAATGTTTCCATATAAAATCTATAAAAGCTACCACATTAAGGTATGCAGAGATAAAGAAATACATGCTCGAATTTAGCAGAAACCAAAAGTTGTTTTATCTTTTATTATGTGAATCTATGTGAACTGGTCTATTTATCTCTGTCTTTAAGAATAATTCATTTGCAGGCACATGTTTTTCAGGTGGTAGCTGTTTTCTAAGTAGCTATATGAAACCAGGCCTATAGGTGAAAAAATCTTGGATAGGAAAGCTATTTTTAGAACATGATATCAAAGATCAGCATTATCTATTGGACCAGAGATTTGGTCTCTGCCCCTTTCTCAGGAATAGCCCCTTTCAGACTTAGTCCTATCACAAATCAGTAAAGGGACTGATGAATCTGTCTGAAAAGAGATTTACCAACAGAGAAACCACCCTTCATATGCACTTTACCTTATTTTACACTCACATGCCATGTAGATGCAAAATCTTAAATAGACTATCATAGGTTATACAATCATATAGTAGGTACCCCAACCAGAGTGGTCACAAACTGGCCCAAAGGAAATTACATTAAGACCTTATCCCTTTTTCTCTCCAAGATTTTTTCTAAAAATAAAAATTAATGGAACTTAAGAGGCAACTAATAATGCTAATTAATATTTAATGAGTGTTCCTTTTTGTGTTGGTCACTCTCTAAGGCACTTTACATGTGAATCTCCTTAGAGTTCCATGTCATTTATGAGGGAGATACTATTGTTGTACCATTTTACAAAAAGAAACTGAAGCTCAAACTAAATGCATAATTTACCCAGGTTAACACCGTTAGGAAGTAGAGAATCTAGGTCCAAAGTTAATGCTTTATCAGTAATGTTACTGCCTCTCTATACCACCATTGCTATTTACTATTTATATTAAGCTATGTCATTAAATGATGATTGCCTAGGGCTTTCTAAAATGTTAGTTGATTTTGATTAAACTTTAATTTAAAAATTGTATTGTTGAAAAGATATTAAGACATCATGATTGAAGACAGTTGATATATCTCTTCTGATGATTAGGTCATTTTTGTTTATTTCAGTCACCAGAATATCCTATGTGCTGCCACAAAAAGAAAATCAGATAGTTATAAATATAGGTAGAGATATTGATATGTATACAGACATTAGGCCAACCATCTAAACTCAAAGATGAGAAATTACATTTTTGCAATCACTACCAAATCAGAATCTGAAAACAATCTTAACTTAAAGGCATATCTCTCAACCTTATATTTTAAAGTCCACATTATGCTGCATTATTTTAGGTTATAATGCAAAACATCTTCTCGGACACATGAAATAAATCTTCTTTTACTAATCTCCCAATGCTATTTCATTGGGGTTGTTTTTAAATGTGTGGACTACACTGGTGTTCATAAAGTTACCTGGAAACAGGGCTAGTGAAACTCATGGAAACTCTCCGTAGAAACCAATGTTACTTTGTAATAGTCTTTGCCCTTCATAACTTATAATAATACATTAACAGTGACATAATTTACCAACTCTTTTAATAGAGTTTAATATTTCCTAAAAAAAACTACTTAAATCACACTATTCTTGTGCCTGAAATTATTGTCAGTTTCTCAAATAAACAACTCATTAGAAATAATTGTCTCAGACTTCCAAGTCAAGATGGAAGAGCAGGTAAACACAACTCACCTGCTCACACAACTACACTGAAATTACAAATAAAATGTAGAACAAGCATTACTCAGAACTGTCAGAAATTGAGTTGATGGAAGTCCCACAACTATGGAATTAAAGAAACCACATCCATCTAGACTGGTAGGAAGTGGCAGAGATGCAGAAAAGTGAATGGGCTGTTCCCACACCCACAAGTGGTAGATAAAAATTCATGAGGGATATCTTGGGAGCCAGGGGTCCCAGCTGCATGCCAGGCCCCCAAACCCAAGGTTCCAGTGCCAGGAAGATAAGCGCCCAGAACTTCCAGCTGCAAAAATTAGTGGGGATTAAGTTGGTGGAAGAAACTGCTAAATTTCCCAGCTGTGCTTCTTAAAGAACCCACACAGAGGCTTACTCATATTCACTCCCTCTGAGCTCCAGCACCAGAATAGTAGCTAGAAAGGCACCAGCGGCATACAGGGGGGGAACTGAAGTGTCTGGCATCAAGGCAAGAGCTGGGAAACAGCTTTCTCACAGACAGAAAGGAGGGCAGAGGACACTGTTTCTTTTCTGACAGGCAGGTGCCATATCTGAGACTCCATCAACCTAACACTGTTTGCCCCAACCCAATGATTCCCTGTGGCTCAACTGCACCTAACTTATGGGCCCATGCAAGCTGTTAACAGTGGTGATTCCATGTGAATGGCTGGTCTAGGGTCATGCTTCACAACTTCCTAAATCCTCTCAATCAACAGTTGGCTTCAGTGAGCCCCAGCCCCTGAACCTATTGATAGCTGGCCCCAGGTCTGGCACTTGCAGCAGCCAGCCTAGGTTTACAGCTTGGCTTCACCTGGGAACCCCCAAGCCCAGCACAAGTTGCAGCCATCTGCATACTTCTTTGTCACTCATGGAGGATGGCCCTGGGCATAACTCAGGTGGGGGCTGACCTTGACTGGCACCACCTGGGAAACCCAAGAGCCTACATACTCAGTGGACAGCTACAGTCCATGTCAGAGCATGACCACCATTCCCCTGAACAGCTGATCCTTCACAGAGGGTGGAGTTTTGTGGTCACTGGTCACAGCCAAACCTTGCAAATGACTGGCCTGGGTATATCCCTCCCACTGAACTGCCAACAGTAATCAAGGCTCAACTACAAGAGGAAAGTGTACTTAGCCCACATGAAAAGCACATTTCAAGTACCTAGTCTGGGTAATTGGGGAGGTTGTGCTATTGTACCCTATAGGACACCTACTACATTAGGCCATGCTACCAAAACAGGGAGTCATAGCAGCTCTACCTAATACATAGAAACAAACACAGGGAGCCTACAAAAGGGAGGAGACAAATAAACATGGCCCAAATAAAAGAACACATCAAAACTCCAGAAAAAGAGCTAAACAAATGGAGATAAGCAACCTATCAGATGCAGAGTTCAAAACACCGAGTATAAGGATGCTCAAGGAACTTAATGAGAACCCCAACAGCATAAAAAAGATCCAGTTCAGAAATGAAGGATACACTAATTGAAATAAAGAATAATTTACAGGGAAACAGCAGTAGAGTGGATGAACCTAAGAATCAAATCAATGATTTGGAACATAAGGAAGTAAAAACAACTAATCAGAACAAGAAGAAAAAAGAATCGAAAAAGCAAGGATAGTGTAAGCAGCCTCCTGGAAAACTTCAAGCATTCCAACATTCTCATCATAAGGGTGCCAGAAGAAGAATAAAAAGAGCAAGAAGTTGGAAATCTATGTGAAAAAATAATGAAAAAAAGTTTCCTAATTTGGGTGAGGTAATAAACATGCAAGTCCAGGAAGCACAGGGAGTCCCAAACAAGATGGATGTAAAGAGGCCCACTCTAAGACACATCATAATTAAAATGCTAAAGGTTAAAGATAAAGAGAGAATCTTAAAAGCAGCAAGTGAAAAGCAGTTAGTTACCCAAACGGAGTTCTCCTAAGACTGTCAGTTGATTTTTCAAAAGAAACTTTGCAGGCTAGGAGGGATTGGCAAGAAATATTCAAAGTCATGAAAAGCAAGAACCTACAGAAAAGATTGATCCTCCCACCCCCACGAAGCAAAGCTATCACTTAGAATGAAAAGGCAGATAAAGAGCTTCCCAGACACGAAAAAAGTAAAGGAGTTCTATATTATCAAACCATTATTATATGAAATGTTAAAGAAATTTATTTAGAAAAATAAAAAGATAAAAATTATGAATAATAAAATTGCAATAAATACATATTTATTAACAATTAAACCTAAAAAAAAAAAAAAAACTAAGCAAACAAAAAGAACAGAGAGAGAATTGTGGATATGGAGACTGTTTGATGGTTGCCAGATGGGAGAGGAGGTGTAGAGGAATGGATGATAAGGACAGGAAATTAATAAGTACAAATTGGTAGTTACAGAATAGCCATGGGGATGTAAAGTACAGTACAGTAAATGGAGTAGCCAAAGAACTCATACGCATGACCCATGAACATGAACAAAGGTGTGGGGATTGACTGAGGGGATAAAAGTGCTGGTGGGTGGGGGCAAAAAGAGAAAATTTGGACACCTGTAATAGCATAATCAAAAATATATTTTAAAAAACAAATAGGAGAGAAAAAAGATGGTGGAAGAGTAAGTGGAACTAACTACACTAACCTCCTCCCAGAATTAGTCTAAATTTACAACTTAATTTTGGAGAAAACACCTGGAATAACCAACCGAACACTAGCTGGAGAGAAGTCTTATAACCACGGAGAGACAGAAAAGGCCGCTACGTCACAACGTGACCGGTAGGGAGTGCGAAGACATGGAAGAGCTGACTGGGCTCCCATGGGTTGCAGCTGAAGGGACTGAGAAACAGCCCAGCAGCTGGGGGTTCCCCCTGAGAAGGACAGGGTCTAAACCCCCAGCTGAGCTTCCCAGCCTACAGCAACAGAGTGGGAAGTAAAATAGTATCCAGCTGTGAAAAGCAAAAAGACACAGGGTTTCTTGCTAGCAGGGAGAAACAGCTGGAGAAAAAGAGCTCTTAAGTGGATCACAAACGAAACTATTTTGGCCCACACTTACCCTTGGCTCAAGCGGAGGGAGACAGAGAGGACTGGAGACACTTGGAGGGGGTGTGGTTGGTGTGATGGCTTTGAGGGGAGAACTGGGGAAGCGGCCTACTGGGTCCCAGTGCTGACTCATCCCCAATACTGCAGGCAGGCCATTCCCCCAACTCCAAGTGGTGTCAGCCTGAGGGGAAGCAAAAGCCCTGCCTACAGGAATTAAGCTGCCCCACTCTCCGTCCTTAAGCCTGAAGGCTAATCACAGATTGAATAGATTAACAACTAAAGGAGTCAGACAAAGGCAGCAGATCCCCAGAAGTCTCCAACAGGCTGCCTAGGCCCAGACTGGTACAGGATCTGACGCCACCAGGGGCAGGTCCAGGAAGTGCAGATCATTCAAGAAGCACCAACAAACAATAGGAGTCACAAAAATGGGGAGACAGAGAAACAACCCCCCATCGAAAGGAAAGGTAGAATCCCCAGAAAGAGTGCTAAATGAAATAGAGGGGAGCAAACTATCAGATATTGAATTCAAAATATGGATTATGGAGAAGCTCAATGAGCTCAGCGGAAACTACAAAGAACTCCAGGGAAACTACAAGAAACTCAAGAAAAACTACAAGGAACTTGCTGAGAATTACACCAGCATGAAAAAGGACATGGAAGCTATCAATAAGAGCCAGGAGGAAATGAAGAATACGATCTCTGAATTGAAGAACACAGTAGAAGGAATTAGAAGCAGGCTAAAGGAAGCAGATGATTGGATCAGTGAGCTGGAAAACAATGTAGACAAAAAGTTCCAGACAGTACAACAAAATAAAAAAAGACTGAACAAGACTGAAGAGGCTCTCAGACAGCTGCAGGACAACATGAAACGCAATAATATCCGTATCATAGGAATTCCAGAAGGAGAAGAAGAAGAGCAAGGAATAGAAAACCTCTTTGAAAAACTAATGACAGAAAACTTCCCTAACATGAGAAGAGAAAGAGTCATGCAAGCCCAAGAAGCACAAAAGGTCTCAATGAAGATGAACCCCAAAAGGCCCACTTCAAGACACATCATAATTAAAATGGCAACATTCAAATGCAAAGAGAGAATCCTAAAAGCAGCAAGAGAGAAACAAGTAATAACATACAAGGGAGCTCCAATAAGGCTATCATCAGATTTCTCAGCAGAAACATTACAAGCCAGAAGGAAATGGCAAAAATTATTCCAAGAAATTAAAAGCAAAGGCCTACAACCAAGAATACTCTACCCAACAAGACTCTCATTCAAAGCGGAAGGTGAAATAAGGAGTTCCCAAGACAAAAGAAGGCTAAAAGAATACATCTCCACCAAACCAGCATTAAAGAGATGCTAAAGGGTCTGTTTTAAGAAGATGAAGAAACAGAGAGAGACAGAGAGGAACATGAGTACAAAGGGGGAAAATGATAATGAATAAGTCCTGAAATTAAGAAGGAACTTCTACCATTTGCAACAACATGGATGAAAGTAGAAAGAATTATGCTTAGTGAAATAAGCCAGGCAACAAAAGAAAAATAACTTATGCTATCACCTATTACAGGAAACTAATGAACAACACAAACAAATGAGCAAAATTGAACCAGAGGTATGTAAACAAGAAATAAACTAACAGTAACAAAGGGAGAGGTGGGAGGGAGAGAAGGGGGTAAGAAGGGGAAGGGTCTAGTCAAAGAACATGTATAAATGACCCATGAACATGGACAACTGGGTGGGGACTGAATGTGGGAGAAGGGAAGGACAGGGTACAGGGAAGCAAGAGGGGAAAAGACATGGGACAACTATAATGGAAAAACAAAACAAAAAATTTTTTTACTGGGGGAAAAAGGGAAAATATAAAGAATGGAAATGCAAGTTCAGTGAATATTAGAAGGACAAAGATTTTTCTTTACATTGTATATTTTTCTCCCTATCTGATCCCTCCAGAGTTTGGCATTCTGAACAAGTAAGTAATGACATAAGTTTCTTTGCATAAAACTAATAAGACCAGTTGTTAATAGAGGGTTTTTTTTTTTACTAAGACTTTGACTGGAATGTCATGCCTAAAGGAGACATGCTTGGGCTCTGGTTGTTATCAAAAAGCCCTGAGGAAATGGGATTGACTTTCAAAGGTAATAAAAGCACACGAGATAAAAGACCTTGTACCTTGGTTGGATGTGCGGTCTATGGCAATCTTTCCAGGGAAGGAATGAAGGTTGTTTTCCTGAAAGATGACTAGAAGGGACCTTAAGGCACAATGGAAAACCAGAAGGACTTGGAAAAGACAGGTGTGTACAGGCAAGGCTGAATGCCAGGTATGTGGTTCTGCTTCTGTGCCCTGAAGGGCAGACTGAAGGTCACCCTAAATGTTCCTTGTGTAAGTTCCAGCAAAGCAGAACTAAAGATCATAAGTGATCATTTGCTGCTCTTGTTGTGTTTATGCAATTGAACAGGATAAATTAAAAATGGACTTAATGCAGTCCCTTTAATGACAAGGAGGGTAATCTTAGGGAGAAAAACCATGATTCAAGGAAAATCACAATGCTCAGAGGTAAATTATAAAGTAGTGCAGCTAACCGTCTTTAAAGTTTCTTTTCATTTAAAGTATGTTTTCATTTGAAAGTTGAACTATATCTGCGGTGTTATTAAAGATGTTTAATTTACAGGCAAAAGGAATGTCAAATGCCTTGCAACTGGTTGTCATTCTGATAAGACAGTCCTACAGACTTAGAGACTTGTTTGTGGGTTATGTTACATAAATTAACATGTGTTTTCTGTTTTCAAAGGGCATAAGCCTATGATCTGATTACCTGAGTGATTGTCTATATAGGCCTCACTTAATCCTGTCTGCATCGCTGCCTCCTGAGAATCAATGGTTTGGCCGAACTAAGTGGCTGGGTTGGTGAAGAATGGGGTGGTCTGTGGACTTCACTTTAAAACTGGTTTCTCTTCTGTCCTAACGGCTTGAACATAAAGAGCCCAGTGGTCTGAGAGGGGGGAAACCTAAACTATTTCCCTCAGCCCAAACTAAGTATAATGGGCAATAGGGTTTTGGACAGGTGAGATGTGCCTGGCACACCTTACTCCAAAGAAGCCCCCACCCCCGTTTTTTTTTCCTAATGTGGGACATTGAAAAATTAATCCCTGCCTTTTGTCATGTCGTAGTTATGGATTGAATGATGTCTTTTAACTCTGTTGCCACATCTGTTGCCTCCAGAATACAACAAGGATACCAGCCTGTCAAATCAAGCATGCCATTGTCTGGGGACAGCAAACTGACCTGGAGTCTGCATGATCCTTCTTCATGTGGAAAGGCCACCCCCGCCTCCACACCCCCACTCTTATTAGGGATTTCTGGACCCAAGAGTAGGTAGGACGACGACCATGTCCAGCTTGAAGCAGCTAGAGGAGCTCGAGGCCTTCGCCCATTGTCCTTTATAAGTTTATAAAGGGTCTTAAGTCTGAGAGGGAGAGATAATTATAATTTATTGTTAAAATAATTAATTAATGAATTAATTATTTTTTAAAAAACAAGAACAATATATGAAAGGGTGAGGCAGGAGAGCTTGTATGTACAACCCATGGGCATGGACTTGCAGGGGGGATTGTTGGGGGTGGGGGAGCAAAGGGGAAAAATTGGAACTATTGTAACAATCGTCGGCAGTTGTCCGTCTCGAGAGACGATGGTGTAGCTTTTTCAGAGTCTATCTGCACCGCCGAGAATGACTGTGCAGTCCGACTCGGGAGTGACACGGTATCTGTCTCCTCCTGTGTTGAATCGACATCTTGCAATGACGCTGGAGTGTCCTCTCCAGTGAAGCTGAAGCTACAGAGCCTGGGCAGGGTGATATGGAGGGTCTGCTGTTGCCCATGCAGCAGACCCCCCTCTCTTCGCAGCTGAAGGGTCCAAGGGAAAGACGGAGTCAATACAGCTTGGCTTCAGGTGCGCCGCAGGAGTTGCTGGTGTTGACTACAACGTCAAACCGCCTTAGGGACTCCGGCTCCGGATTTTCTGTCGGGGTTTACTCCCTTAGCCTTTCCCCTGAAGAGGTATGCCGCAAGGCAGCGGAGGTTTTTTGGAGTCAGAGTTTTCCTTCTCTGATGTGCCCTGACTGGAAGATCAAACCAGCGACACTTAGCTCGCAGGCTGACACTCAGTCCACTGAGCCAAACCAGCCAGGGTTTGTAACAATATAATCAATAAAATATACTTAAAAAAACAAATAATTGTCTCTGTATTTTAGAGAGCTTGGAATTATTAATATAATTATAAAAGAGTGATATATTATAAACTATTAAATATAAATAACAGATTTTGATAACTGTTATTTTTTAATATGCTTTATTGATTATGCTCTTACAGTGTTCCAATTTCTTTTCCCTTTTTTCCCGTCCACTCAGTGACCCCCCTCCATCCAGTTGTCCCCCACCACTTAGTCCAAGCCCATTGGTTGTACATAAAGTTCTTCTCAACATCTTCCTGTCTACTCCACTCACTCTAACTATGCTTAATTCTTGTACCATCTCCTTTCCTTTTCCCCATTTCCCCTCCCTTCTGACCTCCCCCCAAAATGTTCCCCATACCTATAATTCTTTTCCCACTCTCGTTGTCTATTTATTTTGCCTTTGTTTTGGTTCCATAGCTTCTGTTGTTTGTTGTTGTCATGCAGTTTTAATTTTAATGTTCACAGTTTTGATCTTCATTCTCCTAAACAAGTCCCTTTAACATTTCATAAAACATTGGTTTGGATCTGATGAATTCCTTCAGTTTTACTTTTTCTTTGCCCTTCTATTCTGAATGACAGCTTCGCTGGATAGAGTAATCATGGTTGAAGGTTTTTGCTTTTTATTACTTTGACTATTTCTTGCCAGTCCCTTCTTGCCTGCAGAGTTTCTTTTGAGAAATCAGCTGATAGTCTTATTGGGACCCCTTTGTATGTAATTCTCTTCTCTCTTGCTGCTTTTAAGATTTCCTCTTTATCTTTAATATTTGACATTTTGATTACAATGTGTCTTGGTGTGGTTCTCCCTGGGTCCAGTTTTTTTGGAACTCTCTGTGCTTCCTAGACATGTAAGTCTCTTTCCTTCCCTAAATTAGGGAAGTTCTGCTTCATTATTTTTTTCACATAATTATTCAACTTCTTGTTCTTCTTCACCTTCTGGCAACCCTATGATTCCAATTTGGTCTGCTTATAGCTGTCCCATAAGTTTCTGAACCTCTCCTCATTTTTTTCACTTTTCATTTCCTTTTTCTGCACTGGTTGACTATTTGTTCCTTCCCTATGTTCTGATTTGTTGATTTTATCCCTGATTTTCTTGCCCTCACCACTAGTTTTGTATGTGTTTTTGTTCATTTCAGCAGGACTAGCCTTCATTCCTTTCCCATCTTGTTTAAGATCTGCTGTTAGGTCTGTAAGCATTCTTATAACCAAAGCTCTGAACTGTGCCTCAGAAAGATTTCCTATCTGCTGCTTTGTTAGATTAGATATTTGCTGTCTGGTCAGCTGTGTCAACAGAATCTCTATCATGATCTGTGCCATCCTGACAGTTTTGTGTTTACCTTTGCTTCCTGGGCAGGGCTGTCACACCTCCTATGCTATAGGGGGCATAGCCCCATGCACTCATCACAACCAGGCGACCCTTTTCACCATGCTGTGGCATTTTTTTTTTTTTTTGTGGGAACAGCAGTCCAAGATGGATTCCTGCCATTCACTCTTTGCTGAGAGAGTGGGAGCCTTCTCCTCTGTCCCCACCCCCTCTGGACCTCACAGTCCAAAGCAATAGGGGTCTGCCTTTCCCGGCGTTGGAATTGCGAGCTGATTTGTCTGGTCTGCAGCTGGGGGTGCTCCTCAGGCGCCTCTCACCTCCCCTTAAATATGGGTGTCTGTGCTTACTGCTGTCCTATTGTCGTCACCACAGCTGCTGCTGCCAGCATTCTTGACCTCTCCACCCTGGCTTTGCCCCTCCTACCCATCCAGACGAGCACCACTTCTTTATAACTTCATATGTTGCACTTCCATTTATTTTCTGGAACTTCTGGTTATTTCTGGTTTTGCAGAAGTTGTATTCCTTCTTAGTTGTGGAGGGAGATGGAGCATGTCAGTCTAGGCCTCCATCTTGGCTGGAAGTCTCCTGTGTGTGTTTGTCTCTGTGTCTTAAGAGAGCTGTCACTCCTGTTATATTGTTAGTGGCAGAGCCTTAGGGATTCGTCAGTACAGGACGACCTCTTTCACCATGTTGCAGTGCTTTATGTGGGGGAGGGGTCAGAGAGGGAACAATGCCGCTTTCCCAGCACTCGCCCCTTTTCCAGGCACTTCTCCCACTTCCTATGGGACTGGTGCCTCTCTAGTTGTTGTCCTGGCTGTCATTCCCAGAGTGGATGGGTATGTCGACATTCTATGACCATGGGGGCTCTTTAAGCAACCAGGCTTTGCTGAAAGACAGGCAGTTTCTGCCTCCACCCCAACCCCCACTGGTTTGCACAGTCAAAAGCAATGAGGTTTGATTTTCCCTAGTGCTGGGACCATGAGCTGCGTGGTCTGGTGAGGAGCTGGGAGCGCTCCCCAGATGTCCCTCCTGACTTTTTAAAATGTGTGACTGTGCTTTCTGCCAGCCTGCTGCCGCCGCCACCGCTGCTGCTGCCACCACACTGCATCCTTTCCACCCCGGTTCCACCCCTCCTACCTGTCAGGATGAGTATTTCTTCTTTATATCTTTGTTTGTTGGACTTCCATGCAGTTTGATTTTCTGGAACTTCTGGTTGTTTCTAGTATTGAGGTAGTTGTATTCCTTCATAGTTGTGGAGGGAGATGCAGCCTTGGCTGGCAGTCTTATTTTCTTAATCAAAGTTATTTTTTATAAGCTAATCTGCTACTTGGAATTATGGTTTAATTTCCTTCCGGAAATTGTAAAGTACTATTAGCAATGGAATTAGTTCTGACTACTAGGAAGATTTTTAGAATGTTATGGAGGACATTTGTTGGTTATATCAGTGGTGAGTGTACTAAGGCATTAGTCGATAGGAATGTTCTGCAAATGCAGAGCTGTTGTATTCAACTTTTAAATATCTTCCCTGACATTCTAGTTAGAAGTAAGATGAAGTAATTTATTTTCCAGTTTAGTTGTACATATTATCTTTTTTATTTATTTTAATCCTTACCTGAGGATACATTTATTGATGTGAGAGAAAGAGGAAGGGAGAGAGAGAGAGGTAGAGAGAAACATGAATGTGAGAGAAAAACATTTATAGATTGCCTCCTACATGCACTTCTTCTGACAATCAAAACCGCAATCTAGGTATCTGCCCTGGCTGGGTATAGAACCCACAACCATTTTGGTGTATGGGACAATGATCCAAACAGCTGAGCCACTTTTCCTGATCTAGTTATATATATTATTTTGTAAAATCATTTTCCTTTTATTTCTTAAAATTATTAAAGGTAGGATATTATGTTGATTTTTAAAATTACATGGTTGGTAGTTTTTTCATATATTAATTTTATTTTAGAAAGTAGTGTATATTATAAGATATTTGTTTTAAAAATATTTTTTATCTCCTAGAGCTGAGACCTATAGGGTAAGGCATTGGGGTAGAAAAGCATAAGATTAAAATCTTAGAAACTACTTAAAAAGTGCTATAATGGCAATTTATGAGCGATAAAATCTACTGATATCATATTGTAGTAACCAGGTTTGATTTAATAGCTTGATCTTCTGAGCTCTGTTAGTGAAGCAAGAAGGCAAATGTTTATTTCAGCGATATTTTTAATAGTTTCTAGGAGTACCATTTTAAACTGTTCAGGAAAAAGTTTTTCATTGACACTTATCTAGGCCAGAATTTTATTGTATTGTTGGTGGTGGCGGCGGCTGGCTTCATGTCTACTTTAGTTCCTCTTGATACTTATCCATGACATTTCCAATTTCTGATAGAACTTCGTAAAGTTAAAGCAACATCTAGAAGTTCAGTCCAGAAATCCTTGAATTAATATATTGCTCAAAGTTTGACGTATTTACAGTCCTTTTTCTTTTATCCATTTGGGTTTTATGACTGAAGTCTTGCCTCAAAGTGCGACCTTTTGAATAAGCTTTAAATGTTCCATGGGCCAGTTGCAACAAATGTCCATGGGCATCAAAGAACCATCTTTTTAGGGAACAATTAGATTGAAGGCATATATAACCAACCCTATGGGGATTCGGTCAATCTTCTTAATAACTCAGTCACCTGAGTAATGATAATGCTTAAAATATAGTCATCTTTGTATCCCTTTAACTTACTAAACAAACATTGATGTCTAGCTGTATACTATAGGGTTATCTTCAAAGAACATCTTTTTATGAGATTTTTCCCCTCTCAAGTCAAAGGATAATTAATATGGATAAGAAATAACTCAAGAGAAAGCATTTTATTAATTAAAATTCCAAACTGAACAATATAACGGGATTGTTTCTAAATAGTTTTTCAGGTTCTGGAGAATTAACCTAAAATTAACACATGGGAGACAGCTAAAAAATGCAGCAAAAGCAACAACAACAACAAAAACCTTAACCCCAACTTAATACAGTGCAAAATAGGCCTGAATTAGGAAGCATGACTGATCCTGGATATAAGACCTCTCAGGATACTAAGTTATAGATCAGCTGCTTGATAAAAACAGGCACAATCACATCAGATAATCACTGGTAGGTGAATTGTCTTTTCTCTAAAGGAAGGACGCGATATTCTAGCGTCCGCATCGTTTAGAGCTGCGACTCAGAACATGGCGCGTACCTAGAAGCCGCTTTCGGCATCAGTGGGCGGCGGCGCGTGGACTTGCAAGCGTGGGGCGCGGGACCAACCGATGCCACTTCGTGTTGGACAGTGGAAGCTGGAGAGCCGGGCTATTCGGACTGAGCCAATTGGTTTCCATGGATCTCAATAGTGCCAGCACTGTTGTTCTTCAAGTCTTAACTCAGGCCACCAGTCAGGATACTGCTGTGTTAAAGCCAGCTGAGGAGCAGTTGAAACAGTGGGAAACACAGCCAGGTTTTTATTCAGTGTTGCTGGTAAGTTGCTTAAAAATAGTTATTATTTTTAATAAAATGAGACACTATTCTATTGTTTTAAAAACCTACTTGTGTTGGTGGTTTACTTAGTGAAACTGATCCAAATGTTTGGCTGCCATTGCACTGCCATTTACTAATTCGAGGCATGGCACTTGGAGGACATTTAAGAGATGTTTATTGTTGAGTGAGTATACCCAAGCAGGGTATTGGTAGTATCTGCTTAGAAGGTTACACTGCCAGTTTTCTATTTTAGCCTGTAAATGCTGCCCTAAAGACTGTAAAGGAGGAAAGAGGAAGGACATCTCTAAAATCAGAGAAGGAAAACTCTGACTCCAAAAAACCTCCGCTGCCTTGCGGCATACCTCTTCAGGGGAAAGGCTAAGGGAGTAAACCCCGACAGAAAATCCGGAGCCGGAGTCCCTAAGGCGGTTTGACGTTGTAGTCAACACCGGCAACTCCTGCAGCGCACCTGAAGCCAAGCTGTATTGACTTTGTCTTTCCCTTGGACCCTTCAGCTGCGAAGAGAGGGGGGGTCTGCTGCATGGGCAACAGCAGACCCTCCATATCACCCTGCCCAGGCTCTGTAGCTTCAGTTTCACTTGAGAGGACACTCCAGCGTCATCGCAAGATGTCGACTCAACACGGGAGGAGACAGATACCGGTTATAAGCTCATCCGATTGGCGAAGGAAACGAGCGCCAGGGGTCTCCTCTGACGGTGGGAGAGGTCATCGCACCTCACTGGACAGCTACCGTCTCGCCATGGCTCGCCTGCCCCACTGGGTGCGTGGGGATCAGAGAGGCGCCTCTCGAAAAGTGGGCCACAAAACACCCGCACCAGTTAATTCCAAGCAAACAACAAGAAAGAAGCCTCCGGCTCTTCGCCTCGCTAGCTGGAACATCAGGACCATGTGCCCCGGACTTACTGCAGACCTTCCGTGGATCAAGGGTGCCAGGAAAACCGCTGTCATCGATAGGGAACTGGCACGACTAAACATCGACATTGCGGCTCTACAGGAGACCCGGTTGGCCGACAACGGAACTATCAGAAAAACCAACTACACCTTCTACTGGCAAGGGAAGTCTCCGGACCAACCAAGACAGCACTGTGTTGGGTTCGCTGTGAAGAACACGCTTGTTAACTCCATAGAGCCACCCACAGGAGGCACAGAGAGATTACTTACCCTCCGATTGTCAACAACTTTCGGCCCAGTCAGCATTCTTAGCGCGTATGCCCCAACCCTCTGCGCCACTACCGAAGAGAAAGAACAGTTCTACCATGCACTGCTTCCTCCAAAGAAGCCCTTTTTTTTTTTTTTTTCTCCTAATGTGGAACATTGAAAAATTAATCCCTGCCTTTTGCCACCTAGTAGTTATGGATTGAATGATGCTTTTTAACCCTTTTTGCCAAATCTGTTGCCCCCAGAACACAACAAGGATGCCAGCCTGCTAAACCAAGCACGCCGTTGTCCGGAGACAGCCAACTGACCTGGAGTCTGCATGATCCTTCCCCATGTGGGAAGGCGACCCTCCCCTCCACACCCCCACTCTTATTAGGGATTTCTGGACCCAAGGGTAGGTAGGACGACGACCATGTCCAGCTTGAAGCAGCTAGAGGAGCTTGAGACCTTCGCCCATTGTCCTTTACAAGATTACAAAGGGTCTTAATATCTGAGAGGGAGGGATAGTTATTTTTTACGAACCATGGGTATGGACTTGGGGGGGGATGCTGGGGGAGGGAGATACTGGGTGGAGGGGAGTAAAGGGGAAAAAATTGGAACTACTGTAACAGCATAATCAATAAAATATACTTAAAAAAAAAAAAAAAAAAGATTCCCAGAAGTAACGCTCTCTATCTCCTTGGAGACTTCAACGCAAGAGTAGGAGCCGACCACATGGCCTGGCCCACCTGCCTCGGAAACTTTGGGAGAGGAAAGATCAATGAGAATGGTCAGCGACTGCTTGAGCTTTTGTGTCACCACGGCCTGTGCATGACAAACACATTCTTCAAGTGCAAAGAGATCCACCAGGTGTCATGGAGGCACCCCCGCTCCCGCCATTGGCACCAGCTTGACCTCGTCATCACCAGAAGAACGGATATTGGCAGCACCCTCCTCACCTGCAGCTACCACAGTGCAGACTGCGACACGGACCATGCCCTCGTGGTAAGCAAGGTGCGCATAATGCCGAAGAGGTTGCACCACTCCAAGGTGAAGGGTCGCCCACGCATCAACACCAGTTGTGCCAGCAACCCAGTTAAGACCCAGCAATTCATCAACAAGATGGAAGATGCACTCGGCGAGGGAGTGGCGGCAGATGACATTATCGAATCCAATTGGCCACGTCTCCGCGACGCCATATACAACTCCGCCATTATTGCTTACGGGAAGAAAGAGCGGAAGAACGCTGACTGGTACAAGGCTCACTGGGAAGAAATGGAACCCGTGATCGAGGCTAAGAGGAAGGCCCTACTGGCTTACAAGGTCACGCCCACTCCCAGTACACTTCAAGCTCTACGGGCTGCCAGGAACAAAGTCCAGAAGACCGCCCGCCACTGTGCCAACACCTATTGGCTAAACCTGTGCAGAAGCATCCAGGAAGCCGCCGATATAGGCAACGCACAAGGAATGTATGAGGGTATCAAGAAGGCAACAGGCCCAATCCCCTCCAAGATCGCCCCCCTTAAGTCCAAGACAGGTGAGGTCATCACTGACCAGGAACAGCAAATGCGGCGGTGGACCGAGCACTACCTCGAGCTGTACGCAACGAAGAACACCGTAACAGACACCGCTCTTAAAGCCATCCCAGACCTACCAGTCATGGAGGAGCTAGACACCCCACCTACTGCGGCAGAGCTCGGCAAAGCCATCGACCGCTTTGCTTGCGGGAAAGCACCAGGAAGCGACGGAATCCCTCCAGAAATCCTAAAGAGCGGGAAACCAGTCCTGCTACAGCCGCTCCACCATCTACTCTGTCTCTGCTGGAAGGAGGGTTACATCCCCCAGGATATGAGAGACGCCAACATTATCACCAAGTACAAGAACAAAGGAGACCGCAGCGACTGCAACAACTACCGGGGCATCTCTCTCCTCAGCGTCGTCGGCAAAGTATTCGCCCGGGTCGCTCTTGCCCGCCTGCAGACCCTTGCTTCCCGCGTCTACCCAGAGTCCCAGTGTGGCTTCAGAGCTGGCCGATCAACAGTGGACATGATCTTCTCCCTACGCCAGCTGCAGGAGAAGTGTCACGAGCAGCATAAACCACTCTACCTCGCCTTTATCAACCTCACGAAGGCGTTTGATCTGTTCAGTCGAAGCGGACTCTTCAGCTTGCTACGGAAGATTGGCTGTCCACCACACCTGCTTGCTGTGGTCATGTCCTTTCACGACAACATGCACAGCACGGTGTCCTACAACGGCGCAACCTCTGAGGCCTTCCCAGTCAGCAGCGGAGTAAAGCAGGGCTGTGTCCTCGCGCCTACGCTGTTCGGAATCTTCTCCATGCTCCTCCAATACGCCTTTAAGGACTGCAGCGAGGGTGTCTTCATTCACACCAGATCCGATGGCAAGCTCTACAACCTGGCCCGTCTACGAGCCAAGACCAAAGTCAAAGAGGTGCTCATCCGTGAGATGCTCTTCGCCGACGACGCAGCTTTGACATCACACTCCGAAGAGGGACTCCAGCAGCTAGTCACTTGCCTTTCCCACGCATGCAAGGAGTTCGGACTAGCCATCAGCCTGACGAAGACGAATGTTATGGCTCAAGGCACGGGGACTCCCCCATGCATCACCATCGACGGATCCACCCTGGAGGTTGTCAACGACTTCACTTACCTCGGGTCCACCATCTCGAGCTCTCTGTCAGTCGACTTGGAGGTCAACCGGAGAATCGCCAGGGCAGCCACAGTTATGGCCAAACTGAACCGGCGAGCGTGGAACAATTCCAGCCTCACTGAGAAAACCAGACTGCGCATCTACCAAGCCTGCGTACTCAGCACTCTCCTCTATGGCAGCGAGACGTGGACCACCTACGCAAGGCACGAAAGGAAACTCAACAGCTTCCACATGAGGTGCCTGCGACGCGTCCTGCATGTCGCCTGGCAGGATAAGGTCCCCAACACCGAGGTGCTGAAGTGAGCCAATATGAGCAGTTTGCATGCAGTTCTTAGCGAGAGACGCCTCAGGTGGCTCGGCCATGTCAAAAGAATGGATCCAGGCCGTATCCCCAAAGACCTCCTCTACGGCGAGCTAGCAGAAGGCCAGAGGATGACAGGGCGCCCAAAACTGCGGTTCAAAGACATCTGCAAAAAGGACATGACACAATGCTCCATCAATCTCAACACATGGGAAGTTCAAGCAGACGACCGCCTAGCCTGGAGGCTCGCGGTCAGGCAAGGTACGTCACGCGCAGAGGCTGCGCGCAACGAGGAGGCGGCCCAGAAAAGATCGAGGTGGAAGCAGCGTCAACAGCAGCAACAACAGCCATCTGCCTTCACCTGTAACAAGTGCGGCAGGGATTGTCACTCCCGAGTCGGACTGCACAGCCATTCTCGGCGGTGCAGATAGACTCTCAAGAAGCTACGCCATCGTCTCTCGAGACGGACGGCTGCCGACGACGACGGAAAGGAAGGACATTTCTGTCTAAATAAGTAGGACAGACCTCTATGGCAAGGGAGTAGTTTCCATTAGGTAGTATAGGATAAACACTGAACATTCTTGTGTTTGTATACAGCCTGCTTTCTTTAGTAGCAATTGCTTTAGTTACATTTCACACTTAAGGATAGCATTGTGATATTCGAGTACTTCCCAGGTTCTCAATAAAATATCTGCAAGCATCTCTTTTTTTTTTAAGTGTATTTTATTGATTATATTGTTACAATAGTTCCAGTTTTTTCCCCTTTGCTCCCCTCCGCCCAGCACCCCCCTTCCCCAACAATCCCCTCTCCAAGTCCATGCCCATGGGTCGTACATACAAGCTCCCCTGCCTCACCCTTTTTTTTTTTTTTATAGTTTAATGTATTTTAATAGCAAACTTACAGGAACAGCACAGAAGACAGACAACATTAAAAACATGTATTTGCATGTAGGACAACTCAGTTAGAAAAGTATAGCGAATGGATGGAATCTACTGTATGATAAAAATGCTACAAACACCATTTAGTTGCCATCAATAAGAAATTTACTCGTTTTAAAAAAATCCAAATGCTGGCATTGTCCAGAAAAATTTAACACGTTTATTTATATTGTTATAAAGTTGAACTGCTGAAACTTGTTCACTGAAACATCTTTACTTGCATTAATGCTTTATGTCCCCGCATTTATATTAAAAAAATTCACACACAAATGAAAATGGAAAAACTGCCAATACCTGATTTCTGTCCCCTATTTTCCACTTGCAATCATATACTTAGGTACCTTTTGACCCCATGGAAAAAAAATATCTAACGTTCAGAACTACCAATAACAGGAAGAAGAGAAATTTTTTTTTTTTAAAGAATGAAATGTTTCCCATCATAGTGGACTCTTAAGCACGTTCTCCACGTATGCGGCGTGCTAGCTGGATGTCTTTTGGCATAATTGTTACACGTTTGGCATGGATAGCACACAGGTTGGTGTCTTCAAAAAGGCCAACCAGATAGGCTTCACTTGCCTCCTGCAAAGCACCAATAGCTGCACTCTGGAAGCGCAGATCTGTTTTGAAGTCCTGAGCAATTTCTCACACCAGACGCTGGAAGGGAAGTTTGCGAATCAGAAGTTCAGTGGACTTCTGATAACGTCTAATTTCACGGAGTGCCACAGTACCAGGCCTGTAACGATGAGGTTTCTTCACCCCTCCAGTAGAGGGCGCACTCTTGCGAGCGGCTTTGGTAGCCAGTTGCTTCCTCGGTGCTTTACCACCGGTGGATTTGCGGGCAGTCTGCTTTGTACGAGCCATGGCAGAGAGATCTCTTTAGTTACCCCCCTTTTCCTTCGGCTGGAGCTCTGTGAGCTGAAGGAGGCGCTGGCGTTAGAGAGCGACGTCGGCTGCGAACACAATTGAAAATGCCTCACCCTTTCATATATTCTTCTTCTTTTTTAAAAATAATTAATTATTTATTTAAATATTTTAACAATAAAAAATAACAATCCCTCCCTCTCAGACTTAAGACCCTTTACAATCTTATAAAGGACAATGGACGAAGGTCTCGAGCTCCTCTAGCTGCTTCAAGCTGGACATGGTCGTCGTCCTACCTCTACCCGTGGGTCAAGAAATCCCTAATAAGAGTGGGGGTTTGGAGGGGAGGGTGGCCTTCCCACAAGGGGAAGGATTGTGCAGACTCCAGGTTGGTTGGCTGTCTCTGGACAACGGCATGCTTGGTTTAACAGGCTGGCATCCTTGTTGTATTCTGGGGGCAACAGGGTTAAAGGACATCATTCAATCCGTAAACACTAGATGACAAAAGACAGATATTAATTTTTCAATGTCCCACATTAGGGAAAATAAGGGCTTCTTTGGAGGAAGGTATGTCAGGTACATCTCACCTGTCCAAAACCCTTTTGCCCAATATACTTAGTTTGGACTGAGGGAAATATTTTAGGTTTCCCCCCTCTCAGGCCTCTGGGCTCTTTCTGTCTAAGCCATTAGGATAGAAAAGAGAAACCAGTTTTAAAGTGAAGCCCACAGACCACCCCGTTCTTCACCAACCCAGCCACTTAGTTCAGCCAAACCATTGATTCTCAGGAGGCAGCGATGCAGACAGGATTAAGTGAGGCCTATACGTACAGATAATCACTCAGGTAATGAGATCATAGGCTTATGTCCTTTGAAAACAGAAAACACATGTTAATTTATGTAACATAACCCACACACAAGTTTATAGATCTGTAGGACTGTCTTATTGGAAAGACATCCAGTTGCAAGGCATTTGACATTCTTCTTGCCTGTAAGTTAAACATCTTTGATAATGCCACAGACATAGTTTAACTTTCAAATGAAAACATACTTTAAATGAAAAGAAACTTTAAAGACGGTTAGTTGCACTACTTTATAGTCTACCACTGGGCATTGTGATCTTTGAATCGTGATTTTTCTCCCTAAGATTACTCTCCTTGACATTAAAGGGACTGCATTAAGTCCATTTTTAATTTATCCTGTTCAATTGCATAAACACAACAAGAGCAGCAAATGATCACTTATGATCTTTAGTTCTGCTTTGCTGGAACTTACGCAAGGAACATTTAGGGTGACCTTCAGTCTCCCCTTCAAGGCACAGAAGCAGATCAACATACCTGGCATTCAGCCTTGCCTGTAAACACCTGTCTTTTCCAGGTCCTCCTGGTTTTCCATTGTGCCTTAAGGTCCCTTCTAGCCATCTTTCAGGAAAACAACCTTCATTCCTTCCCTGGAAAGATTGCCATGGACCACACATCCAACCAAGGTACCAGGCCTTTTATCTCGTGGACTTTTATTACCTTTGAAAGTCAGTCCCAGTTGCTCAGGGCTTTTTGGTAACAACCAAAGCCCAAGCATGTCTCCTTTAGGCATGACATTCCATTCAAAGCCTTAGTTAAAAAAGAAAAAAAAAAACCCTCTATTAACAACTGGTCTTATTAGTTTTATGCAAAGAAACTTAGGTCATTACTTACATCTTTAGAATGCCAAATTCTGGAGGGATCATATAGGGAGAAAAATATACAGTGTGAAGGAAAATCCTTGTCCTTCTATTATTCACTGAACTTGCATTTCTATTCTTTATATTTTTATTTTTTCCCCCCACTAAAAAATTTTCTGTTTGCTTGTTTTTCCATTACAGTTGTCTCACTTTTTTCCCCCTCTTGCTTCCCTGCACCCTGCCCCCCACTTCTTCCACATTCAGTCTCCACCCAGTGGTCCATGTCCATGGGTCATTTATACATGTTCTTTGACTAGACCCTTCCCCTTCTTACCACTTCTCTCCCTCCCATCTCCCCCTTTGTTACTGTTAGTTTATTCCTCGTTTACATACCTCTGGTTCAATTTTGCTCATTTGTTTGTGTTGTTCATTAGTTTCCTGTAACAGGTGATAGCATAAGGTAATTTTCTTTTGTTGCCTGGCTTATTTCGCTAAGCATAATTCTCTCTAGTTCCAATCATGTTGTTGCAAATGGTAGAAGTTCCTTCTTTCTTTCAGTACTTATTCATTGTCATTTTCCCCCTTTGTACTCGTGTTCCTCTCTGTCTCTCTCTGTTTCTTCATCTTCTTAAAGCAGACCCTTTAGCATCTCTTGCAATGCTGGTTTGGTGGAGATGTATTCTTTTAGCCTTCTTTTGTCTTGTAAACTCCTTATTTCACCTTCCATTTTGGATGAGAGCCTTGCTGGGTAGAGTATTCTTGGTTGTAGGCCTTTGTTTTTCATTGCTTGGAATATTTTTTGCCATTCCCTTCTGGCTTGTAGTGTTTCTGCTGAGAAATCTGATGATAGCCTGATTGGAGCTCCCTTGTGTGTTATTAGTTGTTTCTCTCTTGCTGCTTTTAGGATTCTCTCTTTGTCTTTGAATGTTGGCATTTTAATTATGATGTGTCTTGAAGTGGGCCTTTTGGGGTTCATCTTCATTGGGACCCTCTGTGCTTCCTGGACTTGCGTGACTCTTTCTCTCCTCATGTTAGGAAAGTTTTCTGTCATTAGTTTTTCAAAGAGGTTTTCTATTCCTTGCTCTTCTTCTTCTCCTTCTGGAATTCCTATGATATGGATATTATTACGTTTCATGTTGTCCTGCAGCTGTCTTAGAGCCTCTTCAGTCTTGTTCAGTCTTTTTTCATTTTGTTGAACTGTCTGTGAGTTTTTGTCTACATTGTCCTCCAGCTTGCTGATCCGATCTTCTGCTTCCTCTAGCCTGTTTTTAATTCCTTCTACTGTGTTCTTCAATTCAGAGATCGTATTCTTCATTTCCTCCTGACTCTTATTGATAGCTTCCATGTCCTTTTTGATGCTGGTATAATTCTCAGTAAGTTCCTTATAGTTCTTCTGGAGTTCTTTGTAGTTTCCGCTGAGCTCATTGAGCTTCTCCATAACCCATGCTTTCAATTCCATATCTGATACTTGGCTCCCCTCTATTTCATTTAGCACTCTTTCTGGGGACTCTACCTTTCCTTTTGATGGAGGGTTGTTTCTCTGTCTCCCTATTTTTGTGACTCCTATTGTTTGTTGGTGCTTCTTAGAATGATCTGCACTTCCTGGATCTGCCCCTGGTGGCGTCAGATCCTGTACCAGTCTGGGCCTAGGCAGCCTGTTGGAGACTTTCAGGGATCTACTGCCTTCGTTTGACTTTTTTAGTTGTTAATCTACTCAATCTGTGATTAGCTGTCAGGCTTAAGGACCGTGGGTGTGGCAGCTTAATTCCTGTAGGCAGGGCCTTTGCTTCCCCTCAGGCTGACGCCACTTGGCCGGGAATGGTCTGCCTGCAGTGTGGGGATGAGTCAGCACTGGGACCCAGCTGGCCACTTCCCCAGCTCTCCCCTCAAAGCCACCACACCAAACTCTCCCCAAGCATTTCCTGTCCTCTCTGTCTTCCCTCTGCTTGTGCCCAGGGTAAATGAGGGCAGAATATTTTCATATGTGATCCGCTTAAGAGCTCTTTTTCTTCAGCTGTTTCTCTCCGGCTAACAAGAAACCCTGTGGCTTTTCTCTTTTCTCAGCTGGATACTATTTTACTTCCCACTCTGTTGCTGTAGGCTGGGAAACTCGGCTGGGGGTTTAGACCCTGCCCTTCTCAGGGGGAATCCCCGGCTGCTGAGCTGTTTCTCAGTCCCTTCAGCTGCTACCCGTGTGATGCCAGCCCTTCCGCATCTCTGCACTCTCTACCGGTCACGTTGTGATGTAGCGGCCTTTTCTGCCTCTCCGTGGTTATAAGATTTCTCTCCAGCTGGTGTTCGGTTGGTTATTCCAGATGATTTCTCCAAAATTACATTATAAATCCAGACTAGTTCTAGGAGGAAGTTAGTGTAGCTTCCACTTACTCCTCCACCATCTTGTTTCTCCCTGCAAGCATCTCTTGACACATATAATTTTTAGAGGGATCTTCTTATTTTTTTAACTCTAGTTTTACATCCAAAAGTGACCCTTTTTATCCGTGCGTCTTTGAAGGCTGTGTGTGTGTGTGTGTGTATGTAAGACATAAAATACAGTTTGATTACTATCAAGAACATGCTGTAAACAAATACTTACATAAGAGATGTAGTCAAGAGCAAGGAAGTGGATGGAGTCAGAACCAAAGTGCAAGTATAAGTAAATATGGCCCAGGATGTCTGCCCCAAATTCTACTGGTATGTAAGTTGTCATGTAATTTGCAAAATGGTATGTCAGAAGTATTTAGATTGGATGAAAATACAAGATCAAGATGTACCTAGGTGAATATAGCAGAGTGTGGAATGGCCAAGAACCAATTAATTGGAATTGTGGGGAACTAATTACACACAACTTACCAAAATAGTTGCATTTGGTTGTAATGAGTGGAGTACTGCACATGTTTAGGGACCACTTCATTTGTTAGTTAGAACATATTTGTAAATTTATTACATATTTATGGAAAATTAAAAAAACATACCTTGAGGAAGTGGTGCCTTTTTAAAATTCACATCAAGTGGCTAAAGTGGTACCAACTATCATTTTTGTATAGGTAGAATGCAAATGAGATTAAAGGTTTTACAGGAAACTCAGTTACCTTAACTCCGATCAATGTTAACAGCTATGCTTTCTCCAGAATGGACGATATATCTGTGGACATGAAATTGGACACTTCATTTTTTGTCTACAATTGATGCAGACCAAGTTATCTATTTATCTAGCTATAAAAGCCAGCACTTGGTAGCTTATGGTTTAGGATAAATAGATTTTAAACCTACAGCCTGATTCACAGGAGCTAAATTTCTATTCTCATAATAATAAACAAATTTCTATCTTACATTTTATTCAAAATTCTAAAGAAACCTCCCACATTTTTTTCATTCTCTTTCTTCCTGTCTCTTCCTCCATCCCTCTCTCTCTCCCTCTGCCTCTGTCTCTCCCTTCCCTTGAGGTGAATTTTGAGACTTTTACATTTCTTTGAATTTTCTTAAAATATGTGATTTATGACATAGAGACCAGGGAGAGAAAGAGATCACAAAAGAGCAAGCTTTAGTAATTGACCTTGAGATGTTGAGGACAGGAGGCAGAGGATGCCTCTATTAACAGAATGATTTCATCACCCGTGTTGTAGAATTGACTTAACCAATGGTTTATTTTATAATTTGAAAGCCAAACTAAAGATGAAAAAAGTGGCTTTGTCTTGCCAATAAATACAGGCTTGGAGATGCACATATTCCCATGAGAGGCACACAGCAGGTGTGAGGACATGAGTCTATTGTTGTGGCTGTTGATTACTCTCTGTGTAATTTGAAAAGCTTTCTATTCCCACTGCTTTATGTAATGTATCAACAGTAATAGATTCATAATTATTATTCAGCCTACTGGAGGTTTGGCCACTTTGACAGATGTCTTCTCAATTTCATGTTGTGGGCTCTCCATTTACTCCTCCCTCCTTCTGGAAAATATCTTATAGAAAAATCTAGCATTAATGTATCTGATATGATGTTTACATCCAATGGCGACATTACTTATCAATCTCTAACTTTAAATGAATAGTTAATTAACCATAATAAGCCAAACACAGCAAAACCAGCTCAGCATACTTTATCCTCACTAGAGTTTACAGCTAAGGTTACTAAATGATGCATAATTAAATTCTAAGTTATATTTTTGTTTTTAATATTTGGAATGATCCATTTTTTATATATTTAAAGGCATTATTTTGTGTTACAGTGTTAGAGATTTTGTTTTAGATTTTTTATGTGTGTGTCTTAGATTTTTGTCTTAGAGATAGTCTAGCACTGGACAGAAAATGTAAAGTAATTCACGCTGACCAGTGTGGTTCAGTTGGTTCGTGTCATTCCTCAAAGTGAAAGGTTTCCAGGGAGGACACATGCCTTGGTTGTGGGTTCAGTCCCTTGGTCAGCGGGTGTACTAGAGGCAACTGATAGATGTTTCCCTCTCACATTGATGTCTCTTTTCCTCTTCCTCCTCCCCTTCCCCTCTCTCTAAAAACAAATAAAATCTTTAAAAGAAACACAGAGTAATGTTTAAACACCTTCACCAGGTCCAGCAGTAACTTCAAGACAGAAAAAGTTGCCTGTACCACCTAAACTGACAACTCTTTACTAGGGAAATTCCACATGTTTACAACACACTCTATATTGTTACCTCTTAACCAATGGACTTCTGTTGAATATAAAGGGGAAAAAATCTATATTTAACCTGTGTTTATTGCTTATTTTCTTAACAAACTTTTGAGTTTAAGAAATGATAGATAGATGATAGATAAATAGATATTTACTATAAATATAACTACTTGGGCTTGAAGAATTATCTTTATTTCTGATATTACTTTTGTCATTGTGATTTTTTTAGCTTTGAGTACAAATTGCTGGTTTTTGTTTTTTTTTTTTAAGTATTTACACCTGGATTGTTTCATCTGATTGTTGCCTGTTTTTATTTTCATGGTATTTTTAATACATCATACTAATTTTTTCTTTTAAATAACTTTGAGAATTTTAGAAACAGGCATAAATTATATTAATGAGTATATACCAGAGAAAGAAAGAACTCCCCACATAAAAACAGATTATCCACAATTTTTGGTCTTTTTAATTTATCATTAGATCACCCAGGAAGCACAGATTAAAAGATTTTTACAAATCTGTTTTCCTCAGTTGAATTTGGATGCTTTTTAAAGAGCTTACAATATTTCTTGCCATTTACATATTTTCTTATTTCTCTGACAGTAAGTGTGAGGTCAGCTGAAAAGAACTGTGAAAAATATATGCTTGGTATGGATGAGTCTCAGATTTCCATAAAGAGTTGTATTCTCTAGCATCTGAGATCAATTTCTTATAATTGCATTGAATAAACACCTGTTAACGGATCACTAATAAGCTTTAAAACTACCTATTCTACCAAGTTTATCCCACACTGACTTGCATTTCTCCTTTACCCCATTAAAAAGTGTATTGAGTTGTATTAAAACTAATGTACTGAATGACATTAAGAAAGATGCCTAAATATTTAGATTGCCTGTTTGTATGTATCAAAGCTCCTGGATCTAATTGGAGAGCTAGTGGCACTTTTCTATTAGAGAACACATAAAAGCATTTTCCATCAGTAGATCAAAGGTACTTTGCTTAGTGGGTTAAGGCCATGGGCTCTGGCAACAAGATTGACTGGTTGCAACTACTATCTCTTCTATGTAAACCCCAAGTCGTCGTCGTCAGCAGCCGTCCGTCTCGAGAGACGATGGCGTAGCTTCTTGAGAGTCTATCTGCACCGCCGAGAATGGCTGTGCAGTCCGACTCGGGAGTGACAATCCCTGCCGCACTTGTTACAGGTGAAGGCAGATGGCTGTTGTTGCTGCTGTAGACGCTGCTTCCGCCTCGATCTTTTCTGGGCCGCCTCCTCGTTGCGCGCAGCCTCTGCGCGTGACGTACCTTGCCTGACCGCGAGCCTCCAGGCTAGGCGGTCGTCTGCTTGAACTTCCCATGTGTTGAGATTGATGGAGCATTGTGTCATGTCCTTTTTGCAGATGTCTTTGAACCGCAGTTTTGGGCGCCCTGTCATCCTCTGGCCTTCTGCTAGCTCGCCGTAGAGGAGGTCTTTGGGAATACGGCCTGCATCCATTCCTTTGACATGGCCGAGCCACCTGAGGCGTCTCTCGCTAAGAACTGCATGCAAACTGCTCATGTTGGCTCGCTTCAGCACCTCGGTGTTGGGGACCTTATCCTGCCAGGCGACATGCAGGACGTGTCGCAGGCACCTCATGTGGAAGCTGTTGAGTTTCCTTTCGTGCCTTGCGTAGGTGGTCCACGTCTCGCTGCCATAGAGGAGAGTGCTGAGTACGCAGGCTTGGTAGATGCGCAGTCTGGTTTTCTCAGTGAGGCTGGAATTGTTCCACGCTCGCCGGTTCAGTTTGGCCATAACTGTGGCTGCCCTGGCGATTCTCCGGTTGACCTCCAAGTCGACTGACAGAGAGCTCGAGATGGTGGACCCGAGGTAAGTGAAGTCGTTGACAACCTCCAGGGTGGATCCGTCGATGGTGATGCATGGGGGAGTCCCCGTGCCTTGAGCCATAACATTCATCTTCGTCAGGCTGATGGCTAGTCCGAACTCCTTGCATGCGTGGGAAAGGCAAGTGACTAGCTGCTGGAGTCCCTCTTCGGAGTGTGATGTCAAGGCTGCGTCGTCGGCGAAGAGCATCTCACGGATGAGCACCTCTTTGACTTTGGTCTTGGCTCATAAACGGGCCAGGTTGTAGAGCTTGCCATCGGATCTGGTGTGAATGAAGACACCCTCGCTGCAGTCCTTAAAGGCGTATTGGAGGAGCATGGAGAAGATTCCGAACAGCGTAGGCGCGAGGACACAGCCCTGCTTTACTCCGCTGCTGACTGGGAAGGCCTCAGAGGTTGCGCCGTTGTAGGACACCGTGCTCTGCATGTTGTCGTGAAAGGACATAACCACAGCAAGCAGATGTGGTGGACAGCCAATCTTCCGTAGCAAGCTGAAGAATCCGCTTCGACTGACCAGATCAAATGCCTTCGTGAGGTTGATAAAGGCGAGGTAGAGTGGTTTATGCTGCTCGTGACACTTCTCCTGCAGCTGGCGTAGGGAGAAGATCATGTCCACTGTTGATCAGCCAGCTCTGAAGCCACACTGGGACTCTGGGTAGACGCGGGAAGCAAGGGTCTGCAGGCGGGCAAGAGCGACCCGGGCGAATACTTTGCTGACGACGCTGAGGAGAGAGATGCCCCGGTAGTTGTTGCAGTCACTGCGGTCTCCTTTGTCCTTGTACATGGTGATAATGTTGGCGTCTCTCATATCCTGGGGGATGTAACCCTCCTTCCAGCAGAGACAGAGTAGATGGTGGAGCGGCTGTAGCAGGACTGGTTTCCCACTCTTTAGGATTTCTGGAGAGATTCCGTCGCTTCCTGGTGCTTTCCCGCAAGCGAGGCGGTCGATGGCTTTGCCGAGCTCTGCCGCAGTAGGTGGGGTGTCTAGCTCCTCCATGACTGGTAGATCTGGGATGGCGTTAAGAGCAGTGTCTGTTACGGTGTTCCTCGTTGCGTACAGCTTGAGGTAGTGCTCGGTCCACCGCCGCATTTGCTGTTCCTGGTCAGTGATGACCTCACCTGTCTTGGACTTAAGGGGGGCGATCTTGGAGGGGATTGGGCCTGTTGCCTTCTTGATACCCTCATACATTCCTTGTGCGTTGCCTATATCGGCGGCTTCCTGGATGCTTCTGCACAGGTTTAGCCAATAGGTGTTGGCACAGTGGCGGGCGGTCTTCTGGACTTTGTTCCTGGCAGCCCGTAGAGCTTGAAGTGTACTGGGAGTGGGCATGGCCTTGTAAGCCAGTAGGGCCTTCCTCTTAGCCTCGATCATGGGTTCCATTTCTTCCCAGTGAGCCTCGTACCAGTCAGCGTTCTTCCGCTCTTTCTTCCCGTAAGCAATAATGGCGGAGTTGTATATGGCGTCGCGGAGACGTGACTAATTGGATTCGATAATGTCATCTGCCGCCATTCCCTCGCCGAGTGCATCTTCCATCCTGTTGATGAATTGCTGGGTCTTAACTGGGTTGCTGGCACAACTGGTGTTGATGCGTGGGCGACCCTTCACCTTGGAGTGGTGCAACCTCTTCGACGTTATGAGCACCTTGCTTACCACGAGGTCCATGTCGCAGTCTGCACTGTGGTAGCTGCGGGTGAGGAGGGTGCTGCCAATATCTGTTCTTCTGGTGATGACGAGGTCAAGCTGGTGCCAGTGGCGGGACCGGGGGTGTCTCCATGACACCTGGTGTATCTCTTTGCACTTGAAGAATGTGTTTGTCACGCACAGGCCGTGGTGACATGAAAGCTCAAGCAGTCGCTGACCATTCTCATTGATCTTTCCTCTCCCAAAGTTTCCGAGGCAGATGGGCCAGGCCATGTGGTCGGCTCCTCCTCTTGCGTTGAAGTCTCCAAGGAGATAAAGAGCGTTACTTCTGGGGATCTTGGATAACGCTTCGTCCAGTGCATGGTAGAACTGTTCTTTCTCTTCGGTGGTGGCGCAGAGGGTTGGGGCTTACGCGCTAAGAATGCTGACTGGGCCGAAAGTTGTTGACCATCGGAGGGTAAGTAATCTCTCTGTGCCTCCTGTGGGTGGCTCTATGGAGTTAACAAGCGTGTTCTTCACAGCGAACCCAACACAGTGCTGTCTTGGTTGGTCCGGAGACTTCCCTTGCCAGTAGAAGGTGTAGTTGGTTTCTCTGATAGTTCCGTTGTCGGCCAACCGGGTCTCCTGTAGAGCCGCAATGTCGATGTTTAGTCGTGCCAGTTCCCTGTCCATGACGGCGGTTTTCCTGGCATCATTGATCCACGGAAGGTCTGCAGTAAGTCCGGGACACATGGTCCTGATGTTCCAGCTAGCGAGGCGAAGAGCTGGAGGCTTCTTTCTTGTTTTTTGCTTGGAATTGCCTGATGCGAGTGTTTTGTGGCCCACTTTTCGAGAGACGCCTCTCTGATCCCCACGCACCCAGTGGGGCAGGCGAGCCATGCCGAGACGGCACCTAATTGGCTGTGGGCTGCCCAGCTTGAGGTGGGCAGTAGCTGTCCAGTGAGGTGTGATGACCTCTCCCACGTCACAGGAGACCCCTGGCGCTCGTTTCCTTCGCCAATCGGATGAGCTTATAACCGGTATCTGTCTCCTCCCGTGTTGAGTCGACATCTTGCGATGACGCTGGAGTGTCCTCTCCAGTGAAGCTACAAAGCCTGGGCAGGGTGATATGGAGGGTCTGCTGTTGCCCATGCAGCAGACCCCCCCTCTCTTCGCAGCTGAAGGATCCAAGGGGAAAGACGGAGTCAATACAGCTTGGCTTCAGGTGCGCCGCAGGAGTTGCCGGTGTTGACTACAACGTCAAACCGCCTTAGGGACTCCGGCTCCGGATTTTCTGTCGGGGTTTACTCCCTTAGCCTTTCCCCTGAAGAGGTATGCTGCAAGGCAGTGGAGGTTTTTTGGAATCAGAGTTTTCCTTCTCTGATGTGCCCTGACTGGAAGATCGAACCAGCGACACTTAGCTCGCAGGCCGACGCTCAATCCACTGAGCCAAACCAGCCAGGGTAAAACCCCAAGTAACCTTGGGCAATAAAGTATATTGGGTTTCCTTATCTATAAAGTGGGTATAATAATGGTACCTAGCATTACTGTGAAGGTTTAGTGGAAAGTTCTTGAACAGTAAGTACTGAGGAGCATTAGCTGCAGTATAGAATAAGCATACAAAGCATTTATAAAAGACATTTAATACTAGGAGCCTGGATGAATTCTTCTTTCTTAGAGGTAGAAGGGGGGGGAAAAGTTTTGACCATAAAACTGCAAAAATTGGGACACAGTCAGAGCTCTATTACCAAGAGGCTTTAATGAAGATTGAATGTATTAATACCTTAATCATAAGTAACGAAGAGATAAGCCCCAAATCAGATCAGTTGTTCTCTGGATGACCAGAGAAACTTTCTAACTGAAAGTTTGGTGATTTCCCCCAATTTTTTAGATAGTTGGAGGGGAGAGCCAGAGAACTGCTAGGATCAGTTGGCACATAAATGCCAATTTATGTTTCTTTTTCCACTGGGAATACTAATTGAAAAGAGAAAGTTGACTCTGTGACACAGGTTTAGAAATGTTTTTAGTAAGAGTCTGACTTCTAGCATATTTGATAAAATCTAGCCAATACATTCCCAGGGACTAGAAGGGTGGTCAGATTTGGTCTATTTTCTGAAAGAAATCAATCTTGATTCTCAACATGACCACACAGATTACTTCTCAGGCCACAGAAAGTCAGTCTTCAGTTGGATGCTTGGAGTGCCATAATCTTTTAATTTTTTTCCTTTTCTACTTTTTCTTCAGGGTCCAGATTTTATCCTGCTTCAATGCTTTGTGATCAAAGTTCTAGCCTAAAAGGTATTTGTAAGATCCCTACACGCTACAGAAAGGATCATTGCTAATATTGAGTGCCTCTGCCAGCAAAATCTTAATGCTTAGTGTAACGAAAAAAAAAAAGACTCTATATTTTGCAACAGTGAGATTATAAAGGAGCATAGTCAAGAGAGAACCATGTCCTGCAATAATCTGATAGAGAATTCATAGAGCACCTCTAAGGTCAACCCTCGTATTTCATGATGCTATAATTCCTTTCACCAATACTGGAAAATGCGTCCTTGTTTCTGCTAAAGCCAAGATCCTCTATAATCAGGCACAGTTTGGCCAGAAATCGGTTGGTAGACATCAGTGGTCCAGTCAATTTTAAGAAACTGTTGGGTGATCTGAGTTGAGATTATAAAGAAACAGTGGTAATGAGCAGAATTGGGGCGAGGATAAAAAAGAATTAAAGAAAAAAAGGAAATTAGGTCACGTTGTAACAGAACCCCTGGGCTGCTCCAATTGAAACAGAACCCATGGGCTGTTTAGTTAGGGGCCCGATTGCCTGCCACCAGGATTATAACTCTCAATATCAGAGTTTGGTGAAAAGAAAAAGAATTATTTATTTGCACACAGTTCTGCCTCCCCCTCCCAGACCTGGCCAGTCTTAGGAAAGTCAGAAACACCGTTTCCCTACTTCCTAGGCACAGTTCAGCTTTACCAGTAGCTGCCAATCACTCAGTTCTGATTGGAGAGGTCCTTTCTGTGCTGTGGTGCCCTCCAGCTCTCAATGCAGGACCACCTGGATTCTCAGCTTTCTTGTAAACTGCCTTCTTCCTGCAAACCACATGGATCTCCTCTCCTTCTCAAAACCGCATGGCAAGAGCTTCTTCTTTAAGCAGCCTGGAGACCCCTTCTCCTCCAAGCCACATGGAGAAAGTGCACAAGAACCAGGGCCAGAGAGCACGAGCCCCAGAGAGCCAGAGAGAGCTAAAATGTCCGCAGCTGCTTATCTATCCCTGACTGAGTCCTGTGACGCAGTGGGTGTTGCAAACAGTTCTGACCATTCACAGAACCCTACGCAGGCTCTATTGGCTCCTTCCGTACCATCCCACAGTCCAAGACCCCTCCCATCTTCCTGAGTCTTGGAAGTAAAGTGGATCTTTGTGCAACAATGTATCCAGCCACTAGCCCCAGGCATGCAAGTGCATCCTGAAAGCTGCTTCCTTTTCCCTATCTCCCAGCGGCAAACTCTGGGGTTTGCTTTTGGACTCCCCTGTTTCTGTAACAACATTGGTTCATTCTTACCAAGATATAAATATGCTATTAAACACGTAGTTCTTTTTATTTTAAAGTTAACCAGTTATTTTTAAGTCTGTCCAGCTATTTGTTATGTTCATTACTGAATTTTTAAAAATGCTGGTTACACCCACATATTGTGCACATTTAGTAAACACCAGATTTTAAGCTGTGTACTCCTAGTCAAGGGACATGTGGCATAGCCCTTTGGTGATAAGTACTTCCACTGGGAAATATAAAGGTAGAATTGTGGTTCCCTATTGAGTCCAGTATATAAAAGTAACCTGGATAAAAGCTTGAGATTTTGAACTTTAATTGCTTCAAACGTTTTCCTTATATCTGAGGAAAGAAGTCAGGAAAATTTATTCTCTTGGAGAAAGTGTTTGAATCAAAACTTGATTTTGGAATTTAACCCTAATTTAAAATTTTCTTTTACATGATCTTCGTTTTATCATGGATGGGAAGAGCAGAGAACTTCAAGGAAAATAAGTGAAATTTTTACAGTAAACGTTTTCTTAGACTTCCTCAACCACTACTTGTTTATTTTTCTGTGAATCCCAAAATGGTTGTTTTCCTTTCTTGAGATATAAATCAGCCAGTTGGTATAAATAAGAATTTATGTGGGTATTGAAACAACTTAAATGTATAATTCTGAGCAGAATTCTACAATTATCTCTGCATAAAAGACCATGCTTATAGAATTTAGTGGAGAAGTTGTGAAAGTAGAATTTTTTCTTCAATATTAATTACCAGAATTTACTACTCAAATTACTTTGGAAAACCATATCAAGTTAACAGTGGAATAAATGTACATATGTAAAATATGATTTCTAGCAAGATATGTGCCAAAGTCCATACATATATCAACAAGTTCTGTCTGAAAAGAAGATGGGGAGAGATGATGCATTGGGTGAACAGTTTAGAGTACTAAAAGATGATGACCGAAACAAAATGGTCATTTCTACTTGGATAAAGTAAAAACTGTTAAATGTGTATTTTAAAAAAGCGTCCATGTTTTCCCAGCCAAGTGTTGGTTTTCAAACTAAAGAAGCCCTAAAATCCTATTGGAGAGAAAAAAATTATTTAGGTAGCATACTACCTATTACCCTAAATATTATTTTTCCTTTTTGCCTTTCTTCTGCTGGTGGGGGGGGTAATATTTAGGAAAATAAAAATGAATTGGGAACATTATCACGATTCCCAGACCTTCTATTTAATTGAGGTGCTTTAATAAATATTTGAAATTCTTTGACTATTTAAAATTTTTAAAAATAAAATATTTGACCTGAATAAATAGCATATTCAGAGTGTAGAGAACTAAACTTGCTATATTTTAAGGAAATTTCTATATTTCACATGAGTTAGTTATACTGTTTAACACTGTTTTCTTTTTCTTTAAATAGTATCTCAGTGATTAGTAAAAGAAGCAAAAAAAATCTTTTAATATTTTTTCCATTTTATATTAAATAATTCTATATAGTACCTACAGTACCTCAAAAAGTGAACTCTAACCTCACATAATCTCTAAGGTCTTTTTGCTCTCTACGCATCAAGATGTTAGGAGTCTATGGAATGCTAAACATGCCACCCAGATCTGCCATGACCAAGTGGATTTCAGATTTCCATTGTTACCAAGATTGTGGACTAGGTGGATACGGGCTTCATAGAGCAGCTTATAATTTATCTGGTTGTCTTTCTGTGTTTAATCCATCTGTGGGAGTGACAGCTTGACATAATAACCAACATCAAATAAATAATTCCATTCACTATCAGTTTTTAATTTTATTTCCTCATTCATTTATTGATGCAGTAAAATGCTGGTTAATCTGCAGAGTCCAGACAAGCCCAGTGTTGTCAGTATTAATTTCACACTATTGCATCTTCATGTTAGGTTCTACACAGTAATTAAAGAAAATCATTATAAAGTTGAAATTAAGATGGAAGTATAATCCTTGGTTTTAGTTTGCATGGAAGCAGTAGATGATTCACTGCAATCTTTATTGCTTTTTTCACATAGCCAAGATTTTCCTTATCTAGTAAAATATTTTGTCACATGCATTTCTTTGTCAATGTGTCTTTTGTTTTATAATGTAAAATCTTCCCCAGAAAATTTATCCTCTAGACAGATGGAAGTAATTTTTTTAAGTGTGATAAGATTTAAGTTTACTAAGAGCAGTGGTTTTCAAAATGTGGTAGCCAGAGGTGCAGCATTAAAATCCCATGAGGTCTTAGTCAATTTAGACTGTTATAACAAAATACCATAGACTGGATGGCATACAAACAACAGATATTTATTTCATACAATTCTGGAGTCTGAAAGTCCAAGATCAGAGTACCAAAATACTAAGGTTCTAATGAGTGCCTCGTTCTAGGTTGCAGACGACTCACTTTTTATTTTATCTTCAAATGGCAGAAAGAGGGCAAGAGAGCTCTGGGGTTCTCTTATAAGGACACTAATCCCACTCATGAGGGCTTCACCCTCATGACCTAATACCTCTGATAGCCCCTCTCCTAACACTATTATATTGGGGTTTAGGATTTCAGCATATGAATTTGGACAGGGGGAGTTTGGGAGACACAAAAATTCAGTCTGTGACACATGGAGTCTTGTTGAAGTGCAAATTATACCAAATCAGAAACACTGGTGAATAGGGCCCAAGAATCTATGATTTAACAAGCCTTCTAAGTGTTTTTCATCTATGCTAAAGTTTGAGAACCACTCATTTAGAGTTTTTAAAGCATTTCACATACTACATCTTCTTTACTCCTCATGACAGCCTACAGAGTATCATCATTAATCCCATTTTACAAATGAAGAAAGGGAGTCTTAAAAAACCTCAAGGACTTGCTTAGTTCATGGACTGGTAAATTGTACAGCAAGGATATAAACCTGAAGTTTTACAATGTTTTTCTACCACATTGAGGTTTTCAAAAATATCTCAAAGAAAAGATCATGTGGAGACCCAATGAATAAATTAGATAAAATCAGATTTTTGTTTTATCAAAGTGCCATTATATGGAAGTATAAAGCCGTATTCACTTTATTCCACTCCCCACCCCAATCCTCCCATACACACACATTTTAATTTATTCTTATGGTGGACATTCAGCTATGTCCTGGTAAATTAATCTAGATTGGTAAATTCCTTGAATGTCATGATTAAGATTTTGAGTTTTACCTACAAATCAGTGATTCTGCCCTTATGAGCTATGGACCATTTGTTATAATTTAGCAGGAGGTCTGGTCTGCCAATCTAGAAGCACAGCAAGCAGTGACTTTAGACAGGATGAATATCTCTTTCAAATTTGTAATGTAAACATTTAAATGTCTAGTGATCAATATAATGTCAATTTTTCTAAGAGTATTCTAAAGTCAGAGCAATTTTATGACATCATGGATTTTTTCAAGCAACAGATACCTAAAATTCAACTACTATCACATAGACATAATTACTGATGTTAAAAGAGAAATTCAGACACAACATTTGATAACTCTTGCCATATATGCTTCTTTTTAGTTCTCTATTATCTATTTGCAACACCCCCTGCTCCTATTTAAATTCAGGACATAATTTGACTTGACTGTCAAAATAACTTGGGTGACTGTAATTTATCGTCCAGACTAGGATATTTTTGAGAGTGAAAGAGGTCATTATTAATAATTACACTGAAGTAACTGTAGTAAACCAGGGCAGCTCTAAGCAAACAAGGATGTGTGGGGATCCCAGCAAAAACCACTTCCTTCCCTGACTCTAGCATGTCTTTTCCTACACAACATGCATATAGTTTGCATGCTTAATACACAAACCTGGATGTGTCACTCCCTTGCTCAGTCTCCTCCTACCCTGACAAAATAAAAGTTAGGTTCTTTACACCAACACTTAATATTCTACAATATTTAAGGATCTTTATTTTAATCATTTTCTCCAGTTAGGACTGGCTACAAAATTTTTGAGACCTAGCACAAAATAAAAAGTAGGGTTCCTTGTTTACGAGTAAGTAAAATTTAGAGATAGCAGCAACAGAGCAACAAAGCAAGCCCTGTGGGACTGCACAAGTCACACATTCGCAGACCCTGGCCTGGCCTGGTCTCCAAGCAAAGCAGCCCTTTGCACATCTGGCATGCTCCCATCTTTCTCAGATCCCCCTCAGAATGCCTATCCCTAATATCTGTCCTTTGGAACTCAATTTGTACTCTAAAGTCCAGCTTAGAAACTATTTCTTCCTCCACAAAGTCTATCTAATGCTGCTTATTTTTTCTACCTTAAAACCTCCATTTTTTATTTTGTTTGCATACTTCTCTTAGGTCATGTATTATTACCTTAATCATCATCACCATTTAGCTTTCAGTTCAGTTTATTTATATAAACATAATAAGAATCCTAACAATGTTTGCTGAATGAATACAATGGTAAAATTTTTAAATTTGCTTCTCTTCCAAATATGTAGAATATCACAGAAAGCTAGACCAAGCTCATATCATTTACAACATGATAGTCAATAAGTCAAGTGATGAAGTGTTAGGGCAAGAAAAAGTGACTTTATTCAGAAAGACATCAAGATGAGAAGTCATCAGACTAGTGTCCTAAAGAAACATCTTGAGAAAGTACAGAACTCAGGCTTATTTTATATTAAGTGCAGAGGAATGGGAGGGGCAAGAGGTGATTGACAACCACAGACCTCTGGGCTTCAGCAGGAGTCTGAGGAAGATTGTGAAACTTCTGTTTTTAGTTGGTTGACCCTAGTTAATGTGAGTCTGGTCACAAGGTTCCTGCAAATCTTTGGTAAACAATAAACTCAATTTCATCATGCATTTTTCAACATTGCTTAAGTATGTATTGGTCTTTCCTCACTTGGTAAAAAATCTTTAACTTATACTTCAATATATACAAATACTTTTTTTTAATACATTATAGAAAAAAATGTTATTCACTGGGCACATATCAATTGTCAAATAATGCAATAGAAACTTTCACAAAATGTATCTAATTTACTGTCTGCAAAAGCCATGTATTAACATGCCCATGTTACAAACGAAGAAACTAAGACTCAAGGTGTAAAATACCCACCCCAAATCACACAGCCAGTGACAGAGTCAGGATTCCAAACAATATCTGCCTGCCTCTTGTCTGGGCCTCCCCACCATACAACACTGCTTTTCTAAGAGCAGCTCATTATATGATAGGTGGAGACAATCTGTCAATGTAACATTCAGTTTATGAAAAGATGACAGTAAACACAGGTAGGGACAACAATTGGGCATCTCCACAGTGGCATCCATGGGGCTGCATCTTTCCCCTATGTTTCAGTTAGGGAGGGGAGCTGTCCTCAGCTCGGTTATCCTGAAACCACTCTGGAAGGTTAGGTGGCCTGGTAGTGAGTCCAAGGGTACCCACAAAATATTGGTCTCTTCTCCCTTCTAATGATAACTGAACAAATTACAATTTTATGCTGGCCCTTGTAATGTTCAATAGCTTCTAAATATTTGTTGGCTAAAAAATATAAATGGGAACATTATAAAACTCTTGAATCCCCACAGTTGACGCTAATGAGAAACACACCTCAGCTAACAACTGCAAATGGATATACACACGCAGAAATCCCACAAAGGTCCACAGAGCTCCTCCACCACCCAAGGCCAGCTTCCCTAAAGGAAGTACAGTTTCTTTGCAGAGCTCTCACATCTTGATTACAACATATCCCTGAGTTTTTGGTAATGTTAAAGATATTGCCTTTGGATCATAACCCTGATTTTCCTACTAACAGTGCAGTCCCAAGAATCACCCCCAGAGTCAAAATATTATTATTTGCATTTGACAATTAGCAAATAGCTGATGCTTAAAAGAAAAAATCATTGTTATGATAAACTCACTTTAGAGCAATTACTCTGGGTGGAAGAGATGATCTCAGGTCCCTAGGAAATGAGAAGAGGTCTGAACAATCAGAAGAAAGGTTTGTTTAATTGAATAATTAGAAACCTGTCTATAAAATGAGGAGGGCTTTGTAAATGAAACAGGGCCCTGGGGTGAATGGGGCTTCTAACACTGCAGAGACCTGCCCTCCCTTTTCTCTTCAGGCCCCAGGTGATGTCAGAGCTTATGGCTTCCTTTCCGTTTCTTTTTTTTCCTTCAAAAATTATTATTGATTGCAAAAACAATATATTCTAACTGGAAAATATCAAAACAATAAAGAGATGAATAACAAAATAGAATATGAGGGTCCTCCACAGTTCTAATCCCTCCCATGAAGGCAGTAAAAGTTGGAAAATATTCTTACAGATAGTTTCAGTGTGCAGACTATCATTTTATGTAATATATAAATAGGACTAAATTATGCATTCTGTTTTCTCATTGCTTTCATATAAAATACATTTTGAATTCATCATTTCATTCAAGGACATGTAACTCTTTTAGAAGCCATATAATGTTCTGTTGAGTAAATGAATTAACCATAATTTATTTAAATAGTCTGTTCTTGATGGACATATGGGTTGTTTTCAGTTTTTTATTATTTTGAACAATGCTTTGATTTTATTTTCTGGTCCATATGTTTTTGGTAGACTTGTACTGTGTTTCTAGGGACACAGTCTTAGAAATCAGTGCACTAGATCAAAGGGTAGGAACATTTTATAATTGGATAGAAAATGCCAATTGCCTTCATGGAATTCTTCTAAGGTAAACTCCCTCCAAAAGTAAGTGAGAGTGGCTGTTTCTTTACAATGTTCCCAACACTGAAAATTTTGCTTTCAATGCATTTATCACCCTAATATCCCAAAAAATTAGATATTCTTGTTTTTTTTAACTGAATTTCAATGTGTGTCAGTGAGGTCAAACACCTGTTTATGTTGATTAGCCACTTTGCCTTCGCTGTGTTATTTGTGCATGTCTTTTGTCTTGAGTAATTTTTTTTTCTTATTATGGATAGTCTCACTTTATCCATCTTGTAGGTGACATTCCCTCACTTTGATATTCATCTTTGACTTTAATAGTAGTGTATTTTTCCCTTAAGACTGAAAATTTCAAAGTAGACAAAGAGGTTGATTTTTTAACTTATGATATATCTTTTTCTCTGACTTGCTTAAAATAGGATTTTCTTTACTCAAGTTAGAGCACTCCATTTTTTTTTCTAGTTCTTGTACAATTTTAGTTTCCACTCTTCTATTTTTGATTCACTGAAAATTTGGTTTAAAGGCAATTAACCTTTTTTTTCCCCCTTCTCTTTTCCAGCAAGTTAGCTGTCCTCATTTTGGCTGATGTTAAAAACTACATTCACAATGTACTCAGTGTTCATATATATTTGGTTTTATTTCTGGACTCTATCATATTGATGTCATCCTATTTAGGTACTAGTACTATGTAAGGTATACCTTCATAATACATTTAAATATATTTTTAAAAAATATATTTTATAATTTTTTACTTATAGTTTTCCTACTTGCTGGTGACTGGGCAAATGACTTAACTTCTCTGAGCCTCAGATAGCTCCAATGATTATCCTCAGCCAATCAGATTTGTATGTGATGTTACTTGGTTAATAAATTTTGTTCCCCTTTCATCACTGCATTCCCATTGTAACCAGTATTATTATTAACACATCTTAGACTTTGCCTTAGAGTAGTATTTAAATATGCCTGACTTGTCTCCTCTTCTGAGATGTGCATTCTTGTGGGCTCAGTATAACTTCAGTGCATGGTCTTTACAAATAATTAAATTATTTTTATTCATGGAAAAGAAATAAACTTTGCTTCAAAAGGAAAAGAAGAATAATTGTTAATATAGATATTTCTCCAAAGAAATTACACAGATGACCAAAGTTTACATAAAAATTTTAAACATCACTAATCATTAGGAAAGTGCAAATAAAAATCACAGTGAAATCATCTTATACTTGTTAGTATGGCTATTATTAAAAAATAAAAGAAAAAGAAAACAAGTGTTGGCAAGGATGTAGAGAAATTGAAATCCTTGTGCACTGTTTGTGGAAATGTAAAATAGGAAAACCACTATGGAAAACAGTATGGAGGTTTCTTAAAAGTTAAAAAGAGAACTATAAATCCTGGCCACGTGGCTCAGTTGGTTGGAGCAGCCACCCATACACCAAAAAGGTCATGGTTCAATCCTTAGTCGGGGCAAGTACGGGAGGCAACTGACCGATATTTCTCTCCCACAAGGATATTTATGTTTCTCTCTCTCTCTCCTTTATTCTCCCTCTAAAGTTAGTAAACATGTCCTCGGGTGAGAATTAAAAAAATAGAACTATTATATCATCCACCTATTCCACTTCCAGATATTTATTTTTAAAAAGGGAAACAAAATCTTCAAGACATATTTGCACTCCAATGTTCATTGCAGAATTCATTGCAATAATCAAGAAATTGAGATTATTCAAATGTCCATTGACAAATGAATGGAAAAAGAAAAGGTAGTATACATAGAACAAAATTACTCAGCTTTAAAAAAATAACTAGAAAAACCAGAAGTTCCAGAAAATCAAGCTGCATGAAAGTCCAACAAACAAAGATATAAAGAAGAAATACTCATTCAGACAGGTAGGAGGGGTGGAGCCAGGGTAGAGAGAACGTAGTATGGTGGCAGCAGCAGCAACAGGCTGGAGGAAAGCACAGTCACACATTTTAAAAAATATGGAGGGACACCTGGGGAGCACTCCTAACACCAGACCAGACTGAACAGCTCAGTTTCAACACCAGAGAAAAGCAAGCCTTATTGTTTCTGACTGTGCAAACAAGTGTGGGTTGGGGCAAAGGAAGAAACTACCTGTCTCTCAGCAGAGTCCACTTGTTTAAAAGGCCCCCACAGTCCTAGAACATTTGCAGACCCACCCACTCAGGGAACAATGGCCAGGGCAACAGCTAGAGAGGTGCCAGGCCCATATGAGAAGTGGGAGAAGAGTCTGGAAAAGGGGTGAGTGCTGAGCTAGTGGCATTGTTCCCTCCTAGACGCCTCCCCCACATACAGAGCCACAATGTGGTGAAACTGGTCACCTTGTACTGATGACTATCTAAGGCTCTGCCCCTTACAATGTAACAGGTACAATAGCTCTACCTAAGACAAAGGCAAACAAACACAGGAGCCTGTCACGATGAGAAGACAGCAGTATGACCCAAAAAGAGGGAATGGATCAAGATTCCAGTGGGAGAACTAAGTGATGAGCAGATAGCTAACCTAATAAATGAGGAGATAGCCAACCTAACAGATGCAGAGTTCAAAACACTGGTGATAAAGATGCTCACAGGCTTGACAGATATACTTGAGTATGGCAAACACATAAGGGAAGAAGTGAAGGCTATGCTAAGTGAAATAAAGAAAAACCCATACAAAACCAATGGTGAGGGGAAGAAAACGGGGATTTAAATCAATGATTTGGAACATAAGGAAGAAAAAAACCGTCAACCAGTACGGAATGAGGAAATAAGAATTGCAAAAAATGAAGAGAGGCTTAGGAACCTCTGGGAAAACTTTAAACATGTCAACATCCAAATTATAGAGGTGCCAGGAGGAGAAGAGGAAAAGCAAGAAATCAAAAGCTTATGTGAAAAAATAATGAAGGAAAACTTCCCAAATTTTGTGAAGGAAATAGACCTACAAGTCCAAGAAGCACACAGAATCCAAAAGAAGCTGGACCTAAAGGGACCACACCAAGACACATCATAATTAAATGGCCAAAGGTTTAAGACAAAGAGAGAATCTTAAAAGCAGCAAGAGAAAAGAAGAGAGTTATTTACAAAAGGGTTCCTATAAGACTATCAGCTGATTTCTCAAAAGAAACTTCGCAGGGAAGAAAGGACTGGTAAGAAGTATTTAATGTGATGAAAAGCAAGGACCTACAACCAAGATTACTCTATCCAGCAAAGCTATCATTTAGAATGGAAGGGCAGATAAAGTGCTTCCCAGACAAGGTAAAGCTAAAGGAGTTCCTCATCACTGAGCCATTATTATATGAAATGCTAAAGGGACTTACTTAAGGAAAAGAAGATCAAAACTATGAACAATAAAATGACAACAAACTCATGACTATCAACAACTGAATCTAAAAAAAAAAAAACAAAATTCAACTAAGCAAATCAGAATCAAAACAGAATCATAGGTATGAGGGTCATTTGTAGGGTTATGAGCTGGGAGGGGGAAGGGGGATAAATGGGAAAATGATGCAGAGATTAAGAAGCATAATTTGTTGGTACAAAATAGACAGGGGGGAGTTAAGAATATTATAGGAAAGGGTGAAGCCAAAGAACTTGAATGAACCATCCATGGACATGAACTAAGCTGGGCGGGATTGCTGGAGGGAAGGGGAATAGTGGACTGAAGGGAACAAAGGGAAAAAGAATTGGAACTACTGTAACAACATAATCAATAAAATATACTTTTTTAAAAAAGAAAAGAAAACAGTATCAGAATATTGGCATGTTATTATGAATTTTAAAAATAAATAAAATGGTTAGTGATTAGAAATGGAAAAAAAGCAAGAAAGATATCTAAAGTAATAAAACTCATAAACACAGAAAGTGGATTGGTGGTAGCAGGGGAGCTGGCAAGGAAGAAATTGGGAGTTGTTCTTCAAATGGTTATAGAGTTTCTGTTAAGCAAGGCAAAATATTTCTAGAAATTTACTGTACTAATTCATTGTACATTAAAAATTTAAGAGGGTAGATTTCATGTGTTTTTACCACAATAAAAATAATTATTATTAATAATTATTGCTAGTCCTAATGATTTGTAAATTTTCTTACATTTAGTACTTTCTTTACAAAAAATCTTGAGGAAATGGAAATACTCTTAGTGCCTTGCTACTTCAGTACACTGGGACTAACTAAAGTCAAAATGTAGTCTTCTCTGATGAAAATCTGCCTCTAAAACAATGGTTCTTGACCTGAGTATCACAATAGGTCAACCAGGAGGTGTGCCAAAAGTAAAATCACATAAAATCAAATGATTAAGAGCTCAAGCTAAGAAGGCAAATTCCAATCTCATCTCTTTCTGGCTTCCATTTGAGCAAATTACCTGGCCTTTGTGTGCCTTCATTTATTCAGATGTAAAATAAAGATAATAATAATGTTTCTCTCATAGTGGTATATAATGATTAAATGAGATCTTACATCTAAAGTACCCAGTTCAGTTAATGTAACTATTACTGTTAATTTGTACTCACAATAGGTAAAGAATTCAGATGCAAATGATTATGTGTGTATGTGTGCATGTAATTGGCTGTTTTATAGAGGTTAACCTTATGAAAACATGATTCCCCACTTTTCTGTTACCATTCAAATAATCATTTTATAATGTACTTATTTTTAAAGTTTAATTTATTTTTGAAGTGGGTCATTTTAATTTTTTTATTTATAAATTATGAACTCATTTAAGACAAATTTCATGTGCTATTTTTTTCTCTTCTTACCTCCTCTCCTTATCCTTATTACAATATCTAGTACCATGGATTGTCTATTATAGGCTCTCAGTAACATTTTTTAACAAATAAATATGTACAAATTTAATTTTTTTAAAGAAAAGTGTTGCAAGTATTTCATCAGAAGAGAAAAAGAATGTGCTTATTTTTTCTCCAAGCATTTAAAATTCAGCATAATTTAACTAGAATATTTATGTAAATATTTGCTTTCTGAGGAAGCAATTGATGTTACAGTTTCTATTTTATATAACTATATAGTCAGGAGGATTCTAAAAGACCTGACATTTGATTTGCTCTAATTTCTAGGTTTATAAAACAGAAAATTAAAATGCAAATTGATCTGGAGAATTGGCTACTGAGGACTCAGGCCATGGTCTTCTGGTTTCTGTACTGAGCTACATGTGATTAAGATCCCTGGCTTCACTGCAACCTGGATGATAGCTAATATAGCAGCTATCAGTGGACCTCAGAGTACTTGTCTATGTGGAAAAAAAGGCATTAGCATTTGCTCCATCACACCTCTTAGAGATTCTCCCCTCCTCTTCTCTCAATATTACATACACATACATACACTTTTTAAACACTCATCCAAGGAACACTTTCAAAGTCTGTCACCAGGGGGCCACCAAGATAATTAAGAAGCCTAGAAGTAACTTCTGCCTAAAATATACCCCTTATTCTGTCAAAGAAACACTTATGCTGATTAACTGGAATATAAAAATATTGCCATTTCTTCTGGTCAAGATGGCAGTGTAAGTAAACACAGTATTTGCATCCTCCTAGAACCACATCAAAATTACAAGTAAACTACAGAACAACTATCATTCAGAACCACCTGAAATCTAGCTGAGTAGACTTCCTACAACTAAGGATATAAGCCACAATTGAGACTGGTAGGAGAGTCAGAAACACAGAATAGGCTTGTCCCACATCCATGTGTAGCAGATAAAAATCAGGAAAGATATCTTGGCTGCAGAGGACCCCCTCTGAGGAAAGAGGGATCCCAGCCCCAAAATGAACTCTTCATCCAGGGTTCCAGTGCTGGGAAGAAAAGTACCCATAACTTCTGGCTGTAAAAACCAGCAGGGGTTGTGTCTGAGTGAGACAGAGGGCTCTGGAGTTCCAGGAAATTACTCTTAAAGGGGCTTCACATATGCTTACTTAGACCCACTCCTTCTGAGTTAGTGCTGGGACAGCAGCTCAGAAGGCACCAGAGACATAGAGGGAGGAACTGAACTGTCTGGAATCAGGGTAAGAGCTGGAGGGGCAGCTTTCCCCCAGAAAGAAGTGATAGCAGAGGCACTGTCCCCTTTCTGAGCCCTTTCCCCTCAGTACTGGCAGGTGGGTACCATATCTGAGTCTCCATCAATTTTCCTAGTACTGTTCTCTCTGCCCTGGTGGTTCCCTGAGACCCTGCCCCACTGACTTGCAGGCCCACCAAAGCTGTTTCTAATGGCTTTTCCATGTGAATAAGAATAGGCTTGTCAAGTTTCAGACTTTCCTAAAACCTCTCAAACAAGCAGCATCTGGCCTCAGTGTGCCCTGTACCTGTCACTAAATGGCCCCAGGCTTGGACCATCCTGGGTATCTCCAAACCCAACACAAGTAGCAGTCATTTGCAGATTACTTTGTAGCTTATGCCAGGTGGCCCTGGACAGACATGTGGCAGCTGACCTTAGCCTGATCCTCTTGGAAGGTCTCTGAGCCAGTACACCCAGTGAACAGCTTCAAACCACATGGAAGCATCACCCAACGACCTCCATAAGTGACACACTTAAGGAGTGGACTCAGCAGGTGTGAGAACCCTGCTGAAGTAGGTCCCACTTCATGGGGTGGGCCCTGAATAGCTGATCTTTGTTCCATGGTGATCATAGGCAGTCTGTGCAGCTGTTTGGCCTGGGGTTAAATCCCTCCCATTGATGAGCCAAAAACAATCGAGGCTCAACTACAACAGGAGGGTGTACACAGCCCACACAATTGAGAGGGGCACATTTGGAATGGCCAGGCTGGGTAAACAAGGAGGCTGTGCCCTGGCCCCTATAGGATAGCTACTGCATTAGGCCACTCTACCAAACTAGGGAGACATAGCAGCTCTACATAATATATAGAAACAAGCTCAGTAAAGGCTATCAAAAGAAGGAGACAAAGAAACATGTACCAAATGAAAGAACAAAACAAAACTCCAGAAAAAAACCTAAACAAAATAGAGACAAGCAATCTACTAGATGCAGAGTACAAAACACTAGTTATAAGGAAGCTCAATGAATTTAGGTAAAAGTAGATTAAATTAGAGAGAACTTCAACAGCATAAAAAAAAAAAAGACATGAAAACCGTAATAAAGGACTAGGCAGAAATGAAGGATACACTAAGTGAAATGAAGAAAATTTATAAAGAATCAAAAGTAGAGTAGATGAAACTGAGACTCAAAACAGTGATTTGGAATTTAAAGAAGGAAAAAAATTAAAAACACCCAATCAGAAGAGCAAAAAGGAGAATCCAACAAAATGAGGTTAGTGTACCAACATTCAGATTATGCCAGTACCAGAGGAGAAGAGAAAGAGCAAGACATTGAAAACCTATTTGAAAAAATTATGACAGAATACTTTCCTGATTTGGTGAAGGGAATATACAAGTTCAGGAAGGACAGAGGGTCCCAAATAAGATGAACCCCAAAAGGTACACATAATTAAAATGTGAAAGTTTAAAGACAAAGAGAGAATCTTAAAAGCAGCAAAAGAAAATAGTTATTTACCTACAAGGGTGCTCTCTTAAGACTGTAAGCCAATTTCTTAACATAAACATTTTACACCAGAAGAAATTGGCAATATATACTCAAAGTAATGAGAAGCGAGGACCTACACTCAAGATAACTGTCCAGCAAAGCCATCATTTAAAATCAAAAGACATATAAAGAGCTTTCCAGACAAGAAAAAGCCAAAGGAGTTCATCACCACGAAACCAGTATTACATAAAATGTTAAACAGTTATCTTTAAGAAAAAGAAGAAAGCTTACAAAAAGAACAGTAAAATGGCAACAAATACAAATATATAAATAATTGAACCTAAAAAAGCATAATTAATAAACGAGCAGAAAAGAAACAGACTCATAGATACAGAGAACATTTTAATGGTTGACAGATGGAAGGGGGATTGGGGGATGAATGAAAAAGTTAAAAGTATTAAGAAGTACAAATTGGTAGTTACATAATAGTCATGGGAATGTAGAGTACAGCATAGATAATATAATGAATAATATTCTGATGACTATATATCATGTCAGATGGGCACAAGATTTATAAGGATGATTTCTTGGTAAGTTATATAATATCTAATCACTGGAGTGTACACCTAAAACTAATATAATATTGTATGTCAACTGTAATGGAAAAATAAAATATGATTTTAAATATATTGTCTTTCAAAAACTGGAAGGTTTGTTCAAATAATAGTACTACAGTTGCAAAAAAGTCATTTTACCAATAAAATACAGTATAGTCCCAAAATTTAGATTCAACAAATTTTAATTCACTAACTGAATTCAGTTGGTCATTTTCCTTCAACACTAACTGCCTATTCTATAATTTTAAAAAATATTATTGTTTTGATATGATAAATGTTATGATGAATAGTTTTTTTTAAGTATATTTTATTATGTTGTTACAGTAGTTCCAATTTTTTCCCCTTTGTTCCCCTCTGCCCAGTACTCCCCTTCCCTCCAGCAATCCCATCACCCTTAGTTCATGTCCATGGGTCGTGCATATAAGTTCTTTGGCTTCACCCTTTCCTATATTATTCTTAGCACTCCCCGGCATATCTGTAAACCTGTGAGCATCTTTATCACCAGGGTTATGAATTCTGCAACTTTTAGGTGGTCTATCTTCTCATCTGTTAGGTTGGCTATCTCCTTGTTGCTTAGTTCTCCCACTGGAACCTTGATTCATTTCCCCTTTTGGATCATACTTCTCTGTCTCCTCATTCTGACAGACTCCTGTGTTTGTTAGCCTCTGCAACCCAGGTAGGTCTGTCGCTCATTTTATGTTGTAAGGAACAGGGCTTTAGGGATTCATCAGTACAGGGTGACCTGTTTCACCACGTTGTGGCGCTGTATGTTGGGGAGGGGTCCGAGAGGGAACAATGCTGCCCGTTCAGCACTTGTCCCTTTTCCAGGCACCTCTCCCACTTCCACACTGGACTGGCGCCCCTCTATCTGCTGCCCTGGCCATCGCTCCCAGAGGGGGTGGGTCTGTGGACATTCTAGGACCATGGGAACCCTTTAAACAAGTGGACTCTACTGAGACCAGCAGTTTCTGCCTGCACCCCAACCCCCACTAGTCTGCACAGTCAGAAGCAATGAGACTTGATTTTCCCCAGTGCTGGGACCATGGGCTGTGAGGTCCAGTGAGGAGCTGGGAATGCTCCCCAGGTTTCCCTCCTGACTTTTTAAAATGTATGATTGCACTTTCTGCTGGCCTGCGGCTGCTGCTACCACCACCACAGTGCATCCTTTCCACCCTGGCTCTGCCCCTCCTACCTGTCTGAATATTTCTTCTTTATATCTTTATTTGCAGGACTTCCATGCAGTTTGATTTTCTGGAACTTCTGGTTGTTTCTAGTTTTGAGGTAGTTGTATTACTTCTTAGTTGTGGAGGGAGATACAGTGTATCTGTCTACGCCTCCATCTTGGCCAGAACTCAGTATGGTGGATAGTTTTTCAACTCAGCCTTTAGAAATTTATTTTAATTATTTATGAATAATAATAAGCTAATGTCCACAATTTGTTTAAAAATATTTCAAAAAGAAAGAAAAATATATGGAAAAGTAGATTAAAGAAATGTGACCATGTGCATTATATAATTATTAAAACAACACAAAATATTTTGCATCCATTTACATAATATAACTTTATATTTAAATGACATAGGTAAATAGGTACAAAGAAATAATAATACACCTCAACTACAAATAATAGCTAGATTTGCAGGATATGATTACAGATCATTTTTTAAAGTATATTTTATTGATTTTGGTATTACAGTTGTACCTAGTTTTCCTTTCCTCCCCTTATCTGCCCTTATATTCTAAATGCTAGCTTTGCTGGATAGAGTAATCTTGGTTGTAGGTTTTTACTTTTCATTACTTGAATACTTCTTGCCAGTCCTTTCTGGCCTAAAAAGTTTCTTTTGAGAAATCAGCTGATAGTCTTATAGAAACATCCCTTTGTAGGGAATTCTCTGCATTTCTCTTGTTGCTTTTAAGATTTTCTCCTTATCTTTCACTTTTGGCAGTTTAATTATGATGTGTCTTGGTGTGGTCCTCTTTGGGTCTAGTTTGTTTGGAACTCTCTGTGCTTCCTGGACTTGTATGTCTATTTACTTCACCAAATTTGAGAAGTTTTCCTTCATTATTTTTTCACATAATCTTTCAGTTTTTCAATATTTATTTCTCTAGCATTAAGTACAGTAGATTAGTTTAGTTACTTCCAAACCTCAGCCCTAACATAGAATCAAAACATAGAGTTTCAATACCTCAGTGGTTTGTACATATATTTTAAGAGTCTCTCATGTAAAAAATGAAACTGAAAACACCCCCCATAGATCCATGGATCTGAGCATGAAACATCAATGGCTGCTGACATCACAAAATTAGAGATGATCAGGCATTGCCTGCCCCCCATGGATGAACGAACGATCACCACTCATGTCTGCATCTCCCCTCCTCCACAATAAAACACATGTGTCTAATCAAGTCTCTAACTATCAATTTATACAAAATCCAGACAATGAGATACTCTATAATCGAATTACCTATGTCCTTCCATAAATAATTTGGAAAAAATTGATTCCAAAGAAATGAAGATGGAGAAAATGTTTGGATGAAAAAGACTTAAATAACATATTAATTTTAAAAAAGGAAAATAAATTCTGGTGCTTAGGAATGCACACTTGGGTGATAAAACTGTAAACAAATGAAAGAAAGCAATAAAAGTCTAAGAGAAATGTTTCATTTAGGAAGGAAGAAGAGGGCTGTGATTGAGACAGGATACCTGGAGGAACTCTTGGGCAACTATCAAAAATCTGTTTCTTACTCTGGATGATAGATGCAACATAGTAATCCATTAAGCTCTACATGTGTTTTATGCAGTTTCCTGTATATTTTATAACACTTATTTTAAATGTTATAATAAATATTTCACTAAAAGTTTTATTTTATAACAAGTAATTATGTTATATAAGCCAACCACTTATGTTTTAACATTTGTTTATACATCTCAGGTGATATTCAATATAGAATTGAGGGAATAAAATACAAGAGTCATATGCAACACCCATGGTACCATAGGATAGACAGTGGCCACTCAGATGATAATGTGGAAGCAGAATTTGAGTTGAATGTTCTTAAACCATACTTTCAACACTCCTCCTGTGACTTATATTCACACTCTCTTAACACTTTAACTGACACAAGCTGGACAAAATGACTTTCTAATACAAAGGGTAGGTGTTCGCATAAGTACAGTGCTTAATCACTATTTCTATGACAGTTTACTATCATTGAAAACCCATATCTCCAATCCATTATGTGTAATAATAAGTACTTCATATTTAGCAAAATTACATTAACATTTCATTGAATATATACAGTAAAATTGGTTTCATTTCAAAGGCCCTAATGATCTGTCATTTGGTGGACATGTTTAGGTCGGTAAGTCCAATCACATTGTTTATTTGAGCCAATTCTCAATTATCCATAGGTAGATTATCCACATGAGACACTGCATTAATATTCACATCAACAGTCATTACTTCTAGTGTACAGATGTGTCTGAGGGGACACTTTAGAAAGCATTTCCTCCAGAGCCCTATTTCAAAGATGAGGAAAATGAGACTCAAGACTTGGACAAGATCAATTTCCTGATAAACGGTAAAAAGGTAAAATTAGAATGTGAGGTTGCTTGATGTCAGGACCAACATTCTTGTTCACCAGCACCTTTTGAGCAATAATCATACTATGTTCTTCATCAGGTTTTTAGGATGTAACATGCTTTTAGTGATAACTATATCACACATGTTACTTGTGACCGAGAAATGCTACCACTGCCACTACCACTACTATGTAGAGAAAAATTATGGTTCAATACAAGTATACATTGTCTATATAGCACACCCCTCTCTGTGTTTTAAATTTTGATTCTATGGAAGTTATTTACAACTCTGTAAGCTATAAAAACTGATAGCAATGCAAAAATAAATTTTATCGAGAGGCATATATGCTCTATGTAGTGGGCATTCAATGGTTATCCCCTCTCCACTATAGAAGAGGTCTGTTTGCCTCTCATTTTCACATTTGTTTTGATATTCCTAATCTATAAATGTTTCTATTCTTTGGATTTTAATTTTAACTTACTATAGCATTTGCTTAATCCCTTCATTGATCAATGAGATAAATAAAATTTAGCACATGTTCATTTTTATATTTATGTTAAAGTCATGATTTATCTGTTTTTAAAGAAAATCATCTTTCAACAATTACTACTGCTGTAACAATTGCTACTATCAGTGATACTAATACTACTGAATTAACTAGAGGTTTTGTGTTATTAGAAGTTCATTGTATTATTCATATTGGGCCAATATTTTACTTGCACTAACTCATGTAATCTTCATAAAAAATCCTAAGAGATAGGTAAATCCTCTTACTAACCTCTTTGACAAATGAAGAAACTGAAGCACAGAGAAGTCAATTCACTTGCATATGGTAACACAGCTGTTGTCCTGCCTAAACCTTAATGACCAGTTGTATCTGATTTCAGCACTCATACTTTTAGTCATAATACTATATTGATTATTAGTACAATACCACTTAAGCCAGATTATTTTTCACTGGAGAATGGAAGTAGAAATACTAGTTAGAAAGAAGTCATACAATGCAAGTTAAGTTGTTGTACCAACTTATTCTATGGCTATCTTTATATCTAGCCGGAAATATGAATCAGAATTTGTATGGGATGAGGAAAAGATCAGCACCGGGTCATGACAACAAAGTTGAATCTATTTAACTCTTTCAAAGTTTATTTATGATATTTTGATCGTTATATTAAAAATATTTTGAATACCTAAGGTATTATAACTCTAAATAAGGTGCAAATATGCAAGAAAAATATTCTTCACATGACAATAAAACATGTATGAATTTTGCTACCAGAGGTTATCTATTTTCTACATTATTATTAAAAATTATTAGACAATACCACCAGATCCAATAAAATATAACTAAATTGTATACAGATACACCTTATTTATCCAACAAAGATACTTTCTAAAAGGTATTTGTAATAGTTTCATACAATAAAATAATATGGTGCTTTCTGGAGCTATTTGTTCCTATTAACCATTATGTACAGACCATTTCTTTTATTTTTTCTTTCTTTGCACTTCTGAATCTTAGCAAATTTCTCAATCTTCTAGGTAGCCATGGTATTCTTTTATATTTTTCTCTTTTAGAACCAATCACATTCCACTTTTACTAATTATCAGGGTCATTTTTTACCTGCAGGGGCACTAGCAAGAGGACTGCAACGTTATGTGGTAGCTCCAGGTCATAGCTTCAAGTCCCATGGATCCCTTTTATGTCCACTAAAGTAAACATTTATGTGGTAGCTCCAGGTCATAGCTTCAAGTCCCATGGATCCCTTTTATGTCCACTAAAGTAAACATTCCCCTTTGAGAATTTGGACCTCTAATTTGGCAGAACCTAAGGTAGAGATAATGAGCCAATTCTTAAATGGGTTCATCATTAAGAGGGACAACAAGTGAGGCGAATGCCACTTTCACCCTTTGTTTCCCAGACTCACGTGTTCTAGCTCTTGGGTCAACATTGTATCAGTCACAGGTTCCAGGTACATGCCAGACTCTGCAAAGTGTTGTCCTTGAGCACCACTGAAGCATTTTCTATACTTATCTTCTTCATTTCTGAATATTTCATTGTTTGGCAAGTGGGACATAGTTTGCCTCTTAAATGTTTCTCACACTTGACTCCAGGACCACTGCCTTATTTCAGGTCTTTATCATTTACTTGGGTTTTGCAGTGCTTCCTAATAGTTCCTTTCCTTCTTGTCTCTTATTCATTTTCACTGCTGCCAATAAGAACCATCGAAATAAAATGTCCTCAACCCTGACCTATTTCTAGATCTGCATTTGAACCCACTTCTAATATCTGTTAGCTTTTAACTGCATTACTCATGATCCCACCCACAGCTGAACTGGCTCTTTAAACCTGGCCATTGGCACTGTTTTCTGCTTACTTTGGCAGCATCCTTTTTCTGTATTTCAAATCCTTCCTCTCGCTACACTGCCTCAAGCTATCCTGGTCTGGTCTAGAACTAGATAGGACAACTAAGTCTGGCCTGGGCTACTTTTGGACAGAGCTCTTGCCAAGTAGGCCCTGGTCAACCAAGAAGGATCTGAACACTTCTTACCCCAAACTGGTAAGTTATTTTATGCACGGATGCTATGTATTTGCCATTCCTTCTTTCTAAATGACCTTCCCTACTTCCTCCTGGCAGGATCACTATTCAGAAATCAACTTATATATTGCTTACTCTAATAAGCCTCACTTAGGCATAATAATATTAAGGCTATATTATAATATTTGACTCATATCAGTAATATAATACTTGTCATATTTATAATAATAGCACAATAATAACACAATAGCACAAGATTTATTAAACACCTATAATATGATGGTTTCTGTGTTAATCACTGGCCTATGTGAATCAGTCAAACAATAGGGTTCATAAACACAAGAGCTTATTCTCTTCTTGTTCAATGTCTAACATATGATATATATAGTCCTGTTCAAGCCTTCATGATTGGTGTTCATAAATAACTACTGAACTAATTAAATTGAATTGTTCGTGTAAAGGTCAGTTTGCCATATTTCTTTCTACGTGGTTAATAAAACAGCAATTCTTTTATATTAAGTCAAACATTAAAATTTCAAACTTAATTCTTCTGAACTAGTTTCGGTCTTGTGTAATAATTCCATTGACCCCCAATTGTAGCTTTTTGTCTCAAGAATAACAGCTTCCAGAGGAACAGAAAGAACTTTCAAACTTGTTATTCCAATAGGGATTGGTGAAGGTGAGGGCAGGGGAGAGCAGGAAAATGCCCCATCATGTTTGGCACATGAAGTATTTGCTGTACTTTCTGTTATGTATGCCAGGGCCTCTGTTTAACTGAGTTAAGAATTAAAGTATTGAACAAGCAAAGAATTGCTCAATTCCCTGTGTAGGTGGGTTGGTCTCATTCAGCATTTGACAGGTAACTCTGTCATTTGAGTATGATCTATACTTGGGAAATGTCTGTATGGACTGTGCACAAAGTCTTTTCTGCTCACCAAAATTGAAAACGTTTAATAGTCTGCTCATGGGAAACAGAGTCTGCCTCACCTCCAGGCATTGAAGCCTGAAATAAATTAAGTTTCCATCTCTCCCCTGGCTGTTTAGGTTTTAACAATCTCAAAAGCAGTCTAGTAAACAGGCAGACAAGACTCCACTTGAGTACATCCCTATTTAAAATCTAAAGCCCAGGACTTTATGGAATTACAGACCAGGCTGGGGCATGTTAGATCTATAGTAAAGACTCAAAGGATTGCAATTTAGAGGTAGGGAAAGGGCAAGACAGAGCTGCTGAATGAAAATGGATGCAATTCTCAACATGTCTTGATGTGAGAATGAGGTCAGAAAAGCTACAGAGTGCTCAGAAAGAGATCTGTGTCACAGTAGAATGGCAATGGGCCTATGTAAATTAGATATCTAAGCCAATGTGGAAAGCACATTTTCAACAATACATAATGTCATTTAAGAAGACTGATTGCTAAAGCAACCTTGTTGCCTAATGGGAGCCTAGTCAATCATTTAGCAAATATTTACTGCCTGGCCTTGGAGCTGGCACTGAAATATAAAAGATACAGTGATGAGCCATAACCTCTGCCCAGGGGTTCCAGTATTGTAGAAAGAACACTAACAGAAATATACATAAAAAGAGATTTTTTTTTAAATCCTGCAATTTGTAATAAGGGCCTGAAAGAAGCAAACAGAAAAAGTGTTGCTCTGTTTCTATTGATACAGTTATTTGGGCTAAGGATGCAAAGATATTTCTATTCTGATCTGTATCTGTAGAGTGTTCCTCCCCACAAAAATTCTAACACACACCAGACCCTAAAACTTGTGACATCTTATCTGAAGTCTATTCCAACCATAATTTTTGATGACTGCAGACTTTCCCATCATTCAACATGGGAGACCAGAGGATCTGAACTTTATTTATGATGACACAAGTGCCTATTAAAAGATGGCTCTAAGCTAAGAGTTTACAAGTTTAAATTCTCCAGAGCAAGATAATATGACTCACTTAAAGTATATGACTGACCAGTTTTTCTGTTTTATTTAGTTCATGTAGCCACGGATTCTGGTTGTTTACTATTGGTAACAATTATAATGTCACCTTCACACAGACTTTGATAATTCTGTTAGTAACACTGAAAGAAAAAAAAAAATCAATATAGGATAAAAAGAATTGTAGTGGAACTGACATAAAGTTATACGAAAGAAAATCATCATTAAAAGATAAAAACCTAATAGTATCACATGACAGAATCCATCTGTGCTGACAGCATGATCCATTATGTTAGAGAAACCTCATCTCTCAGAGGAAACATTCCTGCCCATTCTCTCATCCAAAATAAAATCCTAATAAAATCTTGATTTAGAAGAGTCAGGTGCATAGTGGTGTGCCACGCATCCTGTGATTTTTTGTATTTATCCTTATGACATTAGATTGTAAATCCCCCAACACAAATACACATTCAGATGCTCATTTTCATATGTCATAAACATATACAAATTTATTGTGCCTTTCACTTCTTCAACTAAAAAATTAAACAGATAAAGTCAACAGTAGCTTTTTAAATTTATTTTTTGTTCTCTTGCTTGGTTTAAAATACACCTTGTGATATACAGATTTGAATTAATTTGTGGGGCATGGCACACTGTCAACATTGATTCATGCATGGATCTTTTTTACTTTATTAGTGCATTCATTCACTTCAATAACTAATAAACATCTGCGAAACCAACACCCAGGACAAGGCCTTAGACAATTAAAGTTGCTTACACATATCTCTGTACTCTTCCTCATCCTGCACTCTGGATCAAACCCAAGTAATCTGTCATACAGCCTTTTATTTTCCCCCTTGTTTGTGAATAATAGTTTTATTCTATATAGCATATGCTTGAGCAATATTCTTTATATTGAACTGTTATGTCACTTTTTAGAAAAAGGATATTGCATTGTATACAACTTCTGAGATTTTCTTGTCACTCAACAGTAGGTATGATTAATCCATGTGGTATATAGTTGTAGTTCACTCATTTTCACCACTGTGTAATGTCAGATTTATGAATGATTCTTTTTATCTATTCTTCTATGAATGGTAACTTATTTTATACAAATTATTTTACTTTCTTTACAGTATTGCTATAAACATTTCTCTACATGTCTCCTGTGTACATAAGTGTCATTTGAATTTTTATGTAGAAGAAAGACTAATAGGTCATATTATTTGTGAATGTTCATTTATACAAGATAATTTCAAGTTGTTTTCCAAAGTGGTTGTACCATTTTATTCTCTTAATGTAATGAGACATTATTGATCTACATCTTGCCAAAATTCGTATTATCAAACTTTTAATTGTTTCAATCAAATTGATGTAAAATACCATTTCCTTGAATTCATGATTTACAGTAACCTGATTACTAATCATTAGCTATCTTCTCACATGCTATTGGCTTTCTAATCTGTTTGTTGGACAATTGTACTAAGCAGTTTAATAGTGAGTAATTAATTCTGGGTAGGAAAGTGTTTCTAGCCATCATTATTTAATTTAGTTTCTAGAATATTAGCTTTTACATAAGCAATGAATTTATAGGCATTCTATCCATATCATTTGGCCTGTGTGACTGCTCTATTTGCCTCTGCTTTATATTTATAGTTTTACCACCTACTAATTCCAAAAATTCCAGAGTGAATTTGGGAAATCTCAAAGGTAAGTGATGTTCTCTGAATGTTGCTGTTCTTTTCATTTATATACAGAAATTAGTTCCAACTTGTTGGAGGTCTATGTGAATTATGAAATTGAATTGTTAGATAATAGGATCTGCTCTTTGGGTAGATGTAGATTTTTCATCTATGCCTTCAAATATGTCTATGCTTCTTTGGGGATTAAAATATATAGATCAACATTAAAAACCTTGCAAAAGGTAATTTCTTATTTCTTCCCTCTTTTATTGAGATTTTTTTGATTCCTAGAAGACACGATTTATAAAATAACTCAAGTAGTCTAAAAAATCCTTAGGAAGCTATAAATCACTTTTTGACTGACGTTGTCATACTTGGGAGTAGCAAGTATTACAATTTATTTCATGTACTCCATTACGGAAAGTGCTCCTCTCCCTGTCCAAAGGGTTGCAGGGGATGGTCTAATATGTTGAAGTTTTGTTGTTGTTGTTGTTGTTGTTGTTTTGGGTATCCAATATCAACAACGTCTCTCATCAGTCTCTAAGAAGAGATAGAGCAGAATGTTGTGGAAATAATTTAATAGTGAGAATTATAGAACCATGAGAGACAAGCTGTCTCCAGTTCAAGTTCTAGCAATGCCAGCTTGCTTAACAGCCTCTCCAGGTAAAATAAAAGTGTATTCATATCCTGGGTGATGATATGACGCCATGGGGGGGGGGGACTAGAAATTATGTAGTCAAATCTCAATTAGAACTCTTAAAATAAAAAGGTTTTCTTTTTTGTATTGAAAATTTGCTATTATTTTTGGCAAAAATTAGAGATAGGATTGTTTTGGAAAGTCATTTCAAATGTATTTTTCCATGTACCAATCAACAAAGGATTATTTAATTGCTTTCCAGGAGAAAAATAAAACAATATTCCAGCTATAAATGATATCTCTTCATAAATTTACTTTAAGTCAGTTTGAACAATAAATAATCCTTAGATTTCTTAGATCTTTCATTGTGTGGTTTTATTAACAGCCAAACATTAAAATAAGTCAATCTGTATCATTTAGGTGGATATCTTAATTCCTCCATTTTAACCAATGTAGACTTTTGTGATTATTCCTAGTATAAGTGCATTGTCATTCATAAAGAAAAACTTAACCCTTTTGTAAATTGAATAGTTTTCACAAATTGGTTATAATATATGTTTCGATTTAAAGTGTTTTCTGTTAAAGTGCAACTTGTTTTAAGGTATCTTTTATGTATATAACATGTTGTCTTCAGTAGATACAAAGAATATCACACAAAAGTGCCAGAGTAATAAATGACTGGAAGAGAAAAAAAAAAAAACAGATTGGAACATAAGTAGTTAGTCGTAGCTACAATCGGAACTTTGGCAATGAGGCAGTAACCTGTGATCATCCTTCAAACCGCCTATAATAAAATCTCATCTGAAGAATCAAACAAATTCCTGACACATAATGTGTGGGGAGGTATGTAGATGAAACTTAGTGAATTCTGACTTTCAGTTAAAGGATATATCTCAGTTTTCTACTCTCTAGGATAAAATAATACTCTGGAAAGTTTTAACCAATCAGCTAACAAACACTTATTAAGTGTCTACCATGTGCCTAACACTTTGAGAGAAGCAAACAAATCCTATCTTCAAAGAACAATTTACATAAAAGGACATACATATATAATCACTTTTTAATTTTTTGGATTATTTTATTTTATTATCAAGTCATTCAACAAACACACACTTATCACATATTTAATGCAGGAAGTGCCAAGAAGCCCTGAAAGGGATTAAAAACATAAATGTCATACTTTCTTTTTTCTTAAAAGAATAAAGTCTACAAGAAAAAGTACACTTATGCATAAAACTAATCACAATGATAGCATCAACTTGTGTGTTGGATAAAAATAAGTTGATACATTTAAAATATTCAGAACACAGTGATGGGGATAGGTGGGTGGGAGAATTGGATGAAGGTGGTTAACAGGTAAAAATTCCCAATTACAAGATAAATAATGTACAACATGATGATTATAATTAACAGTGCTGCATGGTATATTTAAAATTTGTTAAGAGAGTAAATCCTTAGTTCTTATTATAAGGAAAACAAATTTTAATTTTTTTCTTTTTTTAATCTCTATGAGATGATGGATTTTAACTAAACTTATAATCATTTCATAACATATATATGTCAACTCATTATTCTGCACACCTCAAATGATTCAGTGCTGTACATCAATTATATCTCAATATAACTAGAAAAACTAAAATAAAACATTTTAATATGAAATAAAAATAATAAAATATTTAGGAGAGTGATTGAAGTCTAGAAAAACACATGACTTATTTGTTATTATCACTTAACTAGTATTAGAGCTGGATCTACGTTAATGTGCAAGAGTGTGTCAAATGGGGAGAGAGGAGAGTATGGCTTCTACATACACATTATGTCCTTAACTCTATTTGCTTATAACCTACACCTCTGACCTAAATTTTAGATCTATATCCTTAACTTCCTATGGCCCCTCTCCCTGGATGACAGATATAGGCAATAGTTGAGGGGAAGGCAAGAGAGAGATTAGGAATTCAATAGCATACATAAAGAGAAGCCTGTGGCTATAACTTTGAACATCCTCTAAATTTCAGGGATAACAGAAGAAAAACCAAAAAAGGAAATAGAACTAGAACATTCAGGGAAGTAAAATATCACAGATGCCAAAGTGAAGACAGAGACTTTGTGGCAAAATAAAGACATTTTACAGCCAGATTCCTACCTACGTGTTACAGGTGGAAGTTTACTTCCTACATTGATGCACACCCAAACATAAGTGTGATATTTTCTAAAAGTCTCTAGTTCAAACATGTACAATAATAAAGTACTTTTTTTTTTTTTTTTACCTAAATCTCTTCTAAACCTAGGACATATAATCATTTGTGGAACTTGTGGGATTATTTTAGATACACTCCTCATCAGCACCAGCGACCATTATACAGCGATTTAAAATTTGCACAATCAACAGCTGGTGAGGGCATTGTTGCTTATATTGCATAGCTGGGCCATCTGTTTCAATAGCTCAATTTAAAGGATTTCTTAGATGACATATTTCATGATCGTTTCATATGTGGGCTTTATAATAAATTCTTTGAGCAGTGAGTTTGGTGGAATCAAAATTGGTAATTTTTAAAATTATATTTTATTGATTATGCTTTTATAGTTGTACTGATTTTTCCCCCTTTTGCTCCCTCTACCCGGCACCCCCTACCCCTTAGGCAATCCCCGCAGCATTGTTCATGTCCATGGGTCATGCTTATAATTTCTCTGGCTATTCCATTTCCTATACTGTAATTTACATCACCAGGGCTATTCTGTAACTACCTATTTGTACTATTAATCCCCTCTCCTTTACATCCATTCCTCCACATTCCCACTCCCATCTGGCAACCATCAAAATGCTCTCTGTATCCATGATTCTCTGTTCTTCTTGTTTGCTTAGTTTGTTTTTTAGATTCAATTGTTAATAGATATGCATTCTTGCCATTTTATTGTTAATAGTTTTAATCTTCTTTCTCTGAAATAAGTCCCGTTGAAAATTTATAGAATACTAATTTGGTGATGATGAACTCTTTTAGTTTTTTCTTCCCTGGGAAGCTCTTTATCTACCCTTCAATAGTAAATGATAGCTTTGTGGGGTGGATCAATCTTGGCTGTAGGTCCCTGCTTTTTATGACTTTGAATATTTCTTGCCAATTTCTTCTAGCGTGCAAAAATTCTTTTAAGAAATCAACAGATAGTCTTATGGGAACTCCCTGTAGGTAACTAACTTCTCTTGCTGGTTTTAAGATTCTCTCTTTATCTTTAACCTTTGGCGTTTTAATTATGATGTGTCTTGGAGTGGGTTTCTTTGCATCCATCTTGTTTGGGACTCTCTGTGCTTCCTGGATTTGTATGTCTATTTCCTTCACCAAATTAAGAAACTGTCCTTTCACTATTTTTTCAAATATATTTCCATTTTCTTGCTCTTTCTCTTCTCCTTCTGGCACCCCTATGATGTGAATGTTGGAACTTCTTGACATTGTCCCAGAGGCTGCTTATACTGTCCTCATTTAGGGGGATTCTTTTTTTTTTTTTTTTTTTTATTGTTCTGATTGGCTGTTTTTTTCTTCCTTATGTTCCAAATAATTGTTTTGATACTCAACTTTATTCACTCCACTGTTGTTTTCCTATAAATCATTATTTATTTCAATTAACATATTCTTTTTTTTTTACTGGAGCTTTTTTATACTGTTGAAGTTCCTCACTATAAGTTCCTTATAGCCAGTGTTTTGAACAGCATCTGATAGATTGCTAATCTCCATTTTGTTTAGCTCTTCTGGAGTTTTGATCTGTTCTTTCATTTGGGCCATGTTTCTTTGCCTTCTCAATTTGGCAGCCTCCCTGTGTTTCTGTGTATTATGTAGAGCTACTTTGATTCCATGTCTTGATAGTATGGCCTAATGTAGTAGGTTTCCTGGAGGATTCAGTGGTACAGCCTCCCCAACCACCTGGCTGAGTACTTCAGGTGTGCTCACTGTGTGGGCTGAGTACACCTTCCTCTTATAGTTGAGTGTTGGTTGCTGTTGGTATATCAATGGGAGGGATTTACCCAGGCCAGTCAGATTCAAGGATTGGCTATAACCAGTGACCACCAAACTCCACCATCCATAGAGGATCAGCTCTGCAGGAACAGTGTAGTGGTGCTCTAACATGGTCTGGAGCTGTCCAGTGGGTATGCTGGCTCTGGAGTTTCCCAAGTTGTGCAGACCTAGGCCCTTCCTAACCTGTGTTTTGCCTGGAGTCATCCTGCCTGAGCTATAAAGAAATTTGAAATTGTTGCTACTTATGCTCGGTTTGGAGATTCCCAGGCAAAGCCAAGCTGTGAATCTAGGCTGGCTGCTGTTAGTGCTGGGTCTGGGGCTCATTAAGGCCAGCTTCTGCTTGTTTGATAGGATTTAGGACGTTTTGAAGCATGAGCCAAGGCCAGGCATTCATATGAAAAAATGCTTGAGTGGGTCCATAAGTTGGGTGGGGTAGAGTCTCTGGGGATCTCCAAGGCAGGTCAAACAGTGTTAGCCAGGTTGATACAGTCTCAAATATGGCACCAGCCTGCCAACTCCATGGCTCTTCAATGAGAAGGCTCAGAAAAGGGACAGTGGCCTCTGCTTGCCCGAATGCCAGACACTTCAGCTTCTCCCAGTATGTCACTGGTGCCCTTCAAGCTGACATCTGGTGCTGGAGCTCAAAGAGAGTGAGTCTTAATAGATAAGTTCACATATGTGTTCTTTAAGAGGAAGTGCTTAGGGGTCCAGAAGTTTCTTCCACCAACTCAATCCCCACTGGTTTCTGTAGCCAGAAGTTATGGGGACCTATCTTCCTGGTACTGGAGCCCTGGGTTGGGGGACCTTGTGTGGGGCTGGGACTCCTCACTCTTAACATATCCCTCCTGAATTTATATCCACCACACATGGTTTGGGACTAGCCCATTCCATGTCTTTTCCCCTCCTACCATTCTTGATGGATGTGGTTTCTTTAATTCTGTAATTGTCAGACTTCATTCAACTTGATTTCTGATGGTTCTGGCTGATTGTTGTTCTATATTTTAGTTGTAATTTTGATATGGTTGTGTGAAGAGGCGAGCCATGTCTGCTTATGCTGCCATCTTGACCAGAAGTATGGCAATTATTGTAATTTTGAAAAAGCCTCCATCCAGTGATATAATATTCCTATATATCACAAAATGTCTCTTCCCTCACCCTATGGACATTGTATTCTATTTGATCAAGAAGGCAAGACCATAAAATAGCAGTTCCTTCTGCTACAGGGTGAAGAAAGTGGTTTCCCACATTCCCCAACAGTCTGTGGTTTGGGGGGTGGGGATAGGACACAGCTTTAAAGATGTCTTTGCATAACTATGGCTGGTGGCTAGGGTCTTAGTTATGCAAATGGTTTGGTTCTTCCAAAGGTGTCAAGCAGATGGGAGGGGCTTTGGCCACAGAATGGTGACAAAAGAGCTTAAGGGGCCTGCACAAGATTCTACTGGTGGCCACAATTGGTCGCCCTGTCTACTGCATCACAGGCCATGGTCAAGGATTTAAAAATAAACTGGCTGCCATTAAGAAGAGAGAACCATGTGGCTTTGAAAGGGAAAGGAAAACACCATGCAGTTTGTAGTGAGGTAGAAAGAAAGCCACGCAGTTTGCAAGGAGGTAGAGAAAGCCATGCAGTTTTGAAAGAGTGCAGGACCAGGCAATCTGAAAGAAGGAAAGGGAGGTCATGCGGCTTGGACTAGTAAGAAAACTGACCTGCTGCTGCTTTAATTGTACCAACTTCAGTGAACTCCAAAGCCTGGACTTTTGGACTTTTATAACTCGGAACAAACAGAAAGGACTTTGTTAAAACCTGGACTTCACCATGATCCAGTGCAAGAGGACAGATGTTTTCCTGGACTATTATACGGAGGCTGATGACATCGTACCCCAGATCCTGAAGGAGACAGCTGACAGATAAGGAATGGAGAACTTCTGGGTATGTTTTTGGTTTATAGCCTTTTGGGGAGCAAGGGAAGTGCTGGGTCCCATGAGAGAACAGGGCTCTGAGCTGAAGTGCTCACAGCCCCACCCCCCAGGTTGGAATATTGTTGAGGAAAATAAAGACCAGTTTTCCTCAACATAAATTGTTGGGTTTTACACCAAGGCGCCACATTAAAGAATCCCCTTTTGCTTGGTAACACTTCCACATCTGTCTCTTAGTGCCTAGTGTTTATCATCCACCAACATCCTTTCAGCATTCCTTCCTTTCCTAGTGAAAGAGCATTTTACCCTTTTATCTAAAGTGCTCTTTTCTGTGAATTCCAATTTCTCCTCAGAGACCATGTTTCACCAATTATCTTTCCTCTTTCTCCTCTTCCTCTCTCCTACTCCCCCTTTTCTTCTCCTTCTTTTCTTTTCCTTCTCCTCACTCTTTTTCCTCTTCCTCTTCTCCTTCTTCCTCTCCCTTCCCTTTTTCTTCTATTTCCCCCAGTTTTCCCCTGCCTCATTCTTTTCCTTTCCCTCTTTTCCTCTCCCTGCTGGATATTACCCTAAAACTGATTCACATTTTTATGCACATATAGAGAGTTAAATTTCTCCAATACTGAATTTAAAAATACCTCTGTGACCCCCATACTCCCTTTTACTATCAAATTCTTTGAAGAAACTCCTGCTACTTACTATATTTGTTTCCTAATAAGCAGTTTCTTCCTCACCCTATTGTAATCTTACTTTTGTTCCTTAACTCCACCATAGCTGCTCTTGCAAAGGTCACCAAGAACTTTTGTGTTTCCAAAGACAATGAATAATTTTCAGTCCTTATCTGATATAAATGCCTACAGCATTTGACCCATTTGATTAGTCTCCCCTTATTCTGAAAATTTTGTCCTCTCTGTGTCTTTGAGACACTGTGCATTTTGGTGCTTTAGTGTTCATCGGTACCAGGCCCTCTTTTCTTTCACTTGGCTTGATTTTTTTCCTTCATTTTGGTTTAACTGGTGCCCTGATTTTAGGATACATAGAAGAGACACATTAATTCTCTTTTGTACTTCCACAGACCTGCAACATATTCAATGTTCTTTTTATCTCAATTAATATGTTCTTAATGCCTGCCTTTAACAAAAGCATCTAAGAAATACATGCCAGACCGCTTAGCCAGGGTGAGATGTAGAAAAGAATGTAGAAAAGAATGTAGAAATTGATCTGTGTTCTGTAACTACTGATGTTGAATTATTTACTATTAAACGATTAAAATGTACTACTTGTTTAGCTTTCCATTCAAGGTCAGTAGTGGTAAAATGGTAAGAAGGTATTGTGCAATTAGGGGCCCTCATAAAATGTAGTTTGTTATGATTGACATATGAGATTCAAAGCAAGGAACAGTGGGAGATGAAGATGTAAAGGTAGAAAGTTGCCTAATCATGAAGAGCCTTATAAGTTATGTCAAGACAGTTGTTCTGTGAATTATAAACAAACTAAAAATATATGGACATTGTAAAAAGAGATATGGAGGCCTTATATCCACAGATTTTGAATCATTTGGTCTGAAAAATCTCATATAATTCTGAAAATGAATCCTCTAGTTGAGAACCATTATACTAAGTAGTTTGAATTTTAGGAAAAAAATTTGTAACTAAAATAACTGACAGAATTAAGAATTCATAATAACCAGCTTCAACAGGTCTCTCAGCACCACTAGCAATCTATCCACATTTCTCCAAATAGTTTCTACCCTCGTGCTACAAGTTGCAACCATCAGATACAATGCTCTCATTTCCCCAAACCAAATTCACAAACTATCTTGTCTGTGCCTATCCTTTTTCTTTTTCTTCTGTAACTATAGAATTAATTTCCCTTCTATTTCTAAGACTCATCTCTCCACCTGTGTTGTGAATGCCATTTCCCCCAACTTCTTTAGGGATTTATTTTCTTTGATAATAACCTCTTATGCTTGATTCTTGAGATTATCTCTTTTCCTCACTAGATCTTTCTTATTATTGTTTAGAGGTTCTAGCAACTCTAGAAACCTTGGGGGAAAAAAAGAGGAGGTGACAGCCTCAGTTCCCATGATCTCCTCCTCCCCCTACCTGCTTACAGCTGCCTGGGAGTTTTCCATGATAGTGGGGTGCATCAACCTGAGCTCCATTTGGCCTTGATCAGACTCACAGCTGCAAGATAAATGACTGAATTCAATAGTTTCTTTTTTTCTTTCCCCTATAAAACAGCCCTCTCCTTCCCTAGGAAGCTGAAGTCGGAGCCATTAGTGGCATAGTTTCCTCCCCACTTGCCAATTCCCTCAATAAACTTCTTTTTATCTGCTCGCTGTGTCTTCATGGTTCTCTGAGTGACTCCATTCTTACAGGAGGAGAAGGAGGAGGAGGAACATTCCCATGACTCTGTAACTCTCTCCAGTAATCATTCTTTCTTCTATCTATCTTTCTTTCTTTTTAATTTATTTTATCATTTTTTTATTACCGTGTAGTCCTCTTATACCCCCTCCCCCCAATAATCACCACACTGTTGTCCATGTCCATGAGGCCTTTTACCTTTTTGCTCAATCCCTAACTTCCACCCACCCCCACCCAGCTGTCATCCTGCTCTTCATCTATGAGTGTGTCCCCATTTTCCTTGTTAGTTCAGTTTGTTCATTAGATTCCACATATGAGTGAAATCATATGGCATTTGTCATTCTCTGATTGGCTTATTTCACTTAACAATGTTTTCCAGGTCTATTCATGCTGTCGTAAAGGGTAAAATTTCTTTCTTTTTATGGCTGAGTAGTATTCCATTACGTAAATGTTCCATAGTTATTGTATCCACTCATCTACTGATGGACACTTGGGTTGCTTCCATATTTTGGTAATTATAAATAATGCTGCAGTGAACCTAGGGGTGCTTATGTTCTTTCAAATTAGTGTTTTGGGTTCTTTTGGATATATTCCCAGAAATGAAATTGTTGGGTCAAAAGGCAAATCCATTTTTAATTTTTTAAGGTATCTGCATACTGTTTTCTACAAGTGACTACACCAATCTGCATTCCCATCAATAGGGCAGAAGGATTCCCCTTGCTCCACAACATCACCAGAACTTGTTGTTTGTTGATTTATTGATGATAGCCTTTCTCACAGGTGAGAGATAACATCTCATTGTGGCTTTAATTTGCATTTCTCTGATGATTAGTGATATTGAGCATCTTTTCATATGTCTATTGGCCATTTGTATATCTTCTTTGGAGAAGTGTCTATTCATGTCCTTTGCCCATTTTTTAAGTGGGTTGTATTTTTGGTACTCAGTTTTGTAAATACATTAATCCCTTATCAGATGTATTGGTGAATATGCTGTCCCATTCTGTGGGTTGTCTTTCTATTTTGTTGATGATTTTCTTTGCTGTGCAAAAACCTTTTAATTTGGTGTAATCTCATTTGCTTATTTTTTCTTTTGTCTCCCTTGCCTGGGGAGCTAGAGCAGAAAATATATTGCTACAAGCAATGTCTGAGATTTTGCTGCCTATGTTTTTTTCTAGGATTTTTATGATTTTGGGTCTAACATTTAAGTCTTTGATCTATTTTGAATTTATTCTTTCATAGCCAAATAACTTTAAAAGTTGTCTTTTTTCTCTCTCTCATTCTGACTTCTCTCACCACACTACAAAATTTCTCTTGCCATGGTCAGAATGACTAATCTGTGGCTAAAAATAATATGTCAGGATGTTTAAACCACTCAGCAGAATTTGACACAACTGAGCATACCTTCCTTTTTGAATCTTTTTTCTTGTTATTTAGGATTCCACTCTTCCTGGTTTTTCTCTTATTTCTGCAGTCTCTCTTTATCAAGATTCTTTTTGGGCTCATATTTTTCCTGCTTAAACTCTGTTAGAATTTCCCACAGCTCCACCCTGGTCATTTTTTATTCTCATCTATATTCACTAACTTCTTGACCTGTTTTACTCTCATAATTTTATATACTGTCTGAATACCAACAGATCTCAAATGTATACCTATTCTAGATCTCTCTCTGAAGTCCAGACTTATATATACAGTTGTAATTTTAAACATAACTGTATTCTTGCTCTTCTTTTCAATATGTTTCTCTACTCGCATTGTTTTTTTATTTAAAACCCAGTATGTCACCCTTAATAACACTCTAATTGCCTTTCAAGTTTATTCTATACACAAATATATTTTAAATGTATGTACTTCTCTATAATGTTGCATTATATATATCTTGTCTTGACTAGAACCTGAACTGTAAAGTTCCTTTCCCAGTTCCAATTTTGATTATTCAAGTCATTACTTCAAAATGCAGCCAGAGATTCTTAAAAACTGCTTAAAACCTGATGACAACTTCTCATTGCACTGGAGACAAAAATCCAACATCTTAGCCTATTAATTTGCATCATTGAAACTTTCTAGTGTCACTGTGTTTGCCCTCTAACCACCTGCTTGTGTTTGCATTTTTAATTTTATTCCTACTTCTGGGCACAGTCTCTTGACCCTCCTTGCTATATGGAGGTTTAATTATGTTGCCCCAGCACATGCTTTGCTTTCTCTTATGCTTATCATTATAAGCAAACTTGTAAAACTAACTTAAGACTACACAGAAAATATAAATAAATATATAACAAATAAGAAGATTGAGTTAGTAATTAAGCAACTTCTCACAAATAAAAGTTTAGGTCTAAATGGCTTCACAGGTAAATTAAATGAAACATTTGAAAATTAATACCAAAAACTCTTCCAAAAAACAGAAGAGGAGTTAAAAGATCCCAGCTCTTTCTATGAAGTCAGTATTATAGTGATATCAAAACCAAATAAACACATTACAAAACAAATACAGACCAATACTTCTTGTGAAAACAGATGCAAAAACCGTCAATAAAATACTAGCAAACCAAATCCAGCACCATATAAAAATAATTATAGTCCATGACTAGTGGAATTTATCTCAGGAATGAAAGATAGTTTGACATCTGAAAATCAGTCAGTGTAATGTACCATGCTAATAGAACAAAGAACAAACATCACATATTCATCTCAACAGGGGCAGCAAAAACATTTGACAAAATTCAGCACTTTTTTTTCCCCCCTCAAAACAATAAAAAACAACTAGGACTACAGAGAATTTTCCTAGTCAAATAAACTGCATCTATAAAAAAAATACATAGATTACATACTTAATGGAGAAACACCAAATCTTTTCCCTCTAAGATCAGTAACAAGACAAGGGTGTAAATTCTAACCTTTTATATTCAAAATTTATTTTGGCATTAGAATTTATGGCCAGAGTAATTAGAAAAGAAAATAAATACGGAGCATACAGCTTAGAAAGAAAAAAGCTAAACTATTTTCATTTTTAAGTGACATGGTCATGTTTATTATAGTATAAAAAAAACAAAACAAAGAAATTCAGTTATAAAAAAAAAAATTACAACTAATAAACAAGTTCAACATTGTACCTGAATACAAGCTCAAAATACAAAATAAATTGTATTTCCAAACACAAGCCATGAATAATCCAAAAATGAAATTAAGAGAACAATCCCACTTTTAATCGCAATATCTATATAATATCTGGGAATAAAATTGTAAAGCATAATACTTATACAGTAAAAACTATAAACTATTACTGAATAATTAAAAAATCTAAATTAATAGAATAACACATTGAATTGTACCTCAAATTTAATGCAATCTTTATAAGATTTTGGCTGATTTTCCTGTAGTAATTGACAAAATGATTCTAAGACTTATGTAGAAATTTAAGGAACACACAATGAGGCAAGATAGTAAAAAGCTAGGAAAATTCCTTGGTAAGTGGAATTGGGAAAGTGAAACAGATAGTTAAAGAGCCAGATAATAAATCATAAGATCTTATCTTCCCTAACCAAGGACACATGGTTTATTTATTCTAAACTGCCTCAGTTCCAATCTCTTTCCAGTGACATTCTCTGAAGGTGAAAGTGACCAAAGAATGACTCTGACAAGCTCATTTTGATGAATCAGCATATTTAAAGATGTCTCTGGAAAGCTGATGAATATTCTATCGAGATCCTCCCGTGAGACCCTCCCTAAAATCCCCACCTTTAGACAACAAATAAAAATGCTTAAGACAAAGGACCTAGTGTGTGTTCTGTCTTAAGCAATCTCATACCCCTTTTTCTTCTCTTTTTACCTCCGGCATGTATCTTTGCTGTCTTTCTATTAAGCTCTAAAGGTTTCCAGGAGATTGCAACCAGGAGTTCAGTGGGCAATGTCAGCCTGTCCCAGGATAACCCCCTAAACTGGTCTTCAAGAGCCCCCCCTTTGCCTCTGTAACTCATTTCCTGAGTTCATATAGCCCAGCTGGCTCATTTCTTCTGCCTCTATGACTTTCTCAAGGGCCAAGGCACAGCTGGCCTAGGCTCAACCCTTTCTCATGTTTCCACATGGCCAAAGCAGCTCCACCTGAGCTCACTCCTATTGCTATCATCTTGCCTCTTCTATCTTAAGCCCTCCTTTTGTTTCACTGTCCCCAGCTTTAATAAACATACTCTCAAAATCACCTGAACTTGTGTTGTAAAATCTTTCCTGCACAAAGTCAAGAACCCATATGTTCTACACCATGCCAAGGTAGACCTGTCTTGGTCCTGGTCTCCTTCTGGTGACAATAATACTTAAAAGAACCTTGAAAAATAAAAACAAAGTTGGAGGAATTGCACTTTCCATTTTCAAAACTTATTACAGACTCACAGTAATCAAGACAATGTAGTACTGGCATAAGATTAGACATATAGATTTAAAGAAATTGAATTGACAGTCCAGAAAAAAATATCCTTACATTTGTGGATTTTTAACAAGAGTATCAAGACAATTCAGTGGGCAGAGAACAGTATTTTTTAACAAATGATTCAGGGGAAATGAGACACCCTCATGCAAAAGAATGAAGCTAAACCCTTATCTTACACCATATATAAAAAGCAATTCAAAATGGATCACAGATCTAAATAGAAGGACTTAAAACTATCAATTTAGGAGATAATTAAGGAGCAAATCTCTAAGCTCAGGTTAGGCAATGGTTTGTTACATATGATAGGAAAGCACAAGCAACAAAAGAAAAAAGGCAAATTGGACTTCATCAAACTTAAAAAGAATACCATATAGACTGTGAAAAGATAACCGACATAATGAAAAAAAAATATTTGCAAAGCGTATAAGACAAAATGTTATAATATGAAGTATAGAAAAACTCAATAATAATTCAATAATAAAAAGACAAATAACCTTCTATAGACTTAATGTTTGTTCCCCAAGTTTATATGATAAAATCTACTGCCTAATGGGGAGGCAGGGCTTGTGAGATAGAATTACTTCATGAGCTGCCCTCATAAATGGAGTTATTGCTTTTATAAAAGAGACTCCAGAGAGCTCCCTCACCCCTTCTACCCTGTGATGCACAGCAAGAAAATCACCTTCTATGAACCAGAAAGCATGTCCTCTCAGATATGGGATAAGCCATCACTTAGATCTTGTACTTGCCAGTCTCCAGATCTGTTAAAAACAAATTTCTACTGTTTTGAAGTCACTCAGTCCATGGCACTTTTGCTAAAGCTGCTTGAACTGACTGGGACAGAATTTGATACTAAGAAGCAGGGTGCTGCTGTAACAAATATCTAAAACTGTGGAAGTTGCTTTGGAACTGAGGAATGGGTAGAGGCCGGAAGAGTTTTGAGGTGCATGCTGTAGAGCTGCCTCAGTCTTCTCAGAGAATACTTAAGTATTCTTAAATAGAAAGGCCGCTCTGATGAGTCTCAGACAGAAATGAGGAATGTGTAATTGGGCAATGGAAGAATGACCATGAAGGCAATTTAGAGATGATCAGGGTTGCCTCTCCCATCACAGGTTCACAGCAGAGAAGGAATTTGTCTCAGAATGAATCTTACCTTGAATACTGCCCATACGTGATTTAGATGATATTTATATAAACACTTAAAATTGATTCTGGAACAAGTTAAGAGTTTTGGGGTTGTGGAATGTAATCAATGAATTTTGCATGTCATAAGGATATAAATTTTGAGGGACTAAAGGCAAAATGTTATAGACTAAATGTTTGTATACTGCCCTCGCATTCATATGTTAAATCTTAATACCCAATGTGATGATACAGTATTCCCTCACTTATCGCGAATATTATGTTCTAGACCCATCCCCCCACCCCCCCCGATAGGTGAAAATCCGCAAAATAGGAACTTTACATTTATTTTAGTATTTATGTATATTTTAAGGCTTTATAAACCCTTCCCACACACTTATAAACCATTCCCAGTCCCTTATTAACCTTTCCCACTCCCTTATTAACCTTTTCCACACTTTTATAAACACTATTTGTTCTTAAACATATTCTTCACTCTTAAACCTACATAAATTTAACAACATACATATACAGTACTGCAAAATCCCATGATACAGTGAAAAATATACAATAAGTAATTAAACATAACATTTTTTAAATTCCCGTGATGCAGTGAGGCCACGATAAGTGAACCACGATATAGAGAGGGACTACTGTATTTGGAAGTGGAACCTTCTAGGTAATGAGATCATGGGAGTGAAGCTCTAATGAATGGAATTAGTGCCCCTATAAAAAAAGACCCCCAGAGACCTCTCTCACCCCTTCTGCCATGTGATTCACAGCAAGGAGATAGCTTTCTATGAACCAGAAGCTGTCCTTCACCACATATGGAATATACTATCACCTTGATCTTGGACTTCCCAGTCTCCAGAACTGTGAGAAATAAATTTCAACTTTTTATAAGTTACCCAATCTATGGTATTTTTATTATAGCAACATAAACTGATAATCCAAATAAAAATAGGCAACAGATTTGAACATACATTTCTTCTCATAAGATATATAGATGACCAATAATGCTTTACATCATTAAAAAATGCAAGTCAAAACTACAATGAGTTACTATTTCATATCCAGTAGAATGGCTTAAAAACTAGATAATAACAAATGTTGATGAGGATAAAGAGAAACTGGAACCCTCATGCATTGCTCATTAGACATAAGATAGTACACCTGGCTGGTGTGGCTAAGTGGATTGAGCGTTGGTCTGTGAACCAAATGTTGCTGGTTGGATTCCCAGTCAGGATACATAACTGGGTTGCACATCAGGTCCTCAGTTGGGGGCACGAGTGAGAGGCAACCACACAGTGATGTTTCTCTCCCTCTCTTTCTCCTTTCCCCTCTCTCTAAAAATAAATAAATAAACAAACAAATTTTTTTTTAAAAAAAGACATAAGATAATACAGGTATTTTTGGAAAACTATTTGGAAGTTCCTCAAATGGGTAACCATGGAGTTACCATAAGAACTAGCCTTTCCAATAATAAATAAACCCCAAAACAATGAAAACATGTTTACACAAAAACTTATTCATGAATGTTTATAGTAGCATTATTTGTAGGGCAGGGCAAAATTAGATTCATAGTTGTGAGTATGTGAAAGTTTATTCTTGTATTATTATTTATTAATTATTGTGTTATTTCCCATAAAAACATTTTGCCCCTCCTTGTATAATAGCCAAAACATGATAACAATCTAAATATCTATCAATTGATGAATCAATAAACAAAATGTGGCATAGTCATGCAATAAAATACTGTTCAGTGATTAAAAAAATGAAGTACTGATCCATGCTACAACATGAGTTTTGAATACATTATGCTAAGTCCAAGAAGCCACTTACGAAAGACCATATATTGTACAATTCTGTTTACATGAAATGTCCTGAATTGTTAAATCCATGGACACAGAGGAGAATAGTAATAGCCCTTGTATGCTGAGGAATTTTGAATAAAGAGTAATTGCTAATAGACATAGATTGCGATCTCTTTTTGGGGGGCAGTTATGTTTTGGGGGTTTTATAAAATTAGACAACAGTGATGGTTATAAAATAATAAATATATTAGAAACCATTGAGCTATCAGACAAGCAAATAAGCAAAGTCAGTTTGTAGTAAATAATAATAGAAACAATAAACAACTTTTCAAAAACTCACCCCAATACCATCATATTTTATTCATTTATTTTATTTTTTAAAGATTTTATTTATCTTTAGAGAGAGGGGGAGGGAAAGAGAAAGAGAGGGAGAGAAACATTGATGTGAGAGAGAAACATTGATCAATTGCCTCTTGCACACGCCCTGACCCAGGACCAAACCTGCAACCCAGGGATATGCCCTGACCAGGAATTGAACCAGTGACCCTTTGCTTTGCAGGATTACACCCAACCAACTGAGCCACACCAGTCAGGGCCCAATACCACAATATTTTAAACAGCTGAGAAAAAAAGCAGAACTGTATCTCAAGGCATGAAGGGTGAAATCAGCTAATACAGGTCCAGGTACCCAAAGAGTGTCCAGTAAATCTCAACTGATGATTGATTCCAAGTTCCTTGATCTGGTAACGTGCCCCTGAGACCATAACGTTCATCCCTTTGCACCATAACCTCAAGCCCAGAGAAGGGGCCCATTTTCAGTGCTATTTTTAAAGCCTACGAAAAACACTTATTCACAGTCTCCTTTGGATATAGTAACTTGACCCCTGTGGAATGCTGAGTGGCAGGGGCAAGAGTTTCTTCTCTAAGCCTTTTTAATCATGACATTGAGCACTCTGATAAGAGATCATAGCAGGATAAGAGAGGAGAAAGAGTAAATGCTTCAGAGGAATGTTTGAAGAACAGTGAGATTCAGAAGGAACAGGAAGGAGAGAATAAAGACAACAGCAGGCAAGAGTACTGGCACAAAAAAACAATGAGAATAAAATAGTGACTAGTGTATAAAATGGTGTCAGAGAAACTTTGAAAAAGCTTAAACATTTAGAGAAGAGAGAAAAAAGGGGGGGTTAGAAGGAGGAAAAAGAGAACAAAAAGTCCTCTTTTTTTTTTCTTTTAAATACTCCTGTCTTTATCCCAAATATTGATAAATATAAAACAAAAACATGACAATTGTCCTGGTGATTTGCTCTTTGCTCCAGTAGCAGAAGGGTCACTTTAAAATGCAGTGCTCAAGGTGGTGGAAAAATATACAGAACTGGGTTAGCAATACTTTAGTCCAATACTGTGTAATAAAGTTATCCTGAAACAAAAGGTAAATTGCTTACTATTTCCTCAAGAATCAGCTAAAAAATAAATACAAATGATTTTCTTCTATTGATTTATAGTTAATATTAATAATAAAATAATCATACAAAATAAAACAAAAATAGCACATAGTTAAATTTACAGAAGCAAAACTTTTTGGTAACTATTTTGTCCGCAAAAGTTAGTTTAGAATAAATGAACTTGGTAGACACAGTGTTCATAAAACAAAATTTTAGTTGTAAATGTTATAACTGTTGATGAGAATAAAAACGATTAGCAAAAACTCATTTTCATTGAAAATTTTACCTGGAAAATAATCCCTATGAGATTATTTTTAGCAGACAATAAATGACATTAAAATTTTTGGCATGAGTTGAGTGCTAGATAAGAAATTTCTTAAGGAATTAAACTGGCTTAATGAGAAAATAAAAAAGAGAAAGATCCCAAGTAAATAAAATCAAAAATGAAAGAAGAGAAATAACAACTGACACCAAAGAAATAAAAAGGATTGTAAGAAAATATTATGAACAACTATATGCCAATGAACTGTACAACTTAGACAAAATGAATAAATTCCTAAAAAAGTACAATCTTCCAAAAATAAATCAGGAAGAATCAGAGAGTCTGAATAGACAGATCACACCTAATAAAATTGAAGCAGTAAAAACAAACAAACCAACCAATGAACAAAAAACCTTCCAACAAACAAATTGACTGGAATATATGGCTTCACCGATGAATTTTTCCAAACATTCCAAGAAGAACTAATACCTCTCCTCAAACTATTTTATAAAATTCAAGAGGAGAGAAGGCTCCCAAACTTATTTTACAAAGCCAGCATTATCCTAATTCCAAAACCATATAAAGACACTACGAAGAAAGAAAATTATAGGCCAGTATCCTGATGAACATAGGTGCTAAAATTCTCAGCAAAATATTAGCAAATTGAATACAGAAATGTATCAAAAAGATCATATACTATGATCAAGTGGGATTTATTCCAGGAATACAAGGTTGGTACAACATTCACAAATCAATAAATGTGATTCATTAAAATAAACAAAATGAAGGATAAGAACCACATAATCATGTCAAGAGATGCATAAAAAAGCTTTTGGTAGAATCCAACACCCATTTATGATCAAAACTCTCAGCAACGTGAGAATAGAGGAAGCATACCTAAACATAATAAAGGCCATATATGACAAACCCACTGCCAGCATCATACTTAATGGGAAAAAACTATAAGCATTCACCTTAAGACTGGGAACAAGACAGGAACATCTGCTTTCACCTCTCTTTTTCAACATAGTACTGGAAGCTTTATCCACAGCAATCAGACTAAAAGAAGAAACAAAAGGCATCCAAATTAGAAAGGAAGAAGTAAAACTATCTTTATCTGTAGATGACATGATACTGTACCTAGAGAACCCCAAAGATTCCACCAAGAAACTACTAGAACTGATAAATGAATTCAGCAAAGTAGCAGGATACAAAATTAATATCCAGAAATCAGTTGCATTTAATATGCCAATAACGAAGTAACAGAAAGGTAAATTAAGAAAAGACTCCTATATATGATTGTTTCAAAAACAATAAAATACCTAGGAATAAACCTAACCAAGAATATAAAAGATCTGTACATAGAAAATTATAAGACACCGAAAAAAGAAATTGAGGAGGATACAAATAAATGAATGCACATACCATGTTCATGGATAGGAAGAATTAACATCATTAAAATGTCCTTACTACCCAAAGCAATCTACAGATTCAGTGCAATTCCTATCAAGATTCCAATGACATATTTCACAGAAATAGAACAAATATATCAAAAACTTATATGGAACCAAAAAAGGCCCTGTATAGCAACAGTGATCTTGAGACAGGAACAAAGATAGAGGACTCACACTACCTAATATCAAACTATACTACAAGGCCATACTAATCAAAACAGCCTGGCACTGGCATAAAAATAGACACATGGATCAATGCAACAGAATAGAGCCCAAAATAAACCCACATCTTTATAATCAATTAGTATTTGAGAGAGGAAGCAAGCACATACAATGGGCTAAAGATAGTTTATTCAATAAATGTTGAGAAAATTGGACAGATATGTGCAGAAAAATGAAACTAGACCACCTTCTTATACACACAAGAATAAATTCAAAATGGATCAAAGACTTAAATATTAGACCCAAAACAATAAAAAACCTAGAAGAAAACGTAGGCAGCAAAATCTTGAACATTGCTCATAGCAATATTTTTCTACTATATCTCTCCAGGCAAGGGAAACAAAAAAAAAAAAAAAGGGAAATGGGACTACATCAAGCTAAAAAGTTTTTTCACAGCGAAGGAAATCATCAACAAAATAAAAAGACAAGCCACAAAATGTGAGAACGTATTCACTGATACATCTGATAAGGGATTAATATCCAAAATGTATAAAGTACTTACAAAACTCAACACCAAAAAAACAAATAACCCAATTTAAAAAATGGACAAAGGACCTGAATAGACACTTCTCCAAAGAGGACATATAGATGAAAACTGGACATATGAAAAGGTGCTCAATATTACTAATCATCAGAGAAATGCAAATTAAAACCATAATGAGATATTATCTCATACCCGTGAGAATGGCTATCATCAGTAAATCAACAAACAGCAAATGCTGGCGAGGATGTGGAGAAAAGGGAACACTTTTCCACTGTTGGTGGGAATGCAAACTGGAGTAGCCACTGCAGAAAGCATTTATGGAGATACCTCCAAAAATTAAAAATGGATCTGCCTTTTGATCCAGCAATTCCATTTCTGGAAATATATCTGAAGGAGCCCAAAACACTAATTCAAAATAACATAAGCATCACTATGTTCATTGCAGCATTATTTATAATCACCAATATATGGAAGCAGCCCAAGTGTCCATCAATAATTGAGTGGATAAAACAACTATGGGACATTTACACAACGAAATGCTACTCAGCCATAAAAAAGTAGAAAATTTGCCCTCTGTAACAGTATGGATGGACCTTGAGAACATTATACTAAGTGAAATAAGTCAGTCAGAGAAAGACAAATACCATATTTCACTCATATATGAAATCTAATGAACAAACTGAACTAAGAAGCAAAACAGACTCATAGATGAAGAGCAGGTGACAGCTAGTGGTGGTGGGGTTAGGGGGTGGAGGGAGTAAGCAAAAAGGAGAGAGGACTCATGGACATGGACAACAGTGTGGAGGATATTCTAAGGAGTCTAAATAGTACTGGAAAAAAACACAATAAAGATTAAAATTTTATAAATTAAAAATAAAAAGTGCATTATTAGTAATATTATTACTTTGCAAACACAGTGGTAAGTTTTCCTGTATTCCCAGACCATATTGGATTTATTCAATAATGTAATGGAAAATACTCTACAAGAGAAGTGTATGCCCCATACCCAATGACTAAATTTCTATTTATGCTTGTATTTGCCATTAACATCAATAAATACCAAAAAAGGTTACTGCAATTAAATGCAAAAATCTATTAAAAAATCATTGACAAAGGGAAAAACTCTGAAATATGACAATGAAGAGTACTTCTCTGGTTACACAGTCACTGCAGAGGAAATTATAGTCACTCAGCTCTCTCTGGTTTCCTTTCTTAACCACTCAAAATTTATGCCACCCTTTCAGGACTTTGAACTCAGCCTATCTTGCCTGAGACAAGAGGAAGAAAGCATTCTTACCTGCTTTTCCCCAAACACACCAGTCCATTTGGGTTACTTCTTTAAGTCTTTCAAGAATTAGCTGAATGTTCCCTTCTCTGAGTAAGAGAAGCATCTCTTTTGTTTCTACAGTTTCCTATGTGTACCCAAACAAGGAAGACTAGAAGGGATGTCTTGACCCAGAGATAAAATGCAGGTGTAGGAAAAGTCTGAGCAGATAGAGCTTCTCAGAACCTTAGTATCACCACAAACACAGTGGTCTTCCCTGTTTTTCCCTGGTCTAGCCTCACTATTATTTCACTCCAAGCTGAGACAAATTGAGAGATAGAAGCCCTTACATGGGTTATTCCTCTTTATAAGAGAAGAATTCCTATCTACAGAAACCTACATCCAAGTTTCATTGAAATTACTCACAGGTGCAGAACCAATTAACTGATTTGAAATTTGTCATCATCATTGACATTGCCAACAGACAACGAGCGTTCTTAGAGCACTGTACATTACACTAGATGCTAAGAGCTCATCTCCTTTCCCCAGGAGGACATTTTAATGAACAGCAAAACAGCTAAAATCTAGACATAAAAGAGAAAAGGTTAGAGAAATAAAAGAAATTAATAATTGTTCCCTAACTAAAGACCTTTCTCATTTCTTCTTAATATCAATAGTCATAAAGTCATTTAAATGTACACACCTACTGAATAGAGAGAGAGGTGATGCTATAAGATTGAAAATTTGGTTCCTTCCGGAAATCCTTTTGTTGACAATCTAACACCCAAAGTGACAATATTAGGAAGTAGAGCCTTTGGTAAGTGATTAGGTCATGAGAGCTCTGCACTCATGAATGGGATTAGTGATTTTATAAAAGAGGCCCCAGTGAGCTCCCTCTCCCCATCTGCCATGTGAGAAACAGTGAGAAGCTGATCTTTATGAGCCAAAATCAGAGCTTTTTCAGACATTAAATCTGCTGGCCCTGTGATTTTGAATTTTCCAGCCTCTAAAACTATGAGATATATGTTGTATATAAGCTACCTAGTCTATGATATTTTTGTTATAGCAGCCTGAATGGACTAAGATATGATGATGATGATGATGACAATGATGATAATGGTAATGATATAGATGTAAACAAAATGTGAACGTACAGAAAGATCTACAGTTGCAGATATATATATATATATATATATATATATGACATGCCTATGTTCATAGATCTTTAGACTTATAGACATTGACACAAAGGTCTAAAAATATATTGTTAGTAACTCAATATAATTAATAGAAGAAGTGGATAATGCTTTTTATTTTATTTAATAAAACCAGTTGCGTGGCATTAAGGATTTTCCTAAAACCTCACTTGACTATTTTAACTCAAGTGCAGTGATCTTGGATAAAATCCAAACAAAGAAATTTCAAGGCTAAATACAAATAGTTAAGGGAAGATGTCAGCCTAGGCCTAATTTAATCTGTAAACCCTAAAGTAGTATGGGATTAGTTAATCTAGTAAAAATGAATTCTCCAAAAACTTCAGCTTTAGTGTGAATAATGAAAAGTTAGTAAACCCAGAACATGCTAGAGACCTAAACCACTGGTCAATAGAACAGTTTTCCCAAGCAGTGTGTTAACACTGAACAGCTCTGGCTGGTAGCGTTCAGTTGGTTGGAGCTTCATCCTATAACCAAAAGGTTTGGGTTGATTTCTGATCAGGACACATGCTGAGGTTGCAGGTTTGATGCCCAGTCCAGTGCAGGCACATGTGACCCCTGGTTCAGACTCAAATGATCCTGGGTCTGGCCACTGATCCCCAGTTCAGGAGCATATGGGAGTGACCAATCGATTCTTCTTTCTCCTATTCATGTCTCTCTTTCTCCCTTCCTCTCTCTCTAAAATGTAATTTTAAAAATTATAAAAAAACAAACACCGAAGACATTTTAAACAAAATTAAACATTGGCACAGACCATGTTCCTGGGACACACCAAGTGTCACAGGAGTAGCATACTGGGAAACTATAAAAACTTCATACCTAATGTGTGATATATTTCTTTATTCATTTAAGTGGCATACTTTTTTTAAGGTGAGGTCTACTTAAAGACTGGTCAAAGGATAGGAATGTTGTCTCAAGATGGGGATAGGTCATAGAAGACCTCATAATATATAAATGTTTGAGCTGGTTCTTGAAAAGAAGGAGGTTAAGAGGAAACCTGGAAGGGTACTCAGAATTGTTGGAGAGAAAAATATTTCAGACAATGGAAGTGGAATTAACAGATGCCCTGGGACAGGAAAATGAATGGTTTGTTTGAGAAGCATGGAAGAGTAAAGAGTGGCTAGATTACGGAATACATGAGGGAGTATAACACTGATGTCTGAAAAAACTCCATTCCATCTTAAAAAGCTAGATTAAGTCACAGACCTAAGAATCCCATCTTTGGCAATAGAAATCATGTTGTATTTCTCAATCCCATAATTATATACTATTCAATGTCTGATATTTTCACCTCTGTTAACAATGGAACATTCATCAGAATTTTAACACCACTTGGCAAAGAAAGCACTGCCTTGGTTCTAAAATTACATAAACAATTTAAGTTAGAAAACTTTAAACATAATCACCCAAGAAAGCTGCCTTCCATTTTTACCAAATTAGTTTCTCTATCTACCAAGAGACTAGCCTCATTTATGGGCCTCAGGAGTATTCTGTATTCCCCACAAAAGAGTGAGGGAAAAGATAAATTTCCAGGGATGGTTTTGCACTAAAATGACAGACACAGGTTTCTAAAGGATGGTTTCCAACCTGTTAATAGTTTTCAATACACAACAGCTGCAATCCATGAAAGAGATAAATATTCATGACACAAATGTATATTCATGAACAAATGGCTTCCCCTGCCTTTATAGTGTTTGCTGTGCAGTCAGTGAAGAATGGACCAAGCTTCCCCTGGCTGTTATTGCTGAGTCTCTACTGCTACTAAATCTCCTAAATGTCAGCCCTGCAGTAGTTATAGACAGGACAATAGCCATGAAAAACACAAAAGAGTGCCCAGAATAACTCCCCACCCATTCCAGATTGGTTAGTAGCACCTCCCTGCATCCAGTATTAATGGCAGATTTTATATGGCTGCCAACATATTTTTCATGAAAAGCATTATATATTTAAACCTTGGGTGGTCATATGTGTGTTGTAATATCCATGGGTGACCCTCCTTTCTGAAAAAATGCCTTGTCACAGCACTGCCCTTCTAAAAGTCTTTCCCAAAGACACTGGAAGGGGAATCTGCACACACTGAATAACAATTCTCAGGTGACCATCAGCATCCAGTCTCCATGGCCTTGAACAGAGTGCTGTGTAGCGTGGAGGCAAAGAATGACAGTGTGAAGTAGCCAAGAAAAGTCTTTGCCATTTGCTAAGTTGTGGTGGATGTTATGTGCTTTTGAAAATTGCCATGTTGTTTGATAAAAGTTTTGTTTACTCCATTAACTTCTCCAGGAAGTTAAGACAGAAAGAACAGAACCAGTTGAAGAAATGTGCCTTTCATTGAACAAGAATAAGAAGTCAAAATAAGGTTTTATGACACTGATCAAAGCCCTATTGCTAAAAATAGTGGCAATGATGATGATGATGATAAAACTACTTAAAAGAATTGTCAGCTTTGTAGACAGGGCTCCTTGCTCCCCTTCTCAATTCTTCTTGGACATCACTCGGCCTTCATTATGTACCACAAGAAAATAATTCCGACTCTATCAGAACTGCCGATGCTTCCATTTTTCTTTCATGGCATTTGCTGTCCATCCATTCTAAGAGATGTACTCTTAAGGCCATTATGATAAACTGAAAATATAACTTGACATATTCCCTCCAATCTATTTGTTTTTAATAAAAATACTTATGTGTATCTGAATTTTAGTTTGCAAAGTTAAATTATACCTTCTCCCTCTTGGTGGTTTATACTACATATTGCATCAGAATTTAATTGTAATGTCTTATAAAATATGAAAATATTTTAGCTCTTTGTGTTATAAAACTGAAATTGCATACAATAACTAGTGAGAAGAAAGCAGCATTTTGGATTTGTCAAGGATCCAGAAATAATTAAAAGAGGATTTTCTAGAGGGTGATGAATACCTACAGACCCACAGGGAATTTCCTAGGTCCCTCCTACTTCTGCTTATTAAATTTGAGACATGTTGTTATCTTCTTTTTACCCTGCCTCAATACTGTACTTAGTATATGTGTCAGATTCCTCTGTCAACTTTATACTCTTCTTACCAATGAGGAACAGCCCATTTTTCCATTCAATATCATACAACAATTGTTGATTATGTTATCAGATGTAAAAACAATATAAAAGGCATAGGAATTGATCTCATCTCATTTGTTCATTTACTTAAATTATTTCTTCCATGTTTCTCATGTTGTAGGACTTGTGTTATTTGCTGTAGACACAGCACCTTCTCTCAAGATGCTTTTAGTCTAACAGAGAAACCAAGATAAGGAGCCATACAGTTAGAATGCAGTTTGCTAAGTTCTCCAGTGGAGGAAGTATAGGGCAGTAAGGTATTTGGAGTTTAAGACACTCACCCAAGTTCCCAACCACACCGAGAAAGCAATGAAGCCTAGATTTGAACCCAAATTTTTTGATTCTTAACTCCATATATACTGCTTATATGAAAGACCAATTCTGCAGTACCCAATGCCTAAATATAGGAATAGACACTTGAGAAATTCTATCCCCCTGATCTTTGGTAAGACTGGTTAGAATTACATCACAGGGTTGATCTGAACCACAAAGGAGGCCAATGCTGGGAAGTAGAAAACAGGAATCTCATGACTCACCGAGTGAGGACTGCATTAGAAAATAGGAATGGCAGAAAGGCTCTGGCTACAGGTGGGGCCTGTTCCCATTCCCATAATGTTCTTGAATCTTGTTTGGTCTTGGGGCCAGTCTTACATGGATTCAGCTGGAATGGACCTCATTCCACCAGGTCACTGACCAAGGGAAAACTGCTGCCCACTACTCTCTGTGACTTCACTTGATAAGAAGCTGTGGTTTTGGGGAGGGAGGGGTGGTGGCACAGACCCAGCCTCTCACTGGCTCCATTGCTTTGTATTCTCCACCCTAATATCTACTGAAATCTATAGTGAAATTCCATCACTCCCTTCACCTCACTTCCCAGCTTCCACAAGTTAGTGGTTACATTATTAATCAACTTTTAGTCTAGTACCAACCATGATGTCTTATGGTAAGGTAGTAAACTAATCATGGCACAGAAATTAAGCATAACATCTCATATTGTTTACAATTGTGGCAAGATCCAGAACCATATCCCATGAACTTGGGTGTAAGGACTATCTGGCATTTCAGAATTGAGAGGATGGCCAGGAAGGAATGGAAAGTAGGACGGGGAGAGAAAAGGGACCCAGCTATAAGCCAGATACCAACATGGGCACTTTTTAATACTTGAGCTCATCAACAACTCAAAGTAATATTTGCAGGCTGTGCTATTGATTGAGAAAAAGAAGTAGTTAGGTTAAACATCATTGCTAAGGTCACACAGCCAATAAGTGCCAGACCTAAGATTTAAACTTAGTTATAGGCCTTTTACACTGTTGGTATTTGCTCTTGAAGACAGGTGTGTCCTGGCACTCAAGTTGAAAGAGAAGATAAATTCACCTTTCCATAGAAACTGAAGAGCATCTTGATGCATCTTTTCTGCTCCAAAAACTGACAAATGATAGATGAATTTTTTTTTAAAGATTAGCAAAAAGGCATAGAACTACATTGAAAAACTACTCATGTACCACAAGGAGTTCAGTGCTATTGAATCACCAGAACTAAAAGAGCTCCTGAAGGCCTGGAGCTAGCTCCTCCTCCCTATCTCTTGGGAAGGCTGCTGCCTGCTGTTCTCTGCAGCTAGAGGAAAATGTTGACTTGGGAGAGGAGAGGTGGTGGCTCTTGCCCAGCTGGCTTTGTAACTGGATTTGCAACATCCCTAATAGCACCTCAGTACAGAATCCCTTTGTAAGTGCTGATTCTGGACTGGGAGCACAAGGCCTGGGGGGAGGCTGAGGACTAGATGGGAAGAGGTAAGCACAGAGAGAAAGGGCAAGAAAAATACTGAAATGTGCAGTTAGTTTCTCTAATTTATTCAGTGTGATTATCTTATCCTAAGACATTATGGATGGGTATAGCTAACAGTTGACTTAGAACCTAACCACCAACACATTCTCAGTCCTAAACATCTATCTCTATAAATGATTATCAGAACTTAACCCTCTTGCTATTTTAAAATTTTTTAGGTCTTTCATTTTATATGTAATATATATAATATAGATTTATATACAGTAAATATATCATACATATATTTTATGTGTGTGTGGTTGTGTGTGTGTGTGTGTGTCTATGTATAATTAACTTCAGAGAAATTCTCAAGAGAATTTGCAGTTAAGAAGGTACTCTGCTACTAAGACTGTTCATTTTGAAAAATTTTCCACTATAGTTCTTATCAGTCATCTATAGGTATAAATATATATCATAGTTTTTCATTGTTGGGCTAGAGGAAGTTGGTTATTAATTTATAACTTTTAAACTGCTAACAGTATTGCAGCTTCTACACTGATATCTTGAGCCAATGTTTATTGTTCATATTCTTTTGACCACCATCCAAGCACCAGAATTCTGTGCAAGAGGGACCATAATACCTCTGTGTAGTGGGAGCAAAGCTTTCACTTGCAGTGTGTATTAATCAAGGTTCTCCAGAGAAACAGAATGAATAGGAGATATTGAGATACACAGAAAGATATTAGTTATGAGGTAGTAGTAGCTCATGTAACTATGGAGTGAGAAGTCCCACAATCTACCATCTGTAAGCTGGAAGCCAAGGAAAGCGAGCAGTATAGATCCAGTCCAAATGCTAAGGCTCAGGGACCAGGGGCATTATGCTGTAAGTCCCAGTCCAAGTGTGCCAATGCTCAAGAGCAGGAAGAAGATGCATGTCTCTACTCAGACAGACATGAAATTTGTTCACTGTCAGCCTTTTGGTTCTATTTGGGCCCTCAGTAATTTGATAGTGCTCACCTGCATTAATGAGGATGTCTGCTTTACTCAGCTCATTGATTCAAGGAAAAAAATGTCTTCCAGAAACACACTCAGAGACACACCCAGAAATAATCTTTTACCAACTATCTGGGCACATCTTAGCCCAATGAAGCTGACACATAAAATTAACCATCGCAGAGGCAAACTTTTAAAAATTTTTTAATGTAAATCTTTACATGGCTATAAGTTACCTGTCTGTAGTACATTTATGCACCCATTTCAAATGACCAGTGGGATTACTCAGAGCTCCTGATTTCTTCATGTTAAAAATTCAAATCCAGAGACTTCTGGCCAAGATGGAGGCCTAGAATGACACTCTTTATCTCCCTCCACAACTAAGAAGAAATACAACTACTGCAAAACCAGAAATAACCAGAAGTTCCAGAAAATAAAGCTACATGGAAGCCCAAAGTATGAAGTTATAAATAAGTGATGCTCATCTGGATGGGTAGGAGGGGCAAAGCTGGGGCAGAGAGGTCAAGCTGTGCTGGCGGCGGCAGCAGCTGCGGGAACAGCAGTGGGACAGTGGTCAGCACAGAGACCTGTATTTAAGGGGAGGTGAGGAGCATCTGGGGAGCACCCCTAGCTGCAAACCAAAGCTGTCAGCTCACAATTCCAATGCCAGGAAAGGCAGACCCCCATTGCTTTGGACTGTGAGGCCCGCAGTGGGTGGGGACAGAGGAGGAGGCTCCTGGTCTCTCAGCAGAGAGTAAATGGCAGAAATCCATCTTGGACCCCCGCCCCCACACACAAAATGCCATAGCGTGGTGAGAAGGGTCGCCAGGTTGTGATGAGTGCGTGGGGCTCCGCCCCCTATAGCATAGGAGGTGAGACAGCCCCACCCAGGAAGCAAAGGTAAACACAAAACTGTCAGGATGACAGTGATCATGATAGAGATCCCAGTGACACAGCTGACCAGACAGCAAATATCTGATCTAACGGATCAGCAGATAGGAAACCTTTCTGAGGCACAGTTCAGAGCTTTGGTTATAAAAATTTTTACAGACTTAACAGCAGATCTTAAACATGACAGGGAAAGAGTGAAGGCTAGTCCTGCTGAAATGAATGAAAACACATACGAAACTAGTGGTGAGGGAAAGAAAACCAGGGGTCAAATCAACAAATCGGAACATAGGGAAGGAACAAACAGTCAACCAATGCAGAAAGAGGAAACAAAAAGTGAAAAAAATGAGGAGAGGCTCAGAAACCTATGGGACAGCTATAAGCAGGCCAACATCTGAATCACAGGGTTGCCAGAAGGTGAAGAAGAAGACCTAGAAATTGAAAAATTATGTGAAAAAATAATGAAGCAGAACTTCCCTAACTTGGGGAAGGAAATAGACTTACAGGTCCAGGAAGCACAGAGAGTTCCAAAAAAACTGGACCCAAGGAGAACGACACCAAGACACATTATAATCAAAATGTCAAAAATTAAGGCTAAAGAGAGAATCTTAAAAGCAGCAAGAGAGAAGACGAGAATTACGTACAAAGGGGTCCCAATAAGACCCTCAGCTGATTTCTCAAAAGAAACTCTGCAGGCAAGAAGGGACTGGCAAGAAATAGTCAAAGTAATAAAAAGCAAAAACCTAAAACCATGATTACTCTATCCAGCAAAGCTGTCATTCAGAATAGAAGGGCAAAGAAAGTGCTTCCAGGACAAAGTAAAACTGAAGGAATTCATAAGATCCAAAACCAATGTTATATGAAAAGTTAAAGGGACTTGTTTAGGAGAAAGAGGATCAAAACTATGAACATTAAAATGAAAGCTGTATCACAACAACCAACAACAGAAGCTAGGGAATTGAAACAGAGCCAAACAAAGTAAGCAAGAAGAGTGGGAAAAGAATTATAGGTATGGGGAACATTACGGGGGCAGGTCAGTGGGGGGGGGGGGTTGGTTGGGGGAAAAGGAAGGGAAATGGTACAGGAATTAAGAAGCATAGTAGGAGGGAGTGGAGTAGACAGGAAGATGTTGTGAAAAACTATATGCACAACCAATGGGCATGGACTAAGAGGGGAGAACAACTGGAAAGAGGGAGTCACTGGGTGGAGGGAAACAAAGCGAAAAGATATTGGGACAACTGTAACAGCATAACCAATAAAGCATATTAAAAAATAAATAAAATAAGTTAAAAACTTCAAATCCATAGAAACTATCAGCTTTTGGTCACCTAGGCATTAACCTAACCAATTTCTCAACAAACTATACCTCTAGCTTATAAGAACTCTGTGTTTACTATGGACAGAAAAATTAGCAATATGATTTTTGCTTCACTGATCAAAGTGATTCAGGAGATATAAGAAAACTAACCTAAGTGGATTCAAGCTGACATTTTTTGTTTTCACACCAGAGAACCTAAAAGCAAGAATGTATGGTTTTCCCATGTCTCAAAATCCCATGAAAGTATACAAAACAAAGCAAACATGGCCAAATATAATGACAAAAATAGATATGAATTAATTAATTAGTAGTAAATAAATAACCCTATAACCATTAATTAAACACAATGCTTTGACTGTTCTCCAACCTCGAGGAGAACAAGCGTGTGCCTTTGGAAAAAATACTTTTCTGGTGAAGTTTGGCATAGTTCGTTATCCACAATGGATATGACCATGACTTTTTACAATTAGTGGCTACAAAGGCCCCGAGGGAACTGATATCAACTTCCATATCTAATCCCGTCACTCTCCATTTTGAAAATTCCATTATTAGAAAGGGACAGTAAGCAAGGAATTCTTCCAGTGGACTCATGTCATAGTAGGAAAACCAGCCGAGGGAGAGGTATGAAGTAAAGCTCCTCCTTCTATTTCCCAATGGGAGATGGATGCCCCACCTTTGAGGAAGGCAGGCAGGCAGCAGGTGTCAAAGCAAGAGTGTTATATGATAGTACTGATATAGCAAAAACACTGTTTACTATGCACATTACAGCTTTTGTGTACTTGAAGTGAAGCAAAATTAAACCAGTTAACCATTTCCTGATATGGCTCTCTGAGAAATACAGAAAAACCCCCACTACATCCATACATTACATAGAATTCACAAAATATATGAAACTAAGGGGATTCCAGTTTAGGATTAAATACCCCTCCCCTGGCCTTATATTCTTAGGTTGATAAGTACTTCTGTTATGTATCATTTAGGCTTTAACATCAGCAAATTCTATTTTCATTTCTATAAACACACACTTTTACAACAGGATGTTATAGCAGTCTCAAAATTTCCATTCCCTAATATTTGAAATAGATTTATTCCACTTCAATGACTCATGTCAGGAAAAAAGCTGATTTTTTTTTTCTATGAAGCAAAAGCCACTTTGGGGTGGATACAGCCAAGTTATTCCCCAATATATAAATTATACTTATTTAGTCCTTTTTGAAAACCGAGGAGTGAACTGTGGCTGATGTGTATGTACAGGACTCATACTCTCAGGGGCTCTTTCACCTGATTTTATTCTTTATGTTATTATTCTAACTTAATAATATTTAATAATTAAGAGACTAAATCAGGAGAACCAAAGTAACGTTACCATCCAGTACGTGTTCTTCTTTTTGATACTAAAAGCACTGTTCCTTTCATTGAACTGTTATCAAGCAAAGGGGGGGTTCATTCATATGGCATCTTGGTGTAAGACCCAACAATCAGTGTTGAGAAAAACAGGCCTTTATTTACAATATTCCAACCTTGGGGGCACTGTGAGTATTCTAGGCCATAGCCCTGATCTCCCATGAGACCTAGCATTTCTCTTGCTCCCTAAAAAAGGCTACAAACCAAAACCATGCCCAAAAGTTCCCCATCCCTTATCTGTCAGCTCTCCCCTTCAGGATCTGGTGTACGATGTCATCAGCCTCCACATGATAGTCCAGGAAAGCATGTGCTGTGTTACACTGGGTCATGGTGAAGCCCAGAAAAGGCACAAATCCTAAAAGAGTGTCCCCTCCATATGTCCCATGTTCTAAAAGTCCAGATAGAGTCAGAGTCTGCAAGGCAGAGTCCTCAGTGGCCTCTGAGTCAGCTGGAGCTAGGATGGTTCAAGCAGCAGCATTCCTGCTTTCTTACTAACATGGGCCCCATGGTTGAATCCTGACTGCAAACTGCACAGCTGCTTCTCCCTTCACGAGAGCTTCGCTACAAAGCTGCCCGGCTGTTGCATCATGGCTCTTTCTCTTATACACCAGATCTTTTGGAGGGCTGGTGTGGTCCCCCTGCAGTTTTTCAAACTGGGTGGCCCCACGCCCCAAATGGCTGTTGCCTTATTTTTAAACTCTGACTGCGGACTGTGATGAAGTCAGTGTGGTGACCAGTCCTGGCCACTCACAGCATCTCACACAGGCCCCCATAAGCTTTTTCATCACCTTTCTATGGTCGAAGCCCCTCCCACCTCCTTGGTGCCATGGAAGGCCCTAGACATGCAGAGGCATCTCTCAGGAAAATGGCTGTGCTCCACTGAGTCCCACCCCCCAAATTCTGAGGCTTCTGTCTGCTCTCTTACAATACTACACTGTTTTCTTCCACTCTCATGCCTGTATTTATTTATTCTTCCCCTACTTCCCCAGTATCCCACATCAACTCTAGACTTAACCAGACAATGGAGGCAATATTTTAAAACGGCAAGAAGAGCAAGGAGTGCTGAATAAGAAGCAAACCCCTAAGATTGAAAAGAAGTATAGTTAGCTAGGAAATCTTATAAAACAGAAATGAGAATGACATTGAGGAGAGAAAGGATGAAGAGGAGAAAAACGGTGATGCTTGAAGCACAGAGGGCTGACACCGATTTATTCTGAAATGAAAGTCAATGAGAACTAAAACCGTTTCTTTTCTGACTTCTTATAACTTCCTCACTAGCTGTGGTTTGTTTGTTTTTTCCTAGCTACTCGGAGAGAAAAAAAATCTTTTAAAAAATGAAAGCATTTTGCCATGGCACTACTGAGCTGAAGAACAATTGGAAATTGAATTAGGGGTACAGAGGTCTGGTGTCTAGTGGAAGCATCTCAATGGAATGGCAGGTAGTGATCATAGAAAGGGGAGATTTAATGGTCCCTGAGACTTTGGGATGAGAGACAAAGAATTGCCCTACATCTCCTTCAATAATATTAATTGACAGTTTTTTAGTACTTTCCATGTTCCCAAAATAGTTTTAAACATATGAAATCTGTCTATTTATTGAATCTTCACAAAATCTTATAAAATATGGACAATTACCCCATTTTATAGAGGAAGAAAGAGAGCCCCGGACAAATAACTTGCCCACAATTATATAAGCGCTCCCCACCCCCACCCCCGCCCTTTTTCTCTCTTTTCTGCTGCACTTCTTAAACCATGTCTTAAAGGAGAGACCTATCTTTACCAATTTCCCACTTACTCTTTGGCTCTCATCCTCTCCACCAACCCCCACCACTACACACCCTTCAGAAGCATTATGAATGACCTCTTAATTTCCAGTGCCAGTAACCTGCTTTTTTTATCCTTATCCCATTTCACTTCTCGGAAGCATCTCACAATGTTTCAAAAGCATAGTAGCCTCCTACTCCTGGCTTTATTCTTATTTTGCTAGCCACTTGCCCTTAGTTCTCTTTGTTGTTTCAGCCACTTCTTACATGTCCAGACAGTTCCACCTCTGTCCTTCATTCACTATTCTGGTTCCAACAAGTGAGTGTCAATAAGATATAGCATATGTAGGCAGGAGAACATCAGAATTGCCCAGGAGACTTTTAAAACTATTTATACCCTCTTCCAAGGTCCTGGTTGTTCTGATATAGCCAACACCTTGTTGGGAAACAGAGGCAGGGAGAAGTATGTCACCCTACCTTTGTGCCTAGTGAATTTAACCAAATAGATATTTGACAAAAAAGAGCTGATCCTTCCTCCTTCTTCTTTTTTTATGCAAAACATTATTCCTCCTTCACTCTCACCTGCAAAAGGGATACAATATCTGAAAGACACTTTGCTTCTCTTTTCCTGAATCAAAAAAAAATCTTTTAAATCATATATACTGAAAATAATAAAAAGGGGAGCTAGAAGTGGGAAAGAAAAAAAAAAAAAGTAGGTAGCCCAGGCATGATGTGTTCCTACAGAACAATATTGGGAAAAAATATATAAAAGAAGGTACAGCCTTGGAATCCAGGTCTGTGGATTATGAGGGAAACAGGTTGACATATGTAGCCACTCCTGAGGGGTCTGGTATGTTCTAGTGTGCTGTGGCAGGACATCATCAAAGGCAGACAGAGGCTTGGTTATGCCACATGTGAGGTGAGAAAGGGGTGTTTGAGGTTGTCGCCTTTGTGTGTAAAAGAGATCCCTTCCTTTAATTCACACCTTTTAAAAATAACAATAAATTACCTACTTAAATATTTGTGTGTCAAATGTAATTCATTAAACAGTCTTAATGAGTAGTAAAAGTATTGTTTATTGGGCCATGTGTTTTGTTAAGAACTTTATATGTATTGTCTCAATTATCACAACAAATCCATGAAGATATTAAAATTATATGCCTTTTGTAAAGAAGTCAAGAATCTTGCTTGGCAAGAAGCAGAGTGAGGATTTGAAACAAGGTTAGTCTGACACTAAAGCAGATGCTCTTAAGCAATGTTATTCCACATCTTAATGTGATTGCCCAATATCATTAGTCATCAAAGATATACAAATTAAAACCACAATGACACACTAGTATATACTCATCAGAATGACTAAAATTAACATTAGCAACACCAAGTGTTGGAGAGCAACTGTAACTCACATATTGCTGGTGAAAACATAAAGTTCTAAAAGCACTTTGGAAGAAAGTTTGGCAGTTTCTAATAAACTTAAATATAAACCTGCCCTTTGACTAAGCCCCCCCCCCAAATGAAAATATATGTCCATAAAAGAAGGACAAAGCCCTGGCTGCTGTGGCTCAGTGGATTGAGCGTCAGCCTGCGAGCCAAGTGTCGCTGGTTCGATTCCCAGTCAGGGCACATACTAGGTTCCATGTCGGGTCCCCAGTTGAGGGCGCAAGTGAGAGGCAACCACACAGTGATGTTTCTCTCCATCTCTTTCTCCTTTCCCCTCTCTCTAAAAATAAAATAAACAAATAAATCAAAAAAAAAAAAAAAAAAAGATGGACAATATGAGAATTTACATAGACGCTTTACCTATAATAGCCCCAAACTGGAAATAGCCCAGGTATATATAAAAATGAAAAAAAAATTGTGATGTATTATTTTAGTGAAATACTACAGAGGAACAAATTGTTATTATACTCAAAGACATGCATGTCTCTCACAGACATTATGCTGCCAAAAAAAAAAAAAAGAAAAGAAAAGAAAAGAAAAATGGACATAAAAGAGTAAATGTTCTCTGATTCTATTTGCATAAAGTTCTAAAATTGGCAAAACTAATTTATGAGTAAAAAAATTAGGAGTAGTGGCTGTCTCTGAGTAAGGTTAGAAGGATTAATTGAGAAGAGATATGGGAGAATTTTCTGAGGGAACACAAATATTTTCTATCTCGATAGGGGTATGGGTTACATGGGTGTATCAATTGGTCAAAATTAGACAGTTAATATTAGCACATTTTAATATATGTAAATCTAACCTTAAAAGAACTATATAAAGAAATAATAATAATATTGGGGGAGCTGAGAAGAAGGAAGAGGTATAGATGAAATAAGTATAGAATAGTGCTGATGTTATTAAAAACTGGTGATAAGAACATAGGGAAACATTATACTATTCTATTTACTTGTGTTTGTTTGAAATTTTCCATAATAAACCTTCCATGATGAATATTAAATTCTTAGTATCTGTGAAAAGAACTAGAACATAAATAAGTAGTTGGCTTGAGGCCAGATTGTTGAACATCAGGGCCTAGTGCAGAAAAAAAAAAAGTAAATCTGATCATGGTTTTTCTCTACTGAGAGACTTTGATGAGTTTCTCACTCCCTGCTTTAGAGAACTGAGTGTGAGTTCCTCAACATGGTCCACAAGATTCTTTAGTCCAAACATATATACCCAAAATTGTATGCAGAGTTATTTGTACTATATAGTGTGTTTGCTACTTACACCACCTCTATTAAGGTTATTATTCCATTTTATAAGTAGAAAAACATATCAATTAAGGGACCCCAAACGGGATGGATAATAAGTTGTAGGACTTGGAGAAAATTCAAGTTTTTAATTCTCCTTTCTTTTTCCTCTGCCATCCATTCTACTTTTGTGGTAGGAAGAATTCTAAGATAGCCACCAAGATTCCAACCTACATATGCTCCCTGTTATAACCTCCCTTTTAGTGAGGGCAAGGATAGTTAATATGAGAGCACCTGTACTTACTTATCACTTGACTTGACTTTGAGTTAATTAAAAAGAGACAAAGTAAACTTCAGCCAGGCACCTGAGTTGAAAAGTGAGGCCAGGATGAACCACTCAAACCACACATGATGCTTGCAATCAGGCAGACATAAGGTATTCAATTACTAAAGAAAGCAATCTTCTCAATCCCAACCACATATTGATGCAGTGCTGATTTGATGGATCCTTACTCTCTGAGTTTTGAGGAGCTGGCCATGTTACATTAACGGCTGGGACACTGGTAACTTCTGGAAAGTGCTGCAGCTGACAGATCATGGACACCTGCTGGCAAAGATCAAATAAGGCACTGCTGGTGACATCAGAGGAATGGCAGCATGAGAGATCCCCTTTATCTGTTCCATTGAAGTTTAAACAATTTGAACTGCTATAACTCAACAAAGGATTCTCTACTCAACACACAGACGCATTTGAGAGCTCTGTGCATTGAAACATCTAAAGATGGGCATATGGGAGAAAAAGGGGGAGGCGAGAGAGAGAAGGGGTGAAATGAGCCATGGACACAGCCCTCCAGCTGAGAGTTTATAGCAGGGCTCAGTCCAGGGACAGGAGGACTCAGGTTGCTGGCCTTCCTTCACCCTTAGTGTCTGGTTGCAGAGCACATTATCTGCAAACCTGAGAAGTGTTACTACAGAATCAATTTTCCCCTGAGCAAACAGTACACTCTGTGTGACTGGTATGAGGATCAGAAACACAGGGGGCACTTCGCAGAGGTCTAAGGTCACCATTATTGTGAAGGCAAAGCAACTTCGAAGGAAGCAGGTTATGTCAGCCTATCCCATCCCCACACATTGTGGCTACATGGACAGCAGTATCTGACTGTGAGAGACAGCACTGGGATGTCACAGATTTGGAGCTCCATCACCCACCATGTTCTTCTGCACATTTGGTCCCCTGTGACTGGGGCAACTGAATCACAGGAGAGACACCCACCTTCCCATTTCCCACCATCTTTCAGAGATCTGAAAAACCAGAGAAGTGCAAAAGAGGCAGAAAAAAATAAAAATAAATAAAAACACCTCGTGATTCAATGTTACCTCCTGGAAAATAATAGAAAGGCTTCTTTGTGTCAACTTACTAGAGAAGTGCCACTCATACATAGATGTCTAGACAGAGAAGGAATCCATCAAATACCATAAATAATCATGATAGTGAGGCAGCTCAGAAAGAAAATAAAATATCTCCAGAAAACAAACTAAATACATGAGAATATATGGCTCAAATGACAAAAAGTTCAAAATTGCAGTTCTGAAAAAAACTCAATGAGATGCAAGAAAATACAGATAGGCAGTTTAATGAGCTCAGAAAATAAACCAATGAACAAAATGAGTACTCCACCAAAGAGCTTGAAACTTTAAAAAGAGAACCAAGTGGAAATTTTGGAGATGAGGAACTCAATAAAAGAGATCAAGGATGAAGTAGCAAGCACAGGAAATAGAGCAGACCATATGGGGGATAGGATTAGTGACATCAAAGATAGAAATCTAGAAATTACACAGAGGAATAAAAGAGAGGCTGGAGCATAAAACAATGAAAGAACTATACAGAACTATCTGACTCCAGCAGAAAGAGCAATATAAGTGTAATAGGCATACTTGAAGAAGAGAGGAAGAAGAGAATGGAGAACCTATTCAAAGAAACACTGGATGAGAACTACCCAAATCCAAGCAAAGAACTAGAACCTTGAGTCTATAAAGCAAATAGAATACCTAATTACCTTAATCTGAAAAGGCCTTCTCCAAGATACATTGTATTAAAACTGTCAAAAATTAATGACAAAGAAAGAATTCTCAAGGCAGCCAGGAAAAAGAAGAAAGTAACCTATAAAGGAAAGCTCGTTACATTATGATTAGACTTTTCAGCAGAAATTCTGAGCTAGAAGAGAGTGAAATCAAATATTCAGACTATTGAAAAAGAGAAGTTACCAGCCAAGAATAAAAATCCAGCAAACTTATCCTTTATATACATAGGAGAAATAAAGACTATTCCAGACATACAGAGCTGAGGGAATTTATCACCAGAAGACTTCCAGGAAATACTGAAGGGGGCTAGTCTACCTGAAACAAAAAAGGACACAACACTATGAGTAAGGTCACCAACACACTTACAGCATAATCGGGGATAATTTGTGACAACAAAAACATAACAGGGAAGGTGGTAAAGGTCTGAATTTGCAAAAAAGGAGAGAAAAGATGTATTCAAAAGAAAAAGGACTATTGTATACATGAACCTTTCTTTTTCATAAACCTAATGGTAACCACACACACACACACACACAAAAAGCTGAGGCCTGTAACTTAAAAAAAGAGGAAACAGAAGACAGAAGTATGGCATACCACCAAACAAAAACAACAGACGGAAACACAAAGAAAAAGAACCAATGGAGCCACAGAGCTACCAGAAAACAAACAGTAAAATGGCTATAAGAAATTCTTATACATCAATAATTATCCTAAATGTAAACGAACTAAATTCACCAATAAAAAGGCACAAAGTAGCAGATTGGATCAAAAAGGAAAACCCAACCATATGCTGCCTTCAGAAAACACATCTAAGCTTCAAAGACAAAGATAGACTCAGAGTGGAAGAGCGGAAAGTGATTCTCCAAGCAAATAGCAGCCACAGAAACATAGGTGCAGCCAGTTATATATGACAAAATAGATCTCAAGATAACAAAGGTAACAAGAGACAAAGATGGAGATTTTATAATGATAAAGGTGACACTGCATCAAGAAGACATAACATTTCTCAATATATATGCACCAAATCAGGAAACACTGAAATATATAAAGCAACTACTAACAGAACTGAAGGAAGAAATTGACAAAAACACAATCATAGTTGGGGACCTAAATACTCCACTGACAGCTCTAGACTTATCATCCAAACAGAAAATAAATAAATAAGTAAATAAATAAATATTGGCCTTAAATGACACATGAGAACAAATGGACAATTTTGGCATTTACAGAGCCTTTTATCCAGAACATAATATTATACATTCTTCTCTAGTGTACATGGAACATTCTCACGGATAGAACACACATTGGGTCACAAAAGTAACTTCAACTAATTCGAGAAGATTGAAATCACACCAAATATATTCTTTGATCACAATGCTTTAAAATTAGAAATCAATTGCAAAAAGGAAGTAAAAAACTACAAATATATGGAGATTAAACAACATACTACTAAAAAATGACTGGGTCAAATTTAAAATAAAAGGTGCGATCAAAAAATATATTAGAGACAAATGAAGATGACACTGCAACATGTCAAAACTCCTGGGATGCAGCAAAAGCAGTAATAAGAGGGAAGTTTATATCATTATAGATCTATCTCAAGGAACAAGAAACATCCCAAGTAAATGACCTAACATCACATCCTAAAGAATTAGAGAAAAAAGAACAAAAACAACCCAAAGTCAGCAGAAGAAAGGAAATAACAAAAATTAGAGCAGAATTGAAAAATAGAGAATAAAAGGAATATATAAAGTTAATACAACAATGAGCTAGTTCTTTGAAAAGATTAATAAAATTAACAAACTCCTGGCTAGACTTACTAAGGAAAAAAAGGGAGAAGACTCACATAAACAAAATTAGTAATGAAAGAGCATGAATTACTACAGACATCACAGATATATAAAGGATCATACTAGAATACTATAAAAGTCTATATACCACCAAATTAAATCCTAGAAGAAATGGATAAGTTCCTAGAAATAACCCTCCTAGACTGAATCATGAAGAACTGGATCAACAGTGAAGAAATTGAAATGACCATCAAAAAACTCCCCCAAAATAAGAAGTCCAGGACTAGTGAATTCTACCAAATATTCAAAGATTTAATACCTATATTTTTCAAACTCTTCCAAAAATATTGAAGAAGAGGCAATGCTTCCTAAAACATTGTATGAGGCCAACATACCCATGATATCAAGACCTGGCAAGAATATCACAATAAAATAAAAGTGCAGGCTGATATGATGATGAATACAGATGCAAAATTCTAAACAAAATAGCAACAAATTGAATTTAACAATACATTAAAAAAATAATACATCATAATCAAGTGAAGTTTATACCAGGGGCACAAGGATGGTTAAACATATGCAAATCAATTAATATGTAATAATACACCACATTAACAAAATAAAGGATAAAAATAATATGATCTTATCAATAGATGCAAAAAATCTAATAAGATACAACATCTCTTTATGAGTAAAATACTCAATAAAATGCCTATAGAAGGAAAGTACCTCAACATGGTAAAGGCCATATATAACAAACCCTCAGGTAATATCATACCTAATAGTAAAAAATATGAAAGCTTTTCTCATAAAATCAGGAAGAAGACAAAGATGCCCTTTTTCACCACTTTTATTCAACATAGTTCTGAAAGTCCTAGCCAGAAAAACCAGGCAATAGAAAAGAATAAAGTCATCTGAATTGGGAAGGAAGAAATAAAAGTATCATTTTTTGCTGATGACAGGATTCTGTATACGGAAAACACTAAAATCTCCACCAAAAAACTATCAGAAGCAAGAAACAAATACAGTAAAGTTGCAAGTACAAAATCAATGTACAAAAAACTCTGCTTTCCTGTATACTAACAATGAAATTTCAGTAAAAGAAATGAAAAAACAATTCCTTTTGCAATTTCAACAAAAAGAATAAAATACCTATGAATAAACTTAAGAAAGCATGTGACGGACCTATATACTAAAAAATACAAAGCATTATTAAAGGAGATTGAAAAAGACACAATGGGAGACTTCCAGCCAAGATGGAGGCCTAAACAGACACACTGCATCTCCCTCCACAGCTAAGAAGGAATACAATTACCTCAAAACTAGAGACACCCAGAAGTTCCAGAAAACTGAGCTGCATGGAAGTCCAACAAAAAAAGATATGAAGAAGAAATACTCACCCAGACAGGTAGGAAGGGCAGAGCCGGGGTGGAGAGGACGCAGTGTAGTGGCGGCGACAGTGGCAGCAGTGGCAGGCTGGCAGAAAGCAAAGCCACATGTTTTAAAAAGTGGGAAGGGGCACCTGGGAGTGTTCCCAGCTCCTGACCAGCCCCCGCAGCTCATGATCTCAGCACCAGGGAATATCAAGCCTCATTGTTTCTGACTGTGCAAACCAGTGGGGATTGGGGCAGAGGAAGAAACTGCCAGTCTCTCAGCAGAGTCTGCTTGTTTAAAGGGCCCCCATGGTCCTAGAACATCTGCAGACCCACCCATTCTGGGAATGACTGCCAGGGCAACAGAGAGGCACCAGTCCCATATGGAAGTGGGAGAAGTGCCTGGAAAAGGGGTAAGTGCTGAGCAAGTGGCATTGTTCCCTCTTAGACCCCTCCCCCAGATACAGTGCGACAATGTGGTGAAATAGGTCGCCCTTACTGACAAATACCTAAGGCTCCACCCCTAACAATGTAACAGGTGCAACAGCTCTACCTAAGACACAGAGGAAAACAAACACAGGAGCCTCTCAAAATAAGGAGACAGAGAAGTATGACCCAAAAGGGGGATGGATCAAGGTTCCAGTGGGGGAACTAAGCAAAGAGGAGATAGCCAACCTAACAGATGCAGAATTTAAAACACTGGTGATAAAGATGCTCACAGGCCTGACAGATATGCTTGAGTATGGCAGATGCATAAGAGAAGAAGTGAAGGCTATGTTAAGTGAAATGAAGAAAAATTCACACAAAACCAATGGTAAAGGAAAGGAAACCAGGGTTCAAATCAATGATTTGGAACATAAGGAAGAAACAAACAGTCAACCAGTACAGAATGAGGAAATAAGAATTGAAAAAGATGAGGATAGGCTTAGGAACCTCTGGGACAACTTTAAACATGCTAACATATGAACCATAGGGGTGCCAGAAGGAGAAGAAGAAGAACAAGAAATTGAAAGTTTATGTGAAAAATTAATGAAGGAAAACTCCCCAAATTTGGCCAAGGAAATAGACATACAAGTCCAGGAAGCACAGAGACTCCCAAACAAGCTAGACCCAAAGAGGATCACACCAAGATACATCATAATTAAAATTCCAAAGGTGAAAGATGAAGAGAGAATCTTAAAAACAATAAGAGAAAAGCAGAGTGTTACCTACAAAGGGCTGCCTATAAGACTATCAGCTGATTTCTCAAAAGAAACTTTGCAGGCAAGAAGGGACTGGCAACAAGTATTCAATGGGATGAAAAACAAGGACCAACAACCAAGATTACTCTATTCAGCAAAGCTATCACTTAGAATGGAAGGGCAGATGAAGTGCTTCCTAGACAAGGTAAAGCTAAAAGAGTTCATTATCACCAAGCCATTATTATATGAAATGTTAAAGGGACTTATTTAAGAAAAGGAAGATCAAAACTATGAACACTAAAATGACAACAAACTCACAATTTTCAACAAGTGAATCTAAAAAATAAAAACAAAATTTAACTAACCAAACCATAATAGGAACAGAATCATAGATGTGGGATCATTTGGAAGGTTATAAGCTGGGAGGGGGGAGGGGGAGAAATGGGGAAATGGTGCAGAGATTAAGAAGCATAATTGGTTGGCACAAAATAGACAGGGGGAAGTTAAGAATAATATAGGAAAAGGTGAAGCAAAAAAACTTATATGCACAACCCATGCACATGAACTAAGTAGGGTGGGATTGCTGAGGGTAGGGGGGTACTGAGCAGAGGAGAGCAAAGAGGAAAAAATGGGGACTACTGTAACAACATAATTAATAAAATATACAAGAAAAAGAAAAAGATAGAATGAATTGGAAAGATATCCCATGTTCATGGATTGGAAGAATCAACATAGTTAAAATAGCCACATTACCTGAAGCAATATGCAGATTTAATACAATCCCTCTCAAAATCACAATGTCATTTTTATTTTTTTTTTATTTGTTTATTTTTAGAGAGAGGGGAAAGGAGAAAGAGAGGGAGAGAAACATCACTGTGTGGTTGGCTCTCACTCGCGCCCTCAACTGGGGACCTGACGTGCAACCAAGTCATGTGCCCTGACTGGGAATCGAACCAGCGACACTTGGCTTGCAGGCCGACGCTCAATCCACTGAGCCACAGCAGCCAGGGCTACAATGTCATTTTTAAAGAAAAAAAAAATCAGATTTTTGTGGAACCACAAAAGACCCCAAATATTCAAAGCAATTCTGAGAATAAAAAGAACAATGATGCAGTTATCATATTACCTGACTTTAAATTACACTACAGAGTTACAATAATCAAAACAGCATGGTATTGGCAGGAAAACAGACAAATGGAAGAGAACTGAGAGACCAAAAATGAAACTATATGTATATGGGCAAACATTTTTTGCAAAGAAGCCAAAAATGCACAATGGAGAAAAGAAAGACACTTCAATAAATGGTGCTGGGGAAATCAGAAAGCTACATGCAAAAGAATGAAACTAGGTTACATTTTTTCTCCATGTACAAAAATTAATTTCAAAATGGATCTGAAACAATAAATTATATAGAAGAAAGCATAGGTATTAAACTTATGGATCTTCATCATAAAGAACATTTTATGAATTTGACCCCAAAGACAAGGGAAGTAAAGACAAAAATACATTAATAGGACTATACCAAACCAAAAAACCTTCTGCATAGGAAAAGAAACCAACAACAAAATTAAAAAGCAACCAATCATATGGAAGATTATATTTTCAAACAACAGCTTTGACAAGGGCTTAAATCCAAAATATACTTAAAAAGTATGCAACTCAACACCAAACAAACAACCAAGTAAAAAATGAGCAGAGGACCTGAAAAGACACTTCTCCCAAGAAGACAAACAAATGGCCAACAGATATACTAAAAAATGCTCAACTTCACTATCTATTAGGGAAATTCAAATGAAAACTGCAGTGAGATTCCATCTCATACCTGTTGGAGTGGCTTATTATCAAAAGACAGGTAGTAAGTTTTGAAGAGGTTGTGGAGAAAAAGAAACCCCATTCACTGCTGCTAGCAATGTAAACTGGTACAGCCACTATGAAAAACAGTATGGCAGTTTTTCAAAAAATTAGAGTTACCACATGACCCAGAAACCCCTCTTCTGTGCATCTACACCACCCCCAGACAAAAAAACATTTGAAAACATTTATTCACAAAGATATATGCACCCCTATGTTCATTGCAACATTATTCATGTGACCAAGACATGCAGACAACCAAAGTGTCCTTTAATAGAGGATTGGATAAAGAAGATGTGCTACATATATAGTGTGGAATACCACTATGCCATAAGAGAGGATGAAATGCTGCCATTGGCAACAAGAATGGACCTGAAAATGTTATGTTTTGCAATATAAGTCAGTCAGAAAAGCTAAGAACCATATTATTTCACTCATGTGTGGGACATAAAACTGAAACTCATAGACACAGACAACAGTCTGGTGGATACCAAAGGGAAGGGGGTGTGGGCTTAGTAAAGCATAAAGGGGGCCAAATATTTGGTGACAGAAAATGATTTGACTTTGGGTGGTAGGCACAGAATGCAATATACAGATCATGTATCATGGAGATGTACTCTTGAAACCTGTCTGATCTTATTAACTAATGTCACCCCAGTAAATTTAATAATAAAAAAGGAAGACTAAGGAGAAACAAGATGGCGGAGGAGTAAGTGGAAGCTACACTAACTTCCTCCCAGAACTAGTCTGGATTTACAACGCAATTTTGGAGAAATCATCTGGAATAACCAACCGAACACCAGCTGGAGAGAAGTCTTATAACCACGGAGAGGCAGAAAAGGCCGCTACATCACAACGTGACCGGTAGGGAGTGCGGAGACCTGGAAGGGCTGGCTGGGCTCCCACGGGTGGCAGTTGAAGGGGCTGAGAAACAGCTCAGCAGCCGGGGGTTCCCCCTGAGAAGGGCAGGGTCTAAACCCCCAGCCAGGATCCCCAGCCTACAGCAACAGAGTGGAAAGTAAAATAGTATCCAGCTGAGAAAAGCGAAAAGCCACAGGGTTTCTTGCTAGCGGAGAGAAACAGCTGGAGAAAAAAAGCTCTTAAGCGGATCACATACAAAAATATACTGCCCCCACTTACCCTGGGCACAAGCGGAGGAAAGGCAGAGAGGACTAGAAATGCTTGGGGAGAGTTTGGTGTGGTGGCTTTGAGGGGAGAGCTGGGGAAGCGGCCGGCCGGGTCCCAGTGCTGACTCATCCCCACACTGCAGGCAGACCACTCCCGGCCAAGTGGCGTCAGCCTGAGGGGAAGTAAAGGCCCTGCCTACAGGAATTAAGCTGCCACACCCACGGTCCTTAAGCCTGACGGCTAATCAGAGATTGAATAGATTATCAACTAAAGGAGACAGACAAAGGCAGTAGATCCCTGAAAGTCTCCAACAGGCTGCCTAGGCCCAGACTGGTACAGGATCTGATGCCACCAGGGGCAGATCCAGGAAGTGCAGATCATTCTAAGAAGTACCAACAAATAATAGGAGTCACAAAAATGGGGAGACAGAGAAACAACCCCCCATCGAAAGGAAAGGTAGAGTCCCCAGAAAGAGTGCTAAATGAAATAGAGGGGAGCAAACTATCAGATATGGAATTGAAAGCATGTATTATGGAGAAGCTCAATGAGCTCAGCAGAAACTACAAAGAACTCCAGAAAAACTACAGTGAACTCCAGAAGAACTATAAGGAACTTACTGAGAATTATACCAGCATCAAAAAGGACATGGAAGCTATCAATAAGAGCCAGGAGGAAATGAAGAATACGATCTCTGAATAGAAGAACACAGTAGAAGGAATTAAAAGCAGGCTAGAGGAAGCAGAAGATTGGATCAGCGAGCTGGAAGACAATGCAGACAAAATGTCCCAGACAGTGCAACAGAATGAAAAAAGACTGAACAAGACTGAAGAGGCTCTAAGACAGCTGCAGAACAACATGAAATGTAATAATATCCGTATCATAGGAATTCCAGAAGGAGAAGAAGAAGAGCAAGGGATAGAAAACCTCTTTGAAAAACTAATGACAGAAAACTTCCCTAACATGAGGAGAGAAAGAGTCATGCAAGTCCAGGAAGCACAAAGGGTCCCAAAGAAGATGAATCCCAACAGGCCCACTTCAAGACACATCGTAATTAAAATGGCAACATTCAAAGACAAAGAGAGAATCCTAAAAGCAGCAAGAGAGAAACAACTAATAACACACAAGGGAGCTCCAATAAGGCTATCATCAGATTTCTCAGCAGAAATACTATAAGCCAGAAGGGAATGGCAAAAGATTTTCCAGGCAATGAAAAAGAAAGGCCTACAACCAAGAATACTCTACCCAACAAGACTCTCATTCAAAATAGAAGGTGAAATAAGGAGTTTACAAGACAAAAGAAGGCTAAAAGAATACATCTCCACCAAACCAGAATTGAAGAGATGCTAAAGGGTCTGCTTTAAGAAGATGAAGAAACAGAGAGACACAAAGAGGAACACGAGTACAAAGGGGGAAAATGACAATGAATAAGTACTGAAAGAAAGAAGGAACTTCTACCATTTGCAACAACATGGATGGAACTAGAGAGAATTATGCTTAGCGAAATAAGCCAGGCAACAAAAGAAAATTACCTTATGCTATCACCTGTTACAGGAAACTAATGAACAACACAAACAAATGAGCAAAATTGAACCAGAGGTATGTAAACGAGGAATAAACTAACAGTAACAAAGGGGGAGATGGGAGGGAGAGAAGTGGTAAGAAGGGGAAGGGTCTAGTCAAAGAACATGTATAAATGACCCATGGGCATGGACAACTGGCTGGGGACTGAATGTCGGAGAAGGGAGGGACAGGGTGCAGAGAAGCAAGAGGGGGAAAAAAGTGAGACAACTGTAATGGAAAAACAAACAAACAGAAAAATTTTTAGTGGGGGGCGGAAAATAAAAATATAAAGAATAGAAATGCAAGTTCAGTGAATATTAGAAGGACAAGGATTTTCCTTCACACTGTATATATTTTCTCCCTATCTGATCCCTCCAGAATTTGGCATTCTAAAGAAGTAAGTAATGACCTAAGTTTCTTTGCAAAAAACTAATAAGACCAGTTGTTAATAACGATTTTTTGACTAAGACTTTGACTGGAATGTCATGCCTAAAGGAGACATGCTTGGGCCTTGGTTGTTACCAAAAAGCCCTGAGCAACTGGGACTGACTTTCAAAGGTAATAAAAGTCCACGAGATAAAAGGCCTGGTACCTTGGATGGATGAGCGGTCCATAGCAATCTTTCCAGGGAAGGAACGAAGGTTGTTTTCCTGAAAGATGGCTAGAAGGGACCTTAAGGCACAATGGAAATCCAGGAGGACCTGGAAAAGACAGGTGTTTACAGGCAAGGCTGAATGCCAGGTATGTGGCTCAGCTTCTGTGCCCTGAAGGGCAGACTGAAGGTCACCCTAAATGTTCCTTGCGTAAATTCTAGCAAAGCAGAACTAAAGATCATAAGTGATCATATGCTGCTCTTGTTGTGTTTATGCAAATGAACAGGATAAATTAAAAATGAACTTAATACAGTCCCTTTAATGACAAGGAGGGTAATCTTAGGGAGAAAAACCACGATTCAAAGAAGATCACAATGCCCAGTGGTAGACTATAAAGTAGTGCAGCTAACCGGCTTTAAAGTTTCTTTTCACTTAAAATTTGTTTTCACTTGAAAGTTAAACTATGTCTGTGGTATCATCAAAGATGTTTAATTTACAGGCAAGAAGAATGTCAAATGCCTTGCAACTGGATGTCTTTCCAATAAGACAGTCCTACAGATCTATAAACTTGTGTGTGGGTTATGTTACATAAAATAACATGTGATTTCTGTTTTCAAAGGGCATAAGCCTACGATCTCATTACCTGAGTGATTGTCTGTACGTATAGGCCTCACTTAATCCTGTCTGCATTGCTGCCTCCTGAGACTCAATGGTTTGGCAGAACTAAGTGGCTGGGTTGGTGAAGAACGGGGTGGTCTGTGGGCTTCACTTTAAAACTGGTTTCTCTTTTCTGTCCTAATGGCTTGGACAGAAAGAGCCCAGAGGTCTGAGAGGGGGGAAACCTAAAATATTTCCCTCAGTCCAAACTAAGTATAATGGGCAAAAGGGTTTTGGACAGGTGAGATGTACCTGGCATACCTTCCTCCAAAGAAACGCTTCTTTTCCCTAATGTGGGACATTGAAAAATTAATACCTGTCTTTTGTCATCTAGTGGTTACGGATTGAATGATGTCCTTTAACCCTGTTGGCCCCAGAATACAACAAGGATGCCAGCCTGTTAAACCAAGCATGCCGTTGTCCAGAGACAGCCAAACCACCTGGAGTCTGCACGATCCTTTCCCTTGTGGGAAGGCCACCGTCCCCTCCACACCCCAACTCTTATTAGGGATTTCTTGACCCAAGGGTAGGTAGGACGACAACCATGTCCAGCTTGAAGCAGCTAGAGGAGCTCGAGACCTTCGTCCATTGTCCTTTATAAGATTGTAAAGGGTCTTAAGTCTGATAGGGAGGGATTGTTATTTTTTAGTGTTAACATATTTAACTAATTAATTAATTATTTTTTTAAAAAAGAAGAAGAATATATGAAAGGGTGAGCCATGGGCATGGACTTGGGGAGGGGATTGTTGGGGAGGGGTGGTGCTGGGTGGAGGGGAGCAAAGGGGAAAAGATTGGAACTATTGCAACAATATAATCAATAAAATATACTTAAAAAAAAAAAAGACTTAACAGAAAAAAAAAAAAGGAAGACTAAAAAGAAACAAGATGGCAGAAGAGTAAGTAGAAGCTACACTAACCTCCTCCCAGAACTTAATTTTGGAGAAATCATCTGGAATAACAAACCGAACACTAGCTGGAGAGAAGTATTATAACCACAGAGAGACAGAAAAGGCTGCTAATCACAGCATGACTGGTAGGGAGTATGGAGATGTGGAAGGGCTGGCTGGGCTCCCACGGGTGGCAGCTGAAGGGACTGAGAAAGAGTTCAGTAGCCGGGGGTTCCCCCTGAGAAGGGCAGGGTCTAAACCCCCAGCTGAGCTTCCCAGCCTACAGCAACAGAGCGGAAAGTAAAATAGTATCCAGCTGTGAAAGGCGAAAAGCCACAGGGTTCCTTGCTAGCCAGAGAGAAACAGCTGCAGAAAAAGAGCTCTTAAGTGGATCACATATGAAAATATTTTGGCCCCCACTTACCCTGGGCTCAAGCAGAGGGAAGGCAGAGAGGACTGGAGACACCTGAGGCGAGCTTGGCGCGGTGGCTTTGAGGGGATAACTAGGGGAGCAGCCGACCAGGTCCCAGTGCTGACTCATCCACAATACTGCAGACAGACCATTCCCCTCACTCCAAGTGGCGTCAGCCTGAGGGGAAGCAAAAGCTCTGCCTATAGGACTTAAGCTGCCACACCCACGGTCCTTAAGCCTGACAGCTAATCACAGATTGAATAAATTAACAACTAAAAAAGTCAAACGAAGGCAGAAGATCCCTGGAAGTGTCCAATAGGCTGCCTAGGCCCAGACTGGTACAGGATCTGACGCCACCAGGGGTAGATCCAGGAAGTGCAGATCATTCTAAGAAGCACCAACAAACAATAGGAGTCACAAAAATGGGGAGACAGAAAAACAACCCCCCATCGAAAGGAACGGTAGAATCCCCAGAAAGAGTGCTAAATGAAATAGAGGGGAGCAAACTATCAGATATGGAATTCAAAACATGGACTATTGAGAAGCTCAATGAGCTCAGCGGAAACTACAAGAAACTCCAGAAAAACTACAAGAAACTTACTGAGAATTACACCAGCATGAAAAAGGACATAGAAGCTATCAATAAGAGCCAGGAGGAAATGAAGAATACGATCTCTGAATAGAAGAACACAGTAGAAGGAATTAAAAGCAGGCTAGAGGAAGCAGAAGATTGGATCAGCGAGCTGGAAGACAATGCAGACAAAATGTCCCAGACAGTGCAACAGAATGAAAAAAGACTGAACAAGACTGAAGAGGCTCTAAGACAGCTGCAGAACAACATGAAATGTAATAATATCCGTATCATAGGAATTCCAGAAGGAGAAGAAGAAGAGCAAGGGATAGAAAACCTCTTTGAAAAACTAATGACAGAAAACTTCCCTAACATGAGGAGAGAAAGAGTCATGCAAGTCCAGGAAGCACAAAGGGTCCCAAAGAAGATGAATCCCAACAGGCCCACTTCAAGACACATCGTAATTAAAATGGCAACATTCAAAGACAAAGAGAGAATCCTAAAAGCAGCAAGAGAGAAACAACTAATAACACACAAGGGAGCTCCAATAAGGCTATCATCAGATTTCTCAGCAGAAATACTATAAGCCAGAAGGGAATGGCAAAAGATTTTCCAGGCAATGAAAAAGAAAGGCCTACAACCAAGAATACTCTACCCAACAAGACTCTCATTCAAAATAGAAGGTGAAATAAGGAGTTTACAAGACAAAAGAAGGCTAAAAGAATACATCTCCACCAAACCAGAATTGAAGAGATGCTAAAGGGTCTGCTTTAAGAAGATGAAGAAACAGAGAGACACAAAGAGGAACACGAGTACAAAGGGGGAAAATGACAATGAATAAGTACTGAAAGAAAGAAGGAACTTCTACCATTTGCAACAACATGGATGGAACTAGAGAGAATTATGCTTAGCGAAATAAGCCAGGCAACAAAAGAAAATTACCTTATGCTATCACCTGTTACAGGAAACTAATGAACAACACAAACAAATGAGCAAAATTGAACCAGAGGTATGTAAACGAGGAATAAACTAACAGTAACAAAGGGGGAGATGGGAGGGAGAGAAGTGGTAAGAAGGGGAAGGGTCTAGTCAAAGAACATGTATAAATGGCCCATGGGCATGGACAACTGGGTGGGGACTGAATGTGGGAGAAGGGGGGGCAGGGTGCAGGGAAACAAGAGGGGGAAAAAAGAGGGACAACTGTAATGGAAAAACAAACAAAAATTTTTTTAGTGGGTGAAAAAATAAAAATATAAAGAATAGAAATGCATGTTCAGTGAATATTAGAAGGACAAGGATTTTCCTTCACACTATATATTTTTCTCCCTATCTGATCCCTCCAGAGTTTGGCATTCTGAGCAAGTAAGTAATGACATAAGTTTCTTTGCGTAAAACTAATAAGACCATTTGTCAATAGAGGTTTTTTTTTTTTGACTAAGACTTTGACTGGAATGTCATGCCTAAAGGAGACATGCCTGGGCTCTGGTTGTTACCAGAAAGCCTGGAGGAACTGGGATTGACTTTCAAAGGTAATAAAAGCCCACGAGATAAAAGGCCTGGTACCTTGGTTGGATTGCGGTCTATGGCAATCTTTCCAGGGAAGGAATGAAGGTTGTTTTCCTGAAAGATGGCTAGAAGGGACTTTAAGGCACAATGGAAAACCAGAAGGACTTGGAAAAGACAGGTGTGTACAGGCAAGGCTGAATGCCATGTATGTTGTTCTGCTTCTGTGCCCTGAAGGGCAGTCTGAAGGTCACCCTAAATGTTCCTTGCATAAGTTCCAGCAAAGCAGAACTAAAGATCATAAGTGATCATTTGCTGCTCTTGTTGTGTTTATGCAAATGAACAGGATAAATTAAAAATGGACTTAATGCAATTCCTTTAATGACAAGGAGGGTAATCTTAGGGAGAAAAATGACGATTCAAGGAAAATCACAATGCCCAGTGGTAGACTATAAAGTAGTGCAGCTAAACGTCTTTAAAGTTTATCTTCATTTAAAGTTTGTTTTGATTTGAAAATTAAACTATGTGGTATTATCAAAGATGTTTAATTTACAGGCAAAAAGAATGTCAAATGCCTTGCAACTGGCTGTCTTTCCGATAAGACAGTCCTACAGATTTAGAGACTTGTATGTGGGTTATGTTGCATAAATTAACATGTGTTTTCTGTTTTCAAAGGGCATAAACCTATGATCTCATTACCTGAGTGATTGTCTGTACGTATAGGCTTCACTTAATCCTGTCTGCAGCGCTGCCTCCTGAGACTCAATGGTTTGGCTGAACTAAGTGGCTGGGTTGGTGAAGAATGTGGTGGTCTGTGGACTTCACTTTAAAACTGGTTTCTCTTTTCTGTCCTAATGGCTTGGACAGAAAGAGCCCCAAGGTCTGAGAGGGGGGGAAACCTAAACTATTTCCCTCAGCCCAAACTAAGCATAATGGGCAAAAGGGTTTTGGACAGGTGAGCTGTGCCTGGCACATCTTCCTCTAAAGAAGCCCTTCTTTTCCTAATATGAGACATTGAAAAATTAATACCTGCCTTTTGTCATCTAGTGGTTATGGATTGAATGATGTCTTTTAACCCTGTTGCCAAATCTGTTGCCTCCAGAATACAACAAGGATGCCAGCCTGTTAAATCAAGCATGCCATTTTCCGGGGCAGTCCACCGACCTGGAGTCTGCATGATCCTTCTTCATGTGGGAAGGCCACCCCCGTCTCCACACCCCCACTCTTATTAGGGATTTCTGGCCCCAAGGGTAGGTAGGACGACGACCATGTCCAGCTTGAAGCAGCAAGAGGAGCTCGAGACCTTCGCCCATTGTCCTTTATAAGATTATAAAGGGTCTTAAGTCTGAGAGGGAGTGATTTTTATTTTTTATTGTTAAAATAATTAATTAATTAATTATTTTAAAAAAAGAAGAAGAAGAATATATGAAAGGGTGAGGCAGGAGAGCTTGTATGTATGACCCATGGGCATGGCCTTGGGGAGGGGGTATTGTTGGGGGAGGTCGGGTGCTGGGCAGAGGGGATCAAAGGGGAAAAATTTGGAACTATTGTAACAATATAATCAATAAAATATACTTATTTTAAAAAAAAGGAAGACTATTCAGAGTGTGCCTGACCTGATTAGGTGAATGTTTTAAGAAAAGGTGGACTATCAGACAGATGCTCTCATGTTTGCCTCAAAAATGAAGCAAACTAGTAAGCTATGACAGGGCCTACATAGGAGCTATGTGGCAAGGACCTGAAGCTGACTTGTAGAAGCTTACAGGGGTCTCCAGTTGACAGCCAACAAGAAAAAGTTTCCTCAAGCACAAAGCATGAAAGAACTGAATGCTGTCAATTATGTGAGCTTTGAAAGAGTTGTTGAGCCTCAAATAAGATCATAGCCTCAGCCAACTCTACAATTTCAGACTGGCAAACTCCTGACAACCCGGATAAGCCACAGAAATCTTGAGATGATACATATGTGTTATTTTAAGTCACTGATTTCATGTTATGCAGCAATAGAAAATGAACACATCCTCTCTTATTCTTTTTCTCCCTATTCCTCTCAATGCTTCAGTCACTCTGAACTTTCCTTAGTTTCGTAATTAAAACATTACTTCCACGGCTGTGGTTTTACAAGAAATATTCACTTTGCCTAGATCATTCTTTTCCTCTTTTCTTCCCATTAAATACTACCCATATTGACTCAGCCTCTTCTGGAACCCTTGACTGATTCTGTACTCTCACCATACCATATTTGTGTTCTCTGCCACTCTCCTCATGAATTAGTTGAGAGCAAGAATTTATATCATTCAAATTCACATCACTTACAACTAGGACAGTGCTTAGAACATAGTAGCTAATCAGTAAATAATTAATGGGTTAATACATCTGTTGTTTTCAATCTAAATGCTTTTAAAGTTTATTCAGTTTAACAAATATTTACTTTCAGGACCTTTTAGAGTTGCCATACACAATAAAAAAATTAGTAGGACATATTTCCTGTTTCAAATAAGCAGAATAAGAATTACACACTGATAATAATTGCAAGAGATGGAACAGGAGCCGTGGTACATAAAAAAACTGAAGCTGGTCCTTGGGGGTGACAGGGAGGGAGGGATCAGGGTCCACAGGGTGGAGGAAAGCATGCCTATGTCTTCCAGCCTCATTTGTATATTTTATGGAGAAACACTGGTCTATCATTGTCAAAGAGGTTGGGACAAGGAGGGAAAACAAGATGGCTGCTTCTATCTTTCAGGTAGCTGGATAGTGAGCATGTCTATCCCAGCAATTCACATTCTTCATGAGTAAATAAGAGCACAACAGTTATGAAAACAGAGGAAAAAGCAGGACACAAAGGAGGAGAGCATTGTTGAGCAATGTCAGCTTTTCCCTATGACCGATGGGAGGTGCTGAGCCACAGTCCTGCTTGATGCTTCATGTAGTGCTACTCACAGCAGCAGGCTCAGCTACTGGTTCAGCTGCCGTTGGTGTGAAACCCAAGGAAAATGGCCCTGCAGCTGCTGATGTCAACATTCACATCATGTGGCCTGCTTGCGGTGTGAGTCAGACACCCACATCCTGTTGCCTTACAATAACATTACTTCTTCTTTTAAATGATATATCAAGGAGGATATGTTTTACTATTTTTTTTTTCTCAATAGATGTCTATACTTTTCAGCAGAAAGGAGATATATGTATGGGTTGTAGAGGTCTTCCAAATGTGGGCCAGGCTCATTTCCTCTACAATGCTCTGAAGTTTGTGCCACACACAAAATGGTAACTGAACACACTTAATCATGTGGTATCAATTCTGCATTCTCTTTCAAAATTTTTCATCTACTTAGCTGGCACCATTCCAACAAACTTGCAGAGAATTACATAGAGTCTCTGTAATATTAAAATTCACTTAAACTTAAAACCAATAAAACATTTTGATCCAGCTGTTTCTCTGAGCTAACAAAATGTTGTGGATATAAAATCATGATTTATGTTTAACTTTGTCCCATGTTTTGGAACATCCATTTAATTAATGAGGCTGAAATAATCATCAGATTATTGGATTAATGTAGGTGTTTATATTGAGCTCTTTATTTTGAGTTAAGCATTTTTAGCTCTGGGGGGAATGGTAGAAAGGAAAAAAAAGCTCAATATTTTTTGGAAATAAACTAAGACTATTATTTTTATTTTGGACTATTACCTCTGTTACACTTCTTTGAATCATGTATGGACTAAATTTGATAATATCCTGGTTACCTGTGATAAGGGTCACAGAGAGGCGGCCTCTCCACTGTGGGACTTTCCAACCCTTTGCTCAGTCACTAATACATTCAATGTAATGAGGATGACACATGTCTTGGCAAAATGTTCCCATATGCAGAAGTAGAACAGCTCTGATGTTCTTGATTTTATTTTAGACTTCTACTAAAGTTATCTGCCCACCACAGTCTGACTTCTTTAAGCCTCATCTAATTTTTCCAGGCTTAGTTTAGTCAGCCATACTAATTTTCCAGGGTAGAGAAATAATATTTCCTTCCAGAGTTAAAGATAGATATTAGACACTCCAGTGTTAATCCATAAATCTCCAAACACTATGGTCTCATTTAATTTGGTGGATGCTTATGAGCCTATCATTGGTTTTCTCACAAAATTTCATGTGAAATATAGTTTATAAAAATATGCTCATGACTTGGAGGTATCAAGAAGCACTTAAAAATGGTCTATATTTTGCTTCTGTTCATTAACTGATTTTAACTTTTTTTTATGGACTTTTGTAATAAACCATGGGCTGACCAAGCTCAATTCCCAAAGTCTGAAAGATAATTAATTATTGGAAACAGGACAAACAAAAGAGATATTATGAAAAGCAGACAATTCTTAACTTTCACAGGTTAGTCGCTCCAAAATCATGTCAATGTACTTTCATTGGATATATATTAGCATCCTTTTTGGAAGTACATACACCAATTGGTAAATGAAGAAACACTGAATTCTCCAGTGATGGTACATGTTCGTTTGTCAACAGTTAAAATTTAGAAACACATACTTTTGTCTGTGTAGCTGAGCTTGTTTTACCACATTCTGTTCCTATTATTTTATTAAATGAATAAAAGTGAATAAGTGAAAATAATATTATGAATTATCAACTTTCTAACTCTAATATGAGTGAAAAGAGGTAAAATCGTTATGATAAAATAGCTTTGGATAGTTATACTAAATCAGACCAACTGTTTATTCAACTGTTAAAGTACAGAATTAAAGAATTACATAATATAATGAAAGAAGATCTCCAAGATTATTCTAATAGCAGAAAATTATTTATAAATATCATTATATTTATTTTAATCTCTGAAAATAAACTAGTGTTATTGAGTTTTTAATTTAGATTGCTGTGCTTATTTTCAGGAAATCATAATGTACAAAAAAGGATATTAACCATAGTTGTGTAAAAGATGGAGTTTGAAATCATACATATCTGGATTGAAATCCCAGGTCCTCTACTTACTTAATGAGAGGGACTAATTATCTTTGAGTCTCAGTTACTTCATCTAAAAAATTAGGATGACCACATCTTTTTTCTTAGAGTTGTTTATGAGAGGCAAAAAGTAATGTATCTTTTTGGATGCAAAAATGACTGACCATGGCACCTGGCATGTAATAAGCTTATACAAAATGTTAATTTTATATAAGAAGCTATAGAACATATATGTACTATCTGTGAACTGATATCTGTATATATTCTCAGGATAATCTGAAATGTATTTACTAAATACTAAATAACATGGCCCATCTTATGCTGGCAAACCAGGGAATAAGAAGTGTAGTCCTGCACAGGAAGAAAGGAGACACACTTGCTCTTAGCCACCACACCAACACCCTTACAAAAGCCCATGGAGGCCTTCATGCCCGCCTGGATTCCATGACCTACAGAGCCATACCAGGCAAACGTGCTCTGGCTCATCTCTTGACCGTCGTCGTCGGCAGCCGTCCGTCTCGAGAGACGATGGTGTAGCTTCTTAAGAGTCTATCTGCACCGCCGAGAATGGCTGTGCAGTCCGACTCGGGAGTGACACGGTATCTGTCTCCTCCCGTGTTGAATCGACATCTTGCGATGACGCTGGAGTGTCCTCTCCAGTGAAGCTGAAGCTACAGAGCCTGGGCAGGGTGATATGGAGGGTCTGCTGTTGCCCATGCAGCAGACCCCCCCTCTCTTCGCAGCTGAAGGGTCCAAGGGAAAGACGGAGTCAATACAGCTTGGCTTCAGGTGCGCCGCAGGAGTTGCCGGTGTTGACTACAACGTCAAACCGCCTTAGGGACTCCGGCTCCGGATTTTCTGTCGGGGTTTACTCCCTTAGCCTTTCCCCTGAAGAGGTATGCCGCAAGGCAGCGGAGGTTTTTTGGAGTCAGAGTTTTCCTTCTTTTCATCTCTTGACCAACTCACCTGAATTAAGAAGAGGAAGCATCCTGGGTTAGCCTGGGTTCTCCAGAGAAACAGAACGAATAGAATGTGTGTGTGCAGGAAGAGATTTATTTAAAGGAATTGGTTCACATGATTGTGGTGGCTGGAAAACCTAAAATCTGTACAGTAGGCCTGCAAGGTGGAGACCCAGGAAAAGTAGACGTCATTCAAGTCAGAGGGCTGTCTGCTGGCAGAATTTCTTCTTCAGTTCTTGTTCTATTAAGGCCTTCAACTGATTACATGAGGCCCACTTAAATTATGGAAAGTAATTTGATTTACTCAATGTCTACTGATTTAAATGTTAATATCATCTAAAAATACTTTCACAGAAACATCTAGAATAATGTTTGACCAAATATATGGGTACCAGAACCTATTCAAGTTGACATACAAAATTAACCACCACACATCCCATGAATACCATCCTCCACAGGCGCTGTTGAGTGCAGTGGTTAAGAGTTTCCGAGTCAAGCAAAAAATGTATTTAAACTGACTCTTCACCTTATTAGTTCTATGAAAACTATGTAAATTTTCAAAACTATCTGTAAAACAGGAACCAAGATACCCACAGCAAAGGATTTTTAGGATTGTTGCAGAAAGAAAATTAAATCATGAGGCAGTTGACATGTTTAGAATTTTACCAGGCATGCACTGTGCATTCAATAATGAATAGCATCTTTTTCTGGTGAAAGCAAAACAAGAAGTTTGGTTAAAAGAGGATTGGCCCAGATCTGTTGATGGCTCTGCCTTAGTTAGCTCCTCACCCATCTCAAATTATGTTTCCTTTAACACCCTTTGTTGTTGTTAAAGTAAATTTAAAAAGAGACTCCATTTTTACTTTGCAAAATGCACCACCCACTCAGTTTCTCTTCCAGTAGCCTTTCTCCCGTGTCTGTCTGCTCACTGCTATTCTCTTCTGCACATTTTTGTCACAGAGAATTGCCAGGTACAGGTCACTAGATGTCACAGGGATAACAAAGCAAAGAAAAATCTTTCTGCACTACCATCCTTGTAAGCACAAAAATCAATCACACTTTCTTTCTCAGTAAAGAAGCCAAGTTAGTCAGGCCTGCATTCAAACTTATTCTCCCAAAACAAATAATTGAGTTGGGAATGCTGGTTAATGCATTTGAACAGAAATATATTAGTGAAGCTTTTTTTTTTAAAAAAGGGTTTCTCTCTCCATTCTTGTACAATTAGACACACAAATAAATACACATTCACACACTCACAGTTCATACTAGTGTTGCAGAATATCCTGAGTGGCACATTTCCACACAAAGCAATAGCAGCCTTAATTTGCATGTTAATCCTCAAATTAACTTTGCAACAGTCTATTCTTCTTTCCAAACTATATCCTCAGAAAAACTTCCAAGTGTGAGTGACAGAGTAAAAAGTTTCAACTTTAGACCTTACCCAAGTTTACTGTAGTTTCTTTTTTTTTATGAATATGGACATTGCTCCTAGACCAAGTAGATCAGATAACAAATAATGATTATTCTTAGTAACCACATAGGTTAAAATAACAACAGCTACTACATCAACAGCAAAGTCTCCTAGAAAATCTTGTGAAGATTACAAAAGCTGGAGTATGAGCCATCAAAGACTAATTGTGTAGCAAATGTATTCTTATGTTTGTGTATCTGAAAGAACCCTGGACTAGGAGACTAGGGTGTGGGTTCTAGTTCTTCATTTGTCATGAACTGTTAATCTTAAATTAGTCAATTAATCTTTCTGGGCTTCAGTATTGATCCTGGTATCAGAATCCTTGTGAAGGTTAATTAAAATATTGTAAGTGCAAAGACTTTATACTGAAAGCACTTACAGACTAGTAAAAATGGCTAGTAATAATAGCTGATATTTATTGAACACTATGTATTACCAGATACTCTTTTAGTTTGTGGTGTGTGTGTGTGTGTGTGTGTGTGTGTGTGTGTGTGTGTGTGAATAAAGTAACTGAACAAGATCACAGCAATAGTAGGTGCTAGAAAGAGGCTTCAAACCCTGCATTCTGGCTGAAGGAGTCCAGGCTCTAATTTCTCCAATCTTTGAGGTCAAGAGATGGAAGACATTTACTCAATGTCTACTTGTTTAAATGTTAATCTCATCTAAATACTTTCACAGAAACATCTAGAATAATGTATGACCAAGTATCTGGGAACCACATGGAGAGCCCACCATGGCTCATTGTGCAGAAGATGACACTGAGGCAAAGTGAATGTGAGGTTCACACTGCAAAATGCTAGACACATACAAGACATTTCTCATACCATTGATGTCAATGTTTTCTTCTCTGAAGGGAGACAATAGCCAGGAGAATAATACTTAGGAAAGTGTTAACCAGAGTAGGGTGTCAGACCCATAGGAAGATTAAAAGGTGAGAGTTTACCAAGACAGATTGCAGGACAGATAGGGGGAAAAAACATGAACGATATAGAACCTTAGCGAGGTGGAGACTTTATTTCTTGGTCTGCTTTATCCCTGTGTTATTCTAGAAGGGATAGCAAAAAGCTAGAAAGTTCAGCATGAGTTTTGGAGTCAGGCTTGAGCCCAGATCCCCGGTTTATGTGGGTCATGGAGCATGACATAACCAACTTGCAGAATTTCCACTCTATGCTTAGATTAATAAATGGAACTTTTTTTCTTTCTGGATATACTCTTTTGAGCCCCTTCAGTACATATCTGTCACCACAAATACAATGAGAAATAATGAAAAATTAACAAGACAATGCTTTTAAGATTTTTCTGACAAGTTTCAAAAGCACATCTAACTGTAGATGCTTATCTGTAATGAACGATTGAACCCTGGAATGCGTGACTAGTTGAACCTTGTACATCGTGAACAGCAGCTTGAATAACCCAACAGTTGATGATTTACAAGGAAGTCCTATGGTAAAGGTAAGTATTAGCCTTCATTTAAAAAAATCTATTTTATATTTTGACCAATTCACTTTGAAAGGTTCTGTGTTTTACATGCAGGTCAGTAAAACATAACTCAAAAATTTAGAAAAATAAGTATCAGTTCTATTTTAAAACTTCAAAGGATGGAACTTTGACTAACATAATATATTAAGTATGGAGAAAAAAGTAGAAGAAATATTTTGATCACTACTTTTTAAATTTTGTTCCAAATATCCCAATCTAGGGAAGAATAAGTTATTTGTTTTAAGTTATTTATTCATTCCATTTTAAAATAATGCCTTTCTCAGTATATCCTTAAACATAAGTACAGAAAAAAAAATCAATTAAATTATACAGTAGCCAATACTGTTACAATTTTACAGCTTAAAGTAGTACATGAAAATAGCTTATTAAAATATTACTGTAGTAAAAGTTTCCTTCTTTTGAAAATTTAAAAAACTACTTAGCATTGGGCCTTGATGACCAGGAACTAGGTTTAAGTCAAACTGACCCAGGACTATAATCTTACTTCTGACAGAGAAAAATAAAAGCTTAGTAATAATTGGGACTATTTCACAAAGAGCAGCAGAGCTGTATTTATTACTATCCTAATGGAGAGTCATTCTGTGAGCAGTATTGTTTATTTCTTCTCAGGCTTGAACCCCCGGGGAAGGAGTTCCACTTGATCATATCTGTATTGCTCTCAAAGTAACAGAAGTTCTATGCAATGTAAAGGGATAATACTAATGAGAATATAACTATCATTTGGTAAGCACTATTATGGGCCTATAATTAAATAACATTTCTCATTTAATTTTAGTAACACTGTTTAAAAGGTCATAATTATTCTTATTATACAGATGGGGAAACTGAAACCTCAGGGAACCTATATAACTTGCTTACTGGTGGTATTGATCCTATAACTATTACAGTGATCATAGTCATTATCATTAAAAAGTGAAAGGGCTTGCTCCTGAAAATGTGTTGCAGCATGAAAGCTAGAAGCTCATTGTTTCACATTATGGAACATCTCATTCACTGAAATGTTAACACCCATCTGTGATTTTACAAAGTGAAAAACAGCTCTGGTAAACCAAGCAGGAATCTTAACATTTAGTCATTCAAATATACACTTTGATATGTTTCCTGGGAGTAGTAAACCTCAAAATTACGCTTTAAAGAAAATAGTTCATTCATGATATAAATGATTGTCTTCCAATAGGAGCCTCTGTATTCACAAATAATCTTTGCTCACTGTGCCTAAATGAACATATTTTTCAATCAGAATTGAACCATTGCCCAGGCAGTATCTAGTGGTAGGGACTTAAGTTCCCACTGAATGCTAGACAGGCAGGTCACCATTGAATAATAGATTCTGTGCTTATGACATAATTTGGCTGTTTAGAGTATTGGGCCTCAAACCTCCATGCCTTTCCCTGGAGGTTTGTAAAGAGATGGAATATTTTCCCTTTTTGAGGAACCTAAAAAAAAACCTAATTTGAGCATAAGTGAACCCCATGCCAGTTTAAAATAGCATCTGTGACCAGTTTGACATGGAACATACGACATGTCACGCGTGCTTCTTTCCTAATGACAAGTGCAGCACCATCCACCATGTACGGGATTCCATTCTTTTCTTCTTTTTCTTTTCTAGCTTTAATCTCCTTTGTGTCAGACCTCTCACTGTGCAATGGTAGGCTCACTAAAGTCATTGGGTGCTTATTGTTGTTTTTTACCATTTCAATAAAGCATCATGAAGGGAAAACATGTTTTCAAAAAACTAGGATCATTGATATTTACACATGCGCACACACACAGCAAATAAGTTTAATTGAAACCATTCTGTTTGCTGCTCAGATTGACTAACAAGAACCTATCTTGTAATTTTGTCTAATGATATTGATGAAAGCTTTTTTAAAAAATCCACTCCTTTCTAATTCTTAAGAATGAAAGACAAACACACAAATCTGTTTAAAAGGTTAAACTATAGAAACATTTAAATCTTCCTCCTAGAATATATTTAAAAACTAGTTTAAGAATGTTCTATTTAGAATCTTAAACTTGAATGTATGTTTAATATCTTAATTTCTGAAGAGAAGATATAATATTTAAATCTCAGCAAACCACTGAGAAATTATTCAGAGATATACTAAGTCCTAGGAATGCCAAATAAACTATACCTATTCCCACAGAGTGTTTCATCAAGTTTAGCAATGTATGTGCAGGAAGGAGAACCTGTCTGATAGGGTCTCTCTAAATTCTAAGATAAAATGAAATGTACCCCGGTGTAGTACAGAGCTCAAGCACCCTCCATTGTTCCATGGAACAGATGTTTTGGAATTTACATAATGACAGGCAGACTACCTTTTGGAAAGGTTTCTGGAATGAGAGCTTTGGTCAAACTGATCATGCCTGTATTAAAACTTTTCACTCATCAAGACAATTTCATTTTTACACTTATCTTGTCAATCTCATCTTGAGAAGAAGTCAAGTTTTTTTAACTAAATTATATACCCCATTTTTTTTCAAATCACATTCCTAGCATTTGAAACATTGAGTCACCAAGATTGAATGTAAACTTTAATATTTTTTTAGTTCCCATCTCCAAAAAAATAGGCAAATGAGGAAGTCTGTTCACTGGGATCCATTATAAGACAAAAAGCTTTGAATAACTGTCACTCCGACCTTTAAACAAGCAAGAAACAAACCAGTGAGGCTTCCTAGGTTCAGCTTCTTGTCCCAAGAGGGCATTCGGGGAGTCCAAGGGGTATGTGTCTATTGTGTGCCCTTAAGCAAGTGAGACAAATCATTCCTGCGTGTAGGCTGATGCTGACGCATCTCCTCACCAAGAATGCAACCTGTGAGCCAATCTCCTCCAGACTTTTTTGGCCTGGATTTTTGAGGAGACTGTTGAGAGTTTGGCTATTTTTTGTAATCGGATACTACTAATGTTTACTTAGCCTGACCCATACAGTTCCTGGGTGTGAGGTATTTTTGGAGACACACTGACTCATTCAGGCACTTTATGTACCATTTACAACATTGCAACACTAATCTATCAAATGCTACCTGGGACTGTGCTTAGTTTAGTAAATATCCCCAGTTCCTGTACTTGATTTCCTTGAACAGGAGGGACAAAGCATGGCCTTCACAATAAAAATGGTCTGTATAAAGTCTTGTTTGAGAATTAGAACTCAAAATTCTTGAAAGGCTTCTATTACCTAACTTTAACTCACATTACCCCAGTGGAATCAATAGATTATTTTCTGATTTTACACAATTCCAAGAATCAAGTGGATCAGGCTGTGCTCCTGGAGCTGAGTACAGAAGAAACTAGATCTTCAGAGGAAATTTGCTACTTTTAAGTCTTCTCTGGTCATAAAATAATTATCATTAAAACTGCTGTATGGGACCAGAGTCCTAGAAGTTTGTCATTTATCATTCCAGAGAATGGGTTGTAAATTCATCTGCTGGCTTCTAGAGATTTATTTAACACATTTTTATGAATGTGCATATTGTCATATTTGCATAGTATCTGAGATGCAGGAAAGCAATTGCAAAGAAGACATAATCCCTGTTTCTTAAAGAGATGACAATTTAATTGGAAATTATTTAACTCCATGTGATAGCTATTATCACGTTGGCACTAGAGCCCAGAAATTGGTTTTATGCAACCTTAGAGTATTTCAAATGGAAAAGATATTTATTTATTTATTTACTTAATTGTTGTTCTCTTAAAGTGGAGGAGATTTTCAGAGGAGTACTTCCTTACTAGTAAGATAATGTTTAAGGTAACTTTTACTGTATATAGCATGTCTACAAAAGACAAAAACAAAAATGAGCATTTATATCATTCAGGTTAATTACTCAGACACTTGCTCTGGGCTTTATATGGAATTTCTAGTTAGGTAAGCAGTCCTTAGCAGCAGATTTCCTATCAGAACCAAACTTAACCTTTGTCAGAAAATGGAAATCTTTAAACGATAAAAATTAATCTTGACTTTCTAATATATATGCATAGAGTTTACGGTAACAACTAAAAGATTGGAACTCTGAGTTTTAAGTTGCCATGACCAATGACTGTGGACAAGTCAATAGACTTCCTTTTCTTTTCAGTTTTCAAGGGGAAATTGCAAAATGTTTGAAATCAGAAATACCTAAGTTTTGAATCTCATCTCTGCCCTGTATTAGCTGCGTAAAGGTAAATAAGTTCAAAATGTGTGTTTGTTTTCTAATGTTTACCAGTGAGGTAACAGGAACTCTCTGAAGGAGTTTCTTTGTGAATGAAAAAGAAATAACATATAAAGTTCCTTACATCACTGGCACTCTAAATAAATGTTAACTTCCTCTTGAGAAAATCCAGATAAAAAAGACTTTGAAGAATGTATAAACTGTATTCAAACTTAAGAGGTTACTATTATGATTTAAAGCCTATACTTAATAACTAAAAATTAGTAACAACAGAAAACAATGTTCTTTTTTAAACTTTATTATTCAACTATAGTCCATATTCAATATTATTTTGTATTTGTGTCAGATGTATAGTGCAGTGATTAGACAATCATGTACCTGACAAAGTGTTCTCCCTGATATATTCAGTACCCACCTGGCCCCATACATAGTTATTACAATGTTATTGACTATTCCCTGTGCTGATTTTACATCTCTGAGACTACTCTGTAACTACCAATTTCTTTCTTAATCCCTTCACCTTTCTCACCCACCCTCCTGAACCCCTTCCCCTCTGGCAACCAACAGCCTGTTCTCTGTGTTTATGAGTCTATTTCTACTTTGTTTATTTATTTTGTTCTCTGGATTCAACATATAAATGAAATCATATGATATTTGCTTTTATCTGACCAACTTATTTCACTTAGCATGATACCCTCTAGGTCCATCCATGTTGTTGCAGAAGATAAGATTTCACTCTTTTTATGGCTGAGTAATATTCCATTGTATGTATGTATCACCACTTCTTTATTCACTCACCTATTGATAGGAACATGGGTTGCTTCTATATCTTTGCCATTGTAAATAATGCTACAGTGAACACAGGAGGTCATATATCCTTTTTAATTAGTGTTTTGGGTTTCTCCAGGTATATATCCAGAAGTAGAATTGCTGTGTCATAGGCAGTTACATTTTTCATTTTTTGAGGCCCCTCCATACTGTTTTCTGCAGTGGCTGCACTAATCTGCATTCCCACCAACAGTACATAGACATTTGAACATAATTCTAATTATTAAATACCACATGTCCTGTTATGGACCATGGTTAGTGTTTGATCTTTAAAGATGACTTTCATAAGATTCTTATTATTTTTTTTGGTCCAAATATATGTGTGTAATGTATACACATATACATATATAAAAAATAAGACAGTAATGGTATCCCTGATAATTAAATCACTTTATACTAAAATACATAGAATATATAGAATATCAGGTTAGAGTCAAGTATATCTGAGTTTGCAGCAAGCAGGACACTCTCAAGATTCCATATTTTTATATAATTTTGATTCATATTAGGCTTAAATGCTCCTGTTCCTAAGTGTTTTGACTCTATTTTTCTCATCTTCAGCCATTACAGCCAAAAAAAAAGCCCTGAAATGCTTTCTTTCATAAAAAGTAAGTAGAAACTACAAAGTGTTAAAGAGTTAGTAGTAAAATTTTCCTCCTAGATGAATTGAAAGAAAACTCTTAAAAGAGGAAAAACCTTCACAATAAATATTGGCAACATTCCCAAGCAGTTTATAACAGCAGCTGAAACATAACTAATTCTTTAATTGTGGGGAATCCCCAATTATCAACTCATCAATATATGGGACAATATCTCAAGCATGTCATCTGTCTGCAGTCTATTTTATTAAAAATAAAATTATTGCTGAGGTTGCTCGATGTGGCTCAGTAAGTGGCCAGAATGGAATTATATACTCCAATGTCAGTTAAGTACCTATGAGCATGTCTCTCTGCTAGGTGCCATGAGGGACACAAAGATGAACAAGCCTTGGAGTCTATGTTCCAGAGAGCTGGACCTTAACCACAATTAACTATTGTACCAGGTACAACATGGCACTCAATAGGTATTCTTTTAATGCATCTACTATTGCCAGTGTTCTGAAAGAAATATAAACACACCGAGGAAATGTAAGAAAGGTGAGGTGTATTAACTAGAAGATCAGAGAGAAAGTGGCACTTTGAATCGAGCCTTGGAGAATTAGTACAATTTTCAGTGGAAAGATCTACTGGAGGGAAGGTACGCAAAAGTAGGACTGTGAGAGAATCTGTCCACACGAGCCCTTCCACGGCAGTCCAGCACGGCTACTGTAGTTCTCAAGCTCCGTGTACCATTCACTCAGGGGAAAAAACCCTAATCTCCTCTCTGATTGTTAAAATGAAAGATGATTTGCCTGCTGATTTATTCAAACGTCCTTGAGTTCCAGTTTTCTCATGTACGCACTAAGGAGCATAACCCACATCATGTAAAGATGTCTCCGCATTAACTGAGGCACGCTGCCTGTCACGGTGTCCGGCACCTGCAAGGTTCCCAGTAAGATGAAAGAGTAGAAGTTGCAGCAATAACAGCTCTAGGTTGCTTGAAACTTTAGATTTGCTTCCAGAAATTAATTGTGGGAATGCCTGAACATAATCAAAGCAACTATTCTTTTCTTTGAATTCAGCTCAGCTGTACCATTTTTTTTTTTCTTTTTTTCCCTTTTAGATTTCCTCTGAAGTTCAGGGGCAACATCACATGTTAGTTTTGTTCTCTCAGAGTCTTACATGCATGTTCTTAGATTAACTGTTACACATCTTAAAGATTAAACATAATTCATGTAACACATGTAACACATAGAAGCAGCTTCATCTGATATTGGCATATTCATTCATGGTGTTACATTTCAGAGAACTTACAATGAAAGGCTTTCGGCTTCAAGTGTTTATGGTATAGATTATAAAAGAGCATAAAATATCTAGATTCCAGGCTTGGTTAGAATGGTAAAGTATGAAAAATATCACCTCAAAATGGCAGCAATTGGATAGCCAAGGCATTCTCTGATTCATTGTTTAGGACAAAATATCACTTTCATTATTAAATGCCTGCAAACACTACAAACTATATGTCAATTGTTTCATATACACTGGAGTATATAAACCCAAATAGATTGTTTTAAAAACTATTATTCTTTGTCAATCAAAAGAGTATTTTGATTTCAGCCTCATAATTAGAAAATATAAATCAAGAGCAGGAAATTTAAATTGAAAAAACTTGAATAGGGAACCATAATTTAAAAATTACCATCCTTATTAAAGAATACTCTTTTGGTTGAGTAAAAGAAACTGAAAATTCATTTATATACTCTCAAAGAATAAAAAATAAGAAGGGGGTGAATATCCCCCTACTCTCAGAAAATTTTATGTCATTTGGGAATGACACGACAAACATTTACACAGCAGTAAAAAAAAAAAAGTCATAATTAAGTGTCTAAAATTGTTATTGTTCCCATAGGTGAGAACAATAATGCTTACTGTGGGTAAGGCATCTTTACTAAATGTGGTGATTTTCTGCATTTTTTTTTCAATCTTTAACTTCCCCAGATTGTAGATATGGCTTGTCCTGAAGTCTTTGGCCAAAGCACAGGAGATTGCAAAACAAGATATTGGGTGAGTCATGAGAAATGAAGGAAAAAGCTTATCATGCTTTTTCTAAAATATCCTCTTCTTATGAAAACAGAAGGGAAATCAAAACTGAAGAGCCTTAGTCACAAAAGAATGGCATATGTAGGATTTAGTTTTCAAAACAAGATTGCCTTGTGTAGCTGCAGAGTGCGCTAAGACACACACTAATATTTCTGTGCGTTAATATGAAAGCGAATGCTAGTATGCTTGGTAGTACAAATTCTTCTTTTTTTAGAGTTATTTTACAATAAAAGGTGAAAACAGAGTTGTTCCTCCCCCTGTTACTGAAGCTCACACTGAATTACTTTGGAAAGATTACAGCATAGTGATAATATTAATTAAAATATCAACAGCTATCATCCATATAGTATTTTAAAGTGTTTGTTTCTATTTTATCTTGTTCAGTCTCAGAAACCCTGTAGGGCAGGTTGGGTAGGTGTTGTTATTTCCAACATACAGGTAAGGAACCAGGAATTTGGAGAGATTAAGTGACTTACTCAGGTCACATGCTATAGTGGCCCTAGAGTTCAGGACTCCGTCCCTGGATCCATCCTCTCCTAAGCCTCCAGTGAGCTTCCACATGAAGGATATATCACCTTCCCCATACATAAAACAAATTTTTTGAAGGAAAATATTTGAAGTACATGGATTATAATTGGGAACTTCTTTTCTTTTCCAGCAACTAAGTAATGTTCCTCTCTCATAGAGCTTATCAAGCTTTCAGGGTACCTCGAGAATTGTTGTCAAAGCAGTTCTCAAGTGGAAAACTTATGGGGAGGTATTCTAAGAAAATCAAATTAAGTTTATGTCTTCTGTCTGTTATCACTCAAGCATCATATACTAAGAGTAATATAAACCCCCATGTCAAAACCATGAGAGCAGATGCTCTAAATCGGCTTTGTCTGATACAGTAACAACTAACCACATGTAACTATTAAATTTTAAATTAATTTTAATAAGCAAATGAAATAAATGACTTCTTCTATCATATTAATCGTATTTCAAGAGCTTTATAGCCACAGGGGCTAATGACTATTGTATCGGACACTACAGTTATAAAACATTTCCATTATTGCAATAAATTTTATTGGATGTTGGCCTAAATTCTAGCTGTTGTTATTAGTGTCAGCCTGTATACTTCTCAATTCTAACTCTATGGAGCTGTCCTCTGGGGTCAGTGATATCAGCTGTGTGTGTGTGTAAAATGAACCATGATTCTATTCTCTCAGACAATACTAGGAAGACCAGCAAGTTACAAGCAATCATGAGCTACTTACATGGTTTCTCTTGATGTGGGAAGAACCCCAAATCTCTATCTTAATATCAGTCAACCCTTAAGACCATTTCAATGACACACTGTTGTATTAACAGCTCTGTGTGATAAGGAGGCTGAACAGAGCACCTCCAGTTCCTAGAGTTTTGTGGATACAGAGAGGTCAAATGAGAGGGATTAGCCTGTGGAGGTGAGGTACCTGGGACAGGGACAAGGAGAAAAGATCCATTGCACGAGAGAGGCCCATGAGAAAAAGCTAGAAGGTCTAGGAAGCACCAGGGAGTAAGTTCCATCAGCTGCACTGGGAAATTCTTTTTAAAGAACCAGACGGTTCGTTGCCTTCTCTGAGGGGGTGAAAGTAGAGAAAAAGAGGAAAAACTGAGGAGAAAAGACTGAATATTGTTCTTATTGAACTATCTGCCACAGATGGCCAGGCATTGCTGAACTTTTAAAGTAGGTTCATCTGAAAAGGCAATAGTTTGGGGAGAATATCCAGGCCAGGATCTTCCATCTGCCACTCCCCACCTCTCTAGCTTTTGTCACATTTAACTTCTATGGGCCTTAGTTTCAGATCTCATTTGTTCTACTGAAGGCTACCCATGAAAAGGGCATGATGTTTAGGGATGGTGACAAAGAATTCACACAAATAGATACTTATCACATAATTTCATAGATGCAATGACAAACACATGTACAAAGAAAGACTTGTGGTGGAGGATGTGAGGTCTCGGCTAAATGGTTAAGGATGAAGAGCAATTGAGGGAGGGAGGGATAGTTCATGGAGGGAAGGGAGCATGAATAAAAGAATGGAGGAAATCATATACATATGAAAAACATTTACATAAAAAAACTAGATCCTTTCTCAGTGTAAAAGGAGAGAGACATTTATAGAAGAGGAAAATACTTTCCGCCTAAACAGATAGAGTTAAATTAAGGAGAGAAAAATCATTGTTTGAAGAAGAAAGCACAAAAAGAGTGGCTGGAGATGCTGAAAAAAATCCTTTCTCACCAAGAAAGAAAAACTTTTTCCCCTTTACATGATGATGCCTCTGTCTGCAGTTTATTTGCATCTGTGCAAGACAAGGTAGCAGCTGTGTTCATGGCAACTCCCTCTCCTTACTGGTCAGAGAGTTTGCACCAGTGAACCCTTGATAACAGACACATAAGGCTGGCAAGCCTTCCAAATCTCAGGCAGCCAGCACTCCCTCACGGCAGGCTTCTCAGCGCCCTGCCTGCTGTCACCACCACCAGCACTAGAAATCCCCTCTCTCACTGCTCTCAACCTCAATGCTGTGCAGTGTTTTGCCCCTTTCTGTATGGCCAGATCAAACTATTGAGAGACAAGCTTTCCTTGGATTCCCTCAGTTTTAAATACTAACCAGAACCTACAAGCTCATTATTCACCTCCCTCTGATTCCAGATGTCTCACACAACTCCAGTTTTTGGTGTCTAGACATCTATTATTTGGAACCCAGACCCCCTGGGTGATATCCAGAGAACGACATCTCACTGTCTGACCCCTAGAGAAAGTCCCATGAGAGCCATTGGCCTATTCCCCTGAGGGGCTGTCCTTTCTGGAAGCAAGCGTTGAGATAATGTAGTCTCAAGGAGATTTCTCCCCCTCTCCATGATCTCCATTTTTTATTAACAACAAAATCTAGAAAACACTAAATGATTTCTGATACTATTTGCTATTGGTTATTTTTTTAATCCTCACCTGAGGACTTTTTCATTGCTTTTTAGAGAGAGAGAGGAAAAGAGAAAGGCAAGGGAGAGAAACATCAATGTGAGGTGGAAACATCAATTGGTTGCTTCCCAAACACGCTCTGACCAGGGATCGAACCTGCAACCGAGGTACGTGCCATGACCAGAAATCAAACCTATGAACTTTTGGTCCACTGGACCATACTCTAACCAACTAAGCCACAATGACCAGGGTGCTATTGTTTATTTTTGATACTTGAATTACAATTTTTAAATTAAGGCTCCCTGAGACTGTTAATAAGTTTGTGGATTAAGGGGAAGATTTACATAGTTTCTCTGGATTGTTGGTGGATAGGGAGTTGTAGGCAGAGAGGAGATTTTTATTTGTCATCACAAGTCTCTCCACTGTCCCCACCACCACTACCACTCAGAAGCAGTAGAGACAGATCAACATCCCATTCACATTTTGGAAGGAGACTTGGGTCTATGGGTGATGTCAGCAAACTTTGACCTGCAGGCCAAATCCAGCCTCTTACCTGTTTTTGTAAATAGCTTATGCAACACAGCCATACTCATTTGTTTACATATTGTCTATGGTTGCTATCATGCTGGTAAAACTAAACCATAGCAACAGGGACTAGATAGTCTATCAAGCCTAACATATTTACTATCTGGCCTTTTACAGAAAAGGTTTGACTTCATCCAAGGTAAAGCAGAGACTTAAATAGGGAAAAGTTTGCTCAATATTTATTATGTTTTAGTTCGTTTGACAAATACTTGTGGAGCACTTCCAGCATTCTAGGCTGTGAGGACACTACAGGGAACAGAACCAATATAGTCCTCTTCTTCTAATAGCTTACAATTTTCTTAGGTATTATTACAATGGCCCCTATTCAACTCTTATTCTTCTACTTATGTTTGGAGGGCAGAGACAAGTGTTACAATACAGTAATAAGCATAGAATAAGTTACTGAATAAAACACAGAACACCTTGTTAAATTTAGCAAATATGTACTAAGTTGTTTTTTCTTTTTAAGTTTAAATAACAACTATGAATGAAGTCAAATGCCCAAATGCTGTGAAATTATTCTCTCTCTAAATGGTGCATCAAGAAAGGGCCAAAGAGAACTACTCAATGGATTAAGAATGTTTTATTCTCATTATCAAGGCAATATAATGTAGCGATTGATAGAGGTGCTGGACTTTAAGCATTAGGACAAAGCCATCGCTGGTATCAAACATGTCAAACTCTCTAAAAAAGCTAACAAACAATTCATTTTTAAAAAGATTAACAATAAGGGGAAATATGCAAAAGAAGAGAAATTGCTTTATCCTTTCTGGATAAACCAAGTTGAATAATTCATGAGTGTTGAAAAATGTGATGAGTGCTCTGGGTACAAGTTCATATCTCCTACTAAAAATGCCTGGCTTAACAAATCCAGGCTTTTAGTCTTGTGATAACAAGAAAAGGGACAGAGACTATCTGGTGGTGGCTGAACTTGTCATGTCAGTGTAAAACCTAGACCCAGAGTATCACATGGGCAGAATGAAAACCATTCTCGCCGCATAAAAGTAAGTCCTGCACAGCCAGTCCCTAAAGACAGAGACACGCAAAAGGAGGTATGGTGTCTCCTGTCCAAAGCAGATGAAAGCATTAAGCCTTCTCATCAAGTTGGTATTTGTGTTTACAAGCAGCAGCAGATATTTAGCTCACAGAGATAATGGATAAAACCAAACAGAGAGACAGAGTTCACTGTGGGTGTTTTAAAGTCAAGCCTGGGCTCTATTAGCTAAATCTTAAGCAATCACTAAATTAAAAACATAAGTAAGAAATGGCTTGTTTTCAGGTCACTACTGAGGGGCCTTCATTGGGTCTTCAGTTTGTCACAGCATTTCCCATGAAGGATTTTCCAATTTGTCACACGTGTTCCCATTCATTGGGCCAGTGCCCTGGCAGAACCAGATTCTAAACTTGTCCGGAAAAGAGTTTCATAATTCATCATGCATACCACTCTGCTTGGCACTGAGAGCAGTGGACTGATCCAAGTGCATGCTCTTGGACATTCACGGTTGACTAAAGGGACCAGATTTGTGATCAACTAATGTAGGACAAAGGGAAAGAGCCTGATAGCATGGGCCGTGTGCTGGGATAGAGGAGGGAGAAAGATAGAAGGAATGAGGATTCAGGGGGTGGGGGGATCCCCATGAGACAAATGTTTGAGTGCACTGGCTGAGGAAGGTTGCTCCTTGCAGCAAGGAGGTTGGGGTGAGGGTATGCTAGAATAATGGCAAGAAGCGTGGAAGGATCAGAGGGGTGCCAACAGGAAAAAAGGGAAAAAAGGAGAGCCTGGTGAGAGAGCAAATGTTCCAGAACAGATCATTTTGGTAAACATGGTGCCTGCCAGCCATCCCAGGAAGTTCATGTTGAGGGCCATCCTCAATATAGGGCATTCGTTAACCTTGGCTTTGACAAGGCTGGAGGAGGAGGAAGAGAGGTAATGGAAATGATGCGTGGGGCCCACATCTTGCCAATATTCTCTGAAAGTGCTAATTTGTCTACAGAGGTAAAATATTCTGAAAAGTTTCCCATTTTCACTGTGTTCATAATGATTTCAGCAGTGAGCCAACTGAATTCAAAATTAAATTTTACTTTCTTTGAAATGTCTCACCTTAGAAAGATAGAGCAGAAACATAAGAAAGGAATATGTTTAACTATTGTTAAATCTAAGTATTCAGCCTTCTCCTGCTGAATATTCAAATTGAGAGCCACAGAGGACAAAGAGAAAAATAAATGCATTTCTGATTAGAAAAAGCAAATTAATGCCCGCATTCTGCCTAAATTTCTCCAATATATTCTTTCAGATGTTTTCTTTCATTATCATCTGACTAGAAAACTTACGTAATTTCTTTTGGTAGGTAGGTGAGTAGGAGTCTCTTTGTAAAATTTCTTATTTAAAAAAATGTTAATTAGAAAAATGCAAATTAAACCTAGAAAATAATAATTAAGCTCCAAGACACTGATAATTTCCCAGGTTGCTTAGTTGTGACAAAACAGAAACTCCAAATAATCTTGATGGCTTTATTAACTGATATTACAATTTGAAAGGACAATTTGGAAGTTTATCTACAGTTTAAATCCTTCTGTCCCAGGAATTTTACATCATTGGATATACTTTACTGAGATAGTAGCCTAACTGAACAAACATATGAAAAAGAATATTCACTACTGAATATTGCATAAGTGCAAAGAACTGGAAATAACTAAAAATGTCCACCATGAGAGAACTAGCTTATTAAACTCCTGAGCAGCATTTAAAGGAATAAGCTACATTTACATGGTTTAGCATATATCCTATGTTCTTTCAATATATTAAATGAGAGAACAAAGAGTCACAGAATAGCATTATGATATGATGATTCTAATCTTATTTTTAAAAACAAATCAATTGATAGATTTTATGAATATTTTATGGGACTGGTAAAAACATCTCACAATGAAGTGTAAGCAGTGGCTATTTCTGAAAAGCAGCAGGTTGAGTTTGGTAGAGATAGGAAACTTATTTTTTCTTCTATCTACACTGTATTTTTTCCTTTGTTTTTAAAGGCCTGTATTCCTTCATTAAAAAAAAAAAAAAAAAAAAGGTCAGTGTACTTTCTCAGATACTTTAGTTCCCTTTTCTTTTTTTTTTTTTTTCAGGAAAAGCCTAGGATTAGCAGATTCTCCCAGGTGTCATTCCTATCTGAAAAGTATAAGGTTTACCATTCAGTACTGATCCTGCCACTTTGTTTCAAATGACCTTTACTGTAGGCTCCCGAAAGGCCCTGGAATCCACAGCATCCTTTCAAGTCAGCTTTTCCATCTTGCTTCTTTTCTTCACCGTAGATCCCTCTACCAGCATCACACACAAGCTTCTAGGGATTCTCATAGAGAAAGCGAGGTGCAATTCCAATATCTCACCACGGAAAAACTCTGCAAATGTCATCTCCAATAATAAAGGTTGTTGACCAATGATTATATAAGAGATACTGTTGAATCTAGAAGTTAGAAGTATAACATTATCCAGTTGGGTGATTCACAACCTTGACTGTACAATAGAATCACCTGAGGAGCTTAGGGAGCATTGAGATGCTCTGGCTGTCCCCTGAGCAGCTGAAACCAAGTCTATTTTTAATGCATAGCAACCATTGAGAACCTTGTCTAATCCCTTATCAGAAAGATGAGGACACTGGCAGAGAGGATGGATGATTTGCCAAAGGTCATTCATGTGCCAGTGGGAAGATGTTATTGACAGGATTTTAATTGCTTGTCTAGGCTGTATGGTAATGAAAAACTTAGAAAGTGGAATGAAGCATAAATTGGTCATTAAAATTAGAATATAGAAAGGGATTTTTTATTTCAAGATATATATTGTTTGAAAAGTACCATTATTGATAACACTTGTCCAATATCAGGAAAACAGATCTCATGCTGCCTTGATTATAAGTAAATAATTTCTCAGAACACTGTGTCTAGGAGAGCTTAATAGCCTTAATTGCTTGCATCATAACTCATCAGCCCATCAAAAGCTTTGGTAGAAAGGCTCAACAGCAGATTTAAATGTCTTAATAAAACAATATTATAACAGCCTGTGTTGTCTGGTGTTAGCTCAGTATAAATTAGGTCAGAAGAGTAATTTTAAAAATTCCCTGTGGATCAAATTCCCACAAGGATTAATACACAAGTCTTAAGTTTTGAATTTTCTGCAAACAAATCCTAGGGTATGCCTAATTATTATGAATATTTTAAAGAATTCATTTTTCTTTCTGAAGTATATTTGTAATCTCAACCTTATAATCAATGAAGAATTTAAATGCACTTTAAGTTCTCAGGCTAAAGGTGAAGGCACCCCTCCCAGCCACACATACAAACATCACTGTTGCTCAATTCAGATATCATAGTTGTTCAGCTTTCAGGCTAAGTGAGTTTGGAAGTTAGAAACTAATATTCAGTGTTTCAGGAAAAAATCTAAAATTTTTCCTGTAGGAATCTCAGCTTCAAAATCTTAAATACCTCTACCATGAAGCCTGTGCCATAAAAGAGAATTGTAGAATAAATTCTAAGTTGTAGAATAAGTTCAATAATTGTGGAATAAATTCTAACCCTTTGGGTTATCTTCCATCAAATATGTCTTAATGTAATCATAGCTAGAGCTAGAACAAAAGCTAATAATAACACAAGAAAGGATGAAACTCTCTGGTGGAATTATAACACACTTAGAATTACAACTTTCCCTGGCTGGTTTGGCTCAGTGGATTGAGCGTCGGCCTGCGAGCTAAGTGTCGCTGGTTCGATCTTCCAGTCAGGGCACATCAGAGAAGGAAAACTCTGACTCCAAAAAACCTCCGCTGCCTTGCGGCATACCTCTTCAGGGGAAAGGCTAAGGGAGTAAACCCCGACAGAAAATCCGGAGCCGGAGTCCCTAAGGCGGTTTGACGTTGTAGTCAACACCGGCAACTCCTGCGGCGCACCTGAAGCCAAGCTGTGTTGACTCCGTCTTTCCCTTGGATCCTTCAGCTGCGAAGAGGGGGGTGTCTGCTGCATGGGCAACAGCAGACCCTCCATATCACCCTGCCCAGGCTCTGTAGCTTCAGCTTCACTGGAGAGGACACTCCAGCGTCATCGCAAGATGTCGATTCAACACGGGAGGAGACAGATACCGTGTCACTCCCGAGTCGGACTGCACAGCCATTCTCGGCGGTGCAGATAGACTCTTAAGAAGCTACACCATCGTCTCTCGAGATGGACGGCTGCCGACGACGAGAATTACAACACACCTAGAGAGGATATGTCTTTGATCTATTGTTGCTGTTGTTTTTTCTTTCCAGAGAAAACATGAATCCTAATAAACACTCCAAAATTCTCCACAAACAATATCAATAAATCTAGATTCCAGCTTTAAGCAGTAAGTACTTTAACTTTCCCCCTCTTTGAAAGGGACACTTTAGTCACTGGCTTAGGAGAACCCATTATCTTGCTCCTGTTTTGTTTCAAAAGTCATTGTTTTTATTTATCTTTACTTATATTTGTTTCTTGCTTTCTCACATGAGGAAATACTTTAAAAATGAGCCTCTATTTGTGTGTTTGGGTCAGCCTCATTAAATCTTTCCAAACATTAAATTCCTCATCTTTTATTTGCCTTTCAATAATATGATAAATCTTGTGGGTCTTTGCCTGAGCTAGACAATGTGGCATTTATTTATTCTGAAACATTTCCAAAGAACCACCTAAAATTTTTCTAAAATCCTTAATAATATTATCCTAATCCATCTTGCAGCTTGCTATTTGCATAGTCATTTCATTGGATAGTTTATGATAAATGAAAGTGAAAGGATTTTCTTACGCTGTCATTTCTCACTTTCTTACCAGAACACAAGAGGTGGTTTCCTCCTGAGACCCACTTAAGTTGGTCTCAACTTTCTGAAGGGATGTAGGGCTGCCCTGAGAACCTGCTGGTCTTGTATACTAATCTCTGTCCTCCTCATCCCACGATGACTCCCTGAAGACAATCTTCTGGGGGAAAAAATGGTCCTGAGATGTTTCATTTAAGTCTATGTAGCTGAGAGCACAGGACTCCAGATGCTGTCATACCGAAAGCTTCTATCAGTCAATGAATTTATAGTTCTTTTGTCACCTCTTTGCAAGTACCTTACAACCTTAACTTGGCCTGTCCAAACTTCCCAGAGCACATTCATCAACAGCTAAAGAACATTACTGTTACGGGCTGAATCATGTCCCTCTAAAATTTCTATGTTGAATCCTATTTTTTAGTACCTCAGAATGTGGCTACATATAGAGATAAGATCTTGAAAGTTAATTAAGATAAAATGAGATCAGTTGGATGGGCCCTAATCCAATATAACTGCTGTCTTTATAAGAAGAGGAGAATAGGACACAAACTTCCATAAAGGGAAGACCATGGGAAGACATAGAGAGAAGACAACCATCCACAAGCCAGAAAGAGAGGCCTCAGAAGAAACCCTGCCACCATCACTTTGATCCCAGACTTCTAGACTCCAGAACTCTGAAAACATAAACTTTGGTTGAGTAAGCCTCTCAGTCTATGGTATTTATTATAGCAGTTCTAACAAATCCGTACAACCATTTTTCTCTAATTTAACTTGGAGCACATATTAGAGGCCAAGGGGAACTATGGCAAGAAGTAAGACTGGAGAGAAAGGCTGGGTCAAGACCTTGTATAGTCTTAAAAGTATGGAAAAGGATTAGAATTTCATACTAAATGAGATGAAGAGCACTATGGAATTTCATATTAAGGACAAACACTTTGAGAAGGTATAATCAATCTGAGCAGCTTTCATACAGCAGTAGTGATATAAGCCAGACATGCAGTGAATTAAAACCTAAAGGGATAGAGGGAACATAAACTCTGGGAATGTAGGTGAAAAAACTACCTACATATTCCCTCTAAAGAGAACCCAAGTGATGGTAGCTGGTATGGGAAATTAAATACAAGTTTAATGTTTTGACTAAATACAATGGTTCTGCTTCTTCAATGGAGAAGGAACAGCAGTGCCCTGACAGATGATTTGCACCTACGACCTAAATATGCATGTTCTTTTCACTTGTAGAGTTGATTACTCATAAAACAAATTATAATTTCTCCACATCTTACACTTAGGATCATTGAAAAGCATGTTTTCCCTGGAAACTTGTATTTATGGACTTGTACTATTATGCTATATAGATGTAGAAAGTTAGAAAACAGTGGGTCAGGACACTTTTTTCTTTTTTTTTTGCCATCAGGCATTAGGTACCATATTCTTAGTCACTGATATTTCTTTCACAAGTGAAAGTTAAAAATCATATATGTGCTAAGTTGTGGTTTTTCTTTCTCACATCAAAATTCTCCAGTGTTATATAAAACTTTAACTTTAAGTAGATCATAATAACGACCAGAGATGATCATCTGCTTGCCTGGGCACTCTTGGAAAATAGCAATACATATTATAAATAGGAACTTTGTTTCAGCTCACCTAAGTGAGATCAGTCCTAATACAGTTGGAATTTCTCTTAAAAGTTTGAAGTGGTAGCCAGAATCAAGTCTTTAAGTTTTCATGAGATGTTGGTTGTGGTTTAGACATCTAATTAAAATTCAGGAAAACTACACAAAATACTTAGCAGAGTATTTAGTGGATATTCAAAATATGTATAATGACTGAGCTGTTGAATGAGTAACTGAACTATAATAGGGAAAAAATGCAATTGGTTATAAAGGAGACTAGAACCATGTTCTAGAAAGTTGCCAGGAATTCAAACCATATCTTTTTTTTAAAGTATATTTTATTTATTATGTTGTTATACTAGTCCCAATTTCTTTTCCCTTAGCTCCCCTCTTCCCACTACACCCCTTCCCTGCAGCAATCGCACCCCCCTTAATTCATGTCCATGGGTCACCCTTTCCTATATTATTCTTAATTTCTCCCTGTCTATTGTGTACCAACCAATTATGCTTCTTAGTCCTTGCACTATTTCCCCATTTTTCCCCTTCCCCCTCCCAGCTGGCAACCCTGCAAACAATCACCTATGATTCTGTTCCTGTTCTGGTTGTTCACTTAGTTTGTTTTTGTTTTTATATTTTAGATACAGTTGTTGATAGTTGTGAGTTTGTTGTCATTTTATTGTTCATAGTGTTGATCTTTTTCTTAAGTAGGTCTCTTTAACATTTCATACAATAATGGCTTAGTGATGATGGACTCCTTTAGCTTTACATTGTCTGGGAAGCACTTTATCTGCCCTTCCATTCTAAATGCTAGCTTTGCTAGATAGAGTAATCTTGGTTGTAAGTCCTTGCTTTTCATCACATTGAATACTTCTTGCTAGTCCCTTCTTGTCTGCAAAGTATCTTTTGAGAAATCAGCTGACAGTCTTATAGGCACCCCTCTGTAAGTAACTCATTGCTTTTCTCTTGCTGCTTTTAGGATTCTCTCTTTATCTTTCACCTTTGGCATTTTAATTATGATGTGTCTTGGTGTGGTCCTCTTTGGGTCTAGCTTCTTTGAAACTCTTCGTGCTTCCTGGACTTGTATGTCTATTTCCTTCACCAAATTTGAGAAGTTTTCCTTCATTATTTTTTCACATAAGATTTCGATTTCTTCCTCTTCCTCTTCTCCTTCTGGAAGCCCTATGATTTGGATGTTGGCATGTTTAAAGTTGTCCCAGAGGTTCCTAAGCCTCCCCTCATTTTTTTTCAATTCTTGTTTCCTCATTCTGTATTGGTTGACTGTTTTTTTCTTCCTTATATTCCAAATCATTAATTTGAACCCTGCTTTCCTTCTCTTCATCATTGGTTTTGTGTGGATTTTCCTTCGTTTCTTTTAGCATAGCCTTCACATCTTCTCTTATGCGTTTGCCATATTTAAGCATATCTGTCAAGTCTGTGAGCATCTTTATCATCAGTGTTTTGAACTCTACATCTGTTAGGTTGGCTATCTCCTCATTTGTTAGGTTAGTTATCTCCTCATCGCTTAGTTCTCCCACTGGAACCTTGATTCATTCCCTCTTTTGGACCATACTTCCCTGTCTCCTCATCTTGACAGGCTCCTGTGTTTGTTTGCCTCTGTGTCTTAGGTAGAGCTGTCACACCTGTTATGTTGTATGGGGTGGAGCCTTAGGTAGTCATCAGTACAGAGCAACTAGTTTCACCACGTTGTGGCACTGTGTGTCAGGGGGTGGCGTCTGAGAGGGAACAATGCCACTTGTTCAGCACTTGCCCCTTTTCCAGACACTTCTCCCACTTCCATATAGGCCCAGTGCCTCTCTAGCTGTTGCTCTGGCTGTTGTTCCCAGTGTGGGTGGGTCTGCAGACATTCTAGGACCGTGGGGACCCTTTAAACAAGTGACTCTGCTGAGAGGCCAGCAGTTTCTGCCTCACCCCAACCCCCACTGGTCTGCATAGTCAGAAACAATGAGGCCTATTTTCCCTGGCGCTGGTACCATGAGCTGTGCGGTCTAGTCTGGTGCTGAGAACACTCCCCAGGTGTCCCTCCCCTAGGTTTTAAAACATGTGACTGCACTTCTCGCTGGCCTGCTGCTGCTGTCACTGCTGCTGCCACCACACCGCGTCCTCTCTGCCCTGGCTCCACCCCTCCTAACTGTCTGGGTGAGTATTTCTTCTTTATATCTTTGTTTGTTGGACTTCAATGCAGCTCAATTTCCTGGAACTTCCAGTTGTTTCTAGTTTTGAGGTAGTTGTATTCCTTCTTAAGTTGTGGAGGGAAACGTAGCATGTCTGTCTAGGCCTCAATCTTGGCTGGAAGTCCTCAAACCATATCTTTTATCTGCCTTAATTTGTGTTTCATTATTCTCCTTCTTCACTCACTAGCTTTCTCTGATGCTCTGTTCCCTTGGGTTTCCCCACGTTCCCAAGTTTAAATATTTTAACATGTAAATAGATTTTGATTCACCCACCCCTCAGAAACTGACTTTCATTCCCAGTTCTAAATCTCTGGGATAAGCTGATTGTTCAGCTTAAATCAAATGTTCACCAAAAATCCAACAGGCTTTCCCCAAGAAGACAGTTTTTCACATGAAATTTTCTATATAAATGGAAGGACAGTTTAGTTTCCAGAGAAAGAGGAGTTGTGTTAAGTTGGGCAGACAACCAAAAGGTGTCTTCTGATGATAGGTTGTGGTGACAGGAGTGAAATTTTTCTGAAAGATTAATAAATAAAAGCACATCAGTTTAAGATACAAAGAAAAGATGAGAAAATTATGACTTGGAATCAAAATGGGAAAAAGATTTGGAGTCAATATGACAAAAGAATCATTTATAATTTAGTGGTCATGGTCTTAATGGACTTTAAGTTTTGTCAAACATTTGTTTCAAATTAATGTATTTTTAATATTTTATTATATTTATCTCATTAAATATATGTGATTTGTTTTCAAGAAATTTATACATATAGTACATACAAGGACTAGGAAACATAAGTTTAATTTATAAATACTTTCACATTTTTGTTACTTCTTGTACATTTATAAATCAAGGAAAACACAAGAATCCACCTCAGAATACACTTTTTACATTCTTTCACCATTGAATGGAAAGTAGCTTATATTGGTTTAAAAATCAGTTAAACTTGGGTTTCTGCTGAAACAGCTGAGAATTCAAGATGCTCTAGGCTACATGCTGAAGTTTGGAAAAAATTCAACCTGCTGACTTTTATCCTCTCTTTTGGACAAGATGGCTATGGCTAATTTAGGCCTCTGGCTATGAAACACGAACCTGTCTATCTGCATTATTAATGGATGCTTGATGGGATGAGCTAACTGTGACTTTGGTTTCATCACAAAAAAAGGCCAAAGAAAATTTTTTGAGATGGAAAAAGTCAAGTAGACAGAAATAAGGTGAAAAGAACAACTAATATTTATAGATTTCTTAAGATGTGGTAGGCATTGTGTTGAGTCCTTTAAATGATTTAATACATTTAACTTATGACATAGATACAATTACTATCCTATTTTAAAGATTAGAAAACCAAGGTTTGAAGAAGTTAAGTAGCTACTCAGGGTCATAGCACCTAGGAATAGGGTACAACTGAAATTTAATCCTGTTTAATATAACTTTAGAACCAGTATACTCCTATAGATTTAACTTACACTTTACCGCATCCCTCATGTTGAGGATTAAATTCTTGGCAAAACCAAAATCATGGAAGTAATGGGTCTGAAATTCCTTTTTCTGTGCCAAAGCATTCTTTGATTTTATTGTTTTCCAACAGGAGATGAAGAAAGACATAGAGAAAATGACATTGGATACAGATAGAATTAAAACCACTTTATAAAATTCACAAAATAGAAAGTTGAAAAGGTTTTATGTTCATTTATTCCCTGGTTAATATAATGTACAACAAGCATTTAGGTATTACTTGCACTTCGGCTGTTTCAATTGTACTGACACCCAAAGCTGGAAAACCTCATTCATGGATAGGAAAAGAAGCATCAGGAGAAGGCGATGGAGGGGTTATGGTAAGACTGTAATTATGATAATTCTCTGCAGGAAACACCAAGAAACTATGCCAGAGAAGGGAAGGACATTTCTGACCTTCCTTTCTTTCTTACTCCATAAGAAGGAAAGAGGGTTCTAGGTAGGTTATAAACCCAGATGGAAATTTACTTACAACCTCCAACCATAAATCCAGTTATGACTTCTGCCCATGATGAAATCATATTATAGTTTTTTGGGATAGAAATGGCACATTTCTTCTTAACCTACAAATATAAATATTGATTTGGCTATATAAAGATACAAATATATTTAAAATATCATAAGCAAACATTTTTGTATAATTTGCATTTTTTTAAATTCTTAAATGAGATAGGCATCTATCTTAAAGGTGAGATCTCTGTAACCTTGATTGCCATGCCTTGCTTAAAATAATGGTCATAATTTATTATTTTCATCTATTCTTACAAGGAGAAAAACTAAGACATGAGTGTTCCAAGAATTTTAGTCTCATTTGCTTACTTTCCCAGTGATATCAATGCACATCCCTCACACAAGCTTCAAGATTTGCTCCTACTGTGTAAATGGAATAAGGGGAAGAGAAACCTTTTCCCAGGGGCACACTAAATATGGGACAAGGGAAACAAGGTCAAAGAGATTTTCATGGGAAAGAGCAGATGGCTTTGGCTTTAGCAGTTAAAACCAAAATCCTGAACCACAGATTTTTTTTAACCCCACCACAGAAGTTTTCATCAAGAATACTCTGATCTTAAATCAAAGTAAACAGCAATCACCCTAGACCTTCTTCTTTGTCATATTTTTTCTAGGATAATGTATAGATTCAGAATTTTTAAAAAGTAATTCAAATATATTGCATAAAGTATTTTCAAGTATTGTACAATCCAAATTTGAAGAGAATTTGAATGTAATTATTGGCTTTTCAGCTACATTGCTTTGCATTAACTTTTAGTGATCTATTCTTTTGTGATTACTTTGGAATTACAATGAGCACCTATAACTTTCAGTCTTCTGAGAGCTAACATTGTGTTACTCTACATGAAGTGCAGACAATTTTAATCATATAGATCCATTTATCCCTTCCCCTGTCCTTCTTATTATAACTGTGATATTCATTACATCGTTGTGCAGTAAATACCTCATGAACAATATTATGTTTTCTTTTAAATAGTTATACGTACTTTAAGGAAATTAAGAATAAAAATTTCTTTATTTTTCTAAATCAGTTCTAATGCTCTTAATTATTTCTGAATATTCGAGTTTCTATCTGCTATCATTTTTCCTAGCTCTGAAAAATTTCCTTTAGCCCTTTTTGTAGCACACATGTGCTGGTAATTGATTCTCTTTATTTTATTTTCTGTGATAATGTCTTTATCTTGCTCTATTTCTGACAAATATTTAGATATTTTTTCCTGGACGTAGAATTCTGTGTTAAAATTTTATTTTTTTAAGTACTGTGTGTTGTTACACTGTCTTCCAGCCTTCAGAGTTTTTGTTGAGAAACTAGTGGAATTTGATCATTGTTCCTCCACATATAATGTGTCATTTTTCTCTAGTTGCTTTTAAGTTACTTTTTCTTCTCAACTTTGATTTTCTGATAGAATGACTATGATATGCATAGGTATGGTTTTCTTTACATTTGTCCCTTTGTAGATTCATTGATCTTCTTTCACCTGAAAATATATGTCTTTCACCAATTGGTGAAATTTTTTGTCCATTATTTCTTAAAATACATTTTCTCTTTTTTCCTTCTAGAACTCCAGTTACACACATACTACACCTTTTTCTGTTGTTCCACAGGTCCCTGAGATTCTGTTCTTTTTTAAAATTGTTCCTCGAGTTAAATAATACATATTGCTCTCTACTAACATTTATTAATTCATTTATGTGTCATGTCTATTCTCTGTTAGTCTATGCATTATATTTTAACTTCAGATTTAAAGTCTTCAGTTATAGAATTTACATATGGTTCTTTGCTATAATTTCAGTTTCTCAGCTTAGTTTTCTATTTTTTTTCTGGTGAGTATATTTTCCCTTACTTTGTTGTACATAGTTATAATAGTTACTTTAAACTCTTTGATCTGTTTATTTCAACATCTGATTATTCCTTAGTTTAGTCTTGGTTTATCATCTTTTCTTTTGAGACTGACCCATGCTCTCCTAAACCTGTGTATGTCAAGTAATTTTAAGTTATGTGTGGAACACAATGGACGACTCAATAATAATTTTTATTGTTTTTACTTTAGCACATAAATTATTTTGTTACTGTTTAACTGAAAATTCTGTCTTTTGACTGGTGACTAAAATATTAGCTTGGTCATGTGTCCTCATTAGACTGCTAAATCTGTCCCACAAATGTGTGGTTTAAGAGTAGTCTAAGATTTAGGCAGAATTTACATACAAAATTTAGAGCTTCTTGACTCTGGCTCTCTCTTTGCCTGGGTTCCCTCTTCACTTTCCCAGCAGCTTTCATTTCTCAGATCTCTGTGCTTTCTCATTTTTTATGGTAGAAAGACCAGCGCTATCTGTAAAAATGGGACACTCAACCATGTCATTCCATTCACCCAAATGTCAACTTCTGCCCAGAATTTGCCCAATTTTCTTTAGTCTCCAGTGTGTAAAAACTGTTTTTTTTTATATTTTGTCCAGAGTATTATTATCTTTCAGAGAGTTGTTCTAGTAAAGGGTTACTTGCCATACCAAAAGTTAAAGTTGATGTTATAAAATGTAAACACTGATTTCTTTTGTTATAGCTTTCTCCTCCTTTTCTTTCTTTCTTTCTTTCTTTTTTTTTTTTTGGTGATTACAGAAATAAGTGTTGAAGAACATAGTTACATAATTTTTTGAAGATTTTTTTTGTTTTTTGTTGTTATTTTAGTTTTTTCACCTCTTTTTGTGAAAATGGTAGCTTCTCTTTCAAATATATGAGGCAAGTTTACTAAGACAATTGAAATATCCGAAGAAATTTTAATAATAGAAAAGAAAATTTCATGACAGAGTCGTCGTCGTCGGCAGCCGTCCGTCTCGAGAGACGATGGTGTAGCTTCTTAAGAGTCTATCTGCACCGTCGAGAATGGCTGTGCAGTCCGACTCGGGAGTGACACGGTATCTGTCTCCTCCCGTGTTGAATCGACATCTTGCGATGAAGCTACAGAGCCTGGGCAGGGTGATATGGAGGGTCTGCTGTTGCCCATGCAGCAGACCCCCCCTCTCTTCGCAGCTGAAGGGTCCAAGGGAAAGACGGAGTCAACACAGCTTGGCTTCAGGTGCGCCGCAGGAGTTGCCGGTGTTGACTACAACGTCAAACCGCCTTAGGGACTCCGGCTCCGGATTTTCTGTCGGGGTTTACTCCCTTAGCCTTTCCCCTGAAGAGGTATGCCGCAAGGCAGCGGAGGTTTTTTGGAGTCAGAGTTTTCCTTCTCTGATGTGCCCTGACTGGAAGATCGAACCAGCGACACTTAGCTCGCAGGCCGACGCTCAATCCACTGAGCCAAACCAGCCAGGGTATTTTTAACATCTAATACACCATAAAGACACACTTGAAAAGCTTGTCACAATAATCTTTCTGAAGTTACTTGCCAGAGATAATCTGGGAAATAATTCAAAACAGGTTAATTTATTTCTACAGCACCATCTGATCTCTATATCATGCTGCACCAATAACAACTGACCAACACAAGAACAAGACAAATAAATAACCTAACTATAACCTAAATAACCATAATAAACAAAAGTCCCAACTTTAGTTAGAATAGAAGGGGTTGTAACATCCAAAGGATACTCCTGTAATCAGCAATGCTGGGTGGGCTACCATAGTTGATTGGTGACTCAGGTGGTCTTCCACAATGCAATGCAGCCAGAGCAGATCCTTTCCACACAACATGCTTGCAGCCTTTTGCTACTGTCTTCCTCTAAACATTCTTCTTCATGAATATTAATCCATGTCACAGATTCTGGTAGGTCCTGGGATGCTCCTTCCCGGTTCAGTCGGTGCGCCGGGGCAGCAGCTCTTTCTCGGCCACCTCGCGGATCAGCACATGAGCCGCCTGCTGACAGGGTCCATCTTCCAGGAACCGGGCGATGAGGAAGTAGAGCTCCGATCGCAGCTCCGAGAGGCCTTTCCTCTCACAAGACATGTTTATGGGTCACTTAAGGGCCGCTGGCGGGACACCCCGCCGCCGAGGGGAAGCGGGGTTGGTGCCGCCGCCTGCCCTATAGCTGTCCCATGACAGAGTAGAGTAAGAGTTAATTCCAAATACACTGCGGATGCATCAGATGATAGAGAAGTGATGGATGTAGGAAAAGAGAACCAAGAAAAATTTGACCAGAGCTCATAGGCCTGGTTGAATTATTCCAAGGTCTATGCTCTTGACCATTGTTCTATACTGAGGAAGACTATTAAAACTAAAAATGGGAAAACACCATTTACCATGGAGAGGGGAAAACAGTATAGAATTTGTTCAAAGACCTTGAGAGCAAAGTTATTTTAGAAAATATTAGAAGCCCATTTAAAGGGTGATTTCTGAATTCTAAAGTTAAAATGGGAGTCTCTGTATGTTGAATTGGACAGGGATCTTGAATATTGTATGGGAAGAATAATGAGATTTCTTAAGTATATTTAAGGAAGCATTATTTCTTTGAGATGTCATCTTTATTGCTCCTTATTATGACTTGCTATTATTGTAGAAAATAAGGTAAAGTATTTTGACCACCTACAAGTGGAATTTTGAGTCCCAAAGATAGCTGCAGCAACTTCTTTAGGAATACCTATTAGTTTATCAATAGAAAAGCACCTTTTAACTCCCTGTTTACATGCATATGCTGCTATTGAGTCACTGACACATTAAAGACCCCATTGATATAGGTTGACAGAAACAACCTAGTGATCAACCTGAACAAGTGTTTGCATTAAATAATAGTTTATATTCTGCATAAGCAAAAGCAAGTGCATTCACTGTGGGGTGGCAGATAGAGAGACTGGCAATTCTTTGTTTAGACAGAAAGACCTGACAAGGAAGAGCTCATTAGAGTCTCTGGAGAGTGGCTGACAGCTAAAGAGCTGTCAGCTCTGTCAAAAGACCTTTGAGAATAATTCTTGTTTTTGAATCAGAATTTTCTGAATCACCAGCAGGATGCCAGAAGCACATTGTTTGCTTCCTTGACTATTTCCTCACCCTTCAGTGCTATCAGAATGTGCCCTAAGCCTTAGCTGCCTGAGAAACTGTTTTGCTTTGGCACGCATGCCACACTGACAAACTGGAATTTGTTTGCTCATAAATCCTTTTATTTTCCCCTGCTTCTGTTCCAACTAACTAATGTCAGGCTTCACTTTGAAATGTGCAGTTACTGACAATATGGCACAGATTGATCTTGATATTGTGTCTCCAAGATGAACAAAATGAAGATAGTGGGAGTAAAGTGCTAAGCTTGCAAAAGGAAAATGTATTTAGATGACTGTCATTTAAAATAAATAAATAAATAATTGCTAAGACAGGTCCAGTCTAAGTTACATACTTTAATGGCCTGCCTCTGATTTCTTCTGCTCAGGCACAGCAGATTCTAATTTTCTATCCCAGAATCATGCTCTGATTCAGGATACATGTCAGTGCTCAGCACCACCATTCCCAGACTGCATGCCTATTCAACTTTGATATCTTATCTTCCCATGCATCTCCCTCCCTCCCCACTCTCAGTATGCCCCTCACAGCAGTGTTACCTGCAGTGCCAACCTCTGCAGCTTTGTATTTCCTGACAGCTTATCCCAGCACTTGGCTGAAGTAAGAAGAACCATGCTCATAAATATGTTTATGTATCTTTCTGTGTGTGGGGAAAAAAGGCCTTGAAAACAATTACTATAACAGGTAATTTATAGTAATAGTAATGGCTGATATGGCTCAGTGGATTGAGTGCTGGCCTGTGAACCAAAGGGTCACAGGTTCAATTCCCAGTCGGGGCACATGCCTGGGTTGCAGGCCACGTCCCTAATTGGGGGCACACAAGAGGGCACCACTCATTGATGTTTCTCTCCCACTCTTTCTCCCTCCCTTCGCCTGTCTCTAAAAATAAGTAAATAAAATCTTTTTTAGAAAAATGTATAAGAATGTTTATCTCCATGTGCCAATAAACAGAACCAAGAAGTGTTCATTACTGGATCAAGGATATATTGTCAATAAGAGACAAAGTCTAGATTCCTGCTCACACATGACTCTTAAACCTTTGTTTTGTCTTAATCACTATATTAGACTGCCACCCCCAAGCAGGCTTCTCTATCCTTGGTTGGTAGTTGTATTTCCATGAAGTTACAGTATATATGGGACCTTGCCTCCAAGATTCTGAGTAGTTCGAGAATACTTTGGAGATACTCCTATCACTGCTAGATAAATTTCTTTAATGAAATCACAAAACCTTTGTCTCATCTTTTGTATATAGTTACTTTGGTTTTTTTCACTATCTGATAACTTTGGAGGTGTGGCAGTGGTTGAGCTACTGGTCAACTCGAAACAGATATAGTCATTATTTCCATGTTATAAAAGAAAAAAAAAAATGAGGTTTAATAGAATCATGGGCAGGCAAGATCAAAGTTAAGGTGTACTTGTCAGCAAAACTGCTTGTGGAAACTTCGTCTATATGTTGGTCAGCATTCTAGTCCACACCCAACATAGCTGTTAACTTGGATTGCCCTAAATAACTGTTTTCAGTGCAATCTCTTTCCTGTGACAATTCTCTCATGTAGAATAGAAACCCCAGTATGTTCCAACACATTCTGCCCTCTCTTAAAATCCTTTTTACTTCCCCCTGCATTAGTCAAAGTCCCTACATAAAAAAAAAAGAGAGATCTTTAGAATTTTATAGAAGTATTATTTTTCAGTAACGTGAGTAGGGTTAAAAACACCATGCTAGTGGTGAAGAAGCACTCAGGGACTCACAACAAGAGGTAACTATAATCACCTGCTGAGACAATAGAAACAATGAAGGATGGTGTTAGTGCAACTGGTGGAACAGGGGCTACCCAACAGGAGCTGTGGCTGTAGGAGAATGGATGCTCTCTCTTCAGTGAAGAAACAGGGAGGCAATAGAAGAGATGAATACTCTGATTCTCTCACTTTCTCTCTCTCTCTCTCTTTCTCTCTCTCTCTCTCTCTCTCTCTCTCCCTCCCTCCCTCCCTCTCTCTCTCTCTCCCTCCCTCCCTCTCTCTCTCTCTCTCTCTCTCTCTCTCTCTCTCTCTCTCTCTCTCTCTCTCTCTCTCTTTCTCATCTCCCCATTCTGCAATCAACTGTTGGGACTTCCATTAGCTGAATCCAACCAAGATACAAACTAGGATGATTTAGGGCACAGAGTAAGAAAGAGAAAAACAGAGAGTCGATCTAAAGGGCAAACAGAGAAGCACCAGTACACCTCCCATCAAAACTACCCTCTCAGTAAAGTGTGAGCGTTTTCTACTAAAGCTATGATCCAAAAATTCCACTTCTTGGTACATAGTTAAGAGAAGAAAATGCATATGCCCACCAAGCCAAATGTACAAAAATGCTCACAGCAGCCCTAACTGGTGTGGCTTAGGTAGGTGCAGCTTCATCACATAACCAGAAGGTTGCTGGTTTGATCTCTGGTCTGGGCACATATGACCCCCGCCCCCGCCCAGGAGCATTTGGGAGGCAACCAATTGATAGTTCTCTCTCACATTGATGTTTCTCTCTCCCTTCTTCTCTCCCTTCCTTTCTCTCTAAAAGCAAAAAAAAAAAAAAAAAAAAAAAAAAAAAAATGTCCTGAAGTGAGGATAAAAAGTATGTTCATAACAGTTTTATTTAAACTAATAAAACCCTGGAAACAACCCAAATGACTACCAACAGTAGAATGGGTAAATTGTGTTATATTTATAGACAATTATACAGTAATGAAAAAGAACAAGCCACTGATAAATGCAACAACATGAATGAGTCTCAATGATATAATGTGAAGCTGAAAAAGCCAGACACCTAGGAATACACACTGAATGATTCTATTTATAAAAAGTTTTAAAATAGGCACACCCAAGCTCTGGTGATAGAAGTCAGAATAGTGTTTACCTTTTAGTGTGTGTCGGAGGGAAGACAGAACTGAGCATTGACTGGAAAAAGACAGGAAGGAACCTCTGGGTAGTGGTTACTGGGGTATAGGCACATGTAAAAATTTATTGAGCTGAACACTGAACACTCTTCAATTCATACAAGTTATATTTCAGTTCAAGCAACAATAACAACCATCAGTGCTATGATTACTACTCTCCCATGTACCAGCATCATTCAGAATTAGGTTGTTTGCCAGGTAATAACAGCAAGTGAAAGATTTAACCAGCAAACTCTTCTTTGTAAACTGAACATTTTTCACTGATAACAAAAAAACAAACAATATTAAAAATAAAAGGACAAAGACAAAAATACTTTCAACTCCAGAAACCATTTGGGCTGTGAATCCAACTTTCAGAGACAATATGGGACAGTGGGTGGAGTTATTATTTTGGGGTGGGCAGACCTTGGGGCCCCTCAAATCATGCCTGGCTGGCTCTTGTTTGTGTAAGGCTGGCTCAGAGCTCCAGCCTACTATGCTACCATGCCACACAGGGTTAAAGATTTAGACAACTATGACAGATAATCTATTTTTATAAAAATTGTCCCAAAATATTGCATGACTGATTTTCAAACAGAATTTATTTATTTTTTGCCTGGTAAATTGGGTAGAACATAGAATTGAGTGAAATTGTCCAAACTTCCCTGGCTTTCTGTTTTCTCACTTACTATTAGGTTGGTTTTCAATGCAACAGTCAATGATATTAACATTTCTAAACAGGTGTCCTATTACATGGTATTTTAATATCTTGACCCGTGAATAAGAATTAGACAGATATCTTTACTACGCTGCTATCTCAATGGTCCTGATCCTATAGTGAAAGAAAAACCACACCCCAAGAATAAATTGTTCACCTTAAGAGTGAAATTAATGTCTCTAAGCACCATGGCTTCATTTTGTAAATCACTTCTCCATGGTATATTACTGGGCAACCGAAGAAACTACAACTGGTGTTGGTACTATATGGAAGCAAAGGTTTTAAGGATGTTCTCAAGACCAGAAAAGGAATTTGGGCTATAATTTATGTGATATTTACATGACCCATGAACTCAGGGCTACAGTAGCTTGCAGACACAGAACACACAATATCTCCCTAACCGATTCCAACAATATCTGTGAGAGCTTCACCCCAAATTTTTCTCAATTTCATGAGGGATTCCCCAGTAGTCTTCTCATATGTGTTCCACGAACAGACCCACAAGGCTACTGTCCGTTGTTCACCCATTCCCTCCTTCCCAGCCAGCTCACTCTGGGCATGCCTCCTGCAGACCTGTGCTGTGCTGTGGAGCCCTGATGTGCCGCTGAGGGCAGGGTCATCCGTCAGAGTTGTGAACGGCATTGCTGCTCATGTCCCGGTGTCTTCCCAATGGCACAGAGAAACTTCAGTGAAACTGCTGTTAGCTTTTCTTCAGCATCTCATAAAATACATGCTGCATACAAAGGAGTATCATACGTAAATATTCTGAAATAATAATACTAATGAATTAAATAAATAAAACAAGCCTCCTGTATCCAAAGCATTCTCACAGCTTTGAAGCCTCCTCTCCATTCCTAAACCCTTTCCTCTGCTCTCAGCGTTCACAGTTAAACTTTATCTGGGACTTACTATTTGAGGACTTTTGATCTCCTAAGTGAAAGAAAGATCTTGGTCACTTCCCCTGCCACTGAAAAAGGATTAGCTAGGGCCAAACTAGAGGGGAGACCAGATTGGAGCAGTTTGCCCTAAGCAGGATCTCACGACAACCAAATGTTCATACCCCATTTTAGACCTTTCTGTTCTTCCCTTTATTATTTCTATCCTCTACTTCCTTTGGCTTATTCTGTTGCTATTTTCCAACCTTTTCCATTGAATAATGTTTCAGGTATTAGGTTTCAAATCCATTTTCCTGTGTCCTGCTTTGTGAGGACAGTTCCACAAACAACACAGTTCTCTGTTGTCAGAAGGCCTACTGTTAGTTTCCATCAACAGGGGCAACCCGGGGAAAGAATGGATGGCAAGGGAAGAGGAGGAGAGACTTGCTCATCTATGCTTGTTAATTTTACTACCAGATCACCCTACCTTGGCCTTTTATCCTGGGGACAGAAGAATAAAAGCTCGCAGCTTCCCAGATGCTCCTACTACCAGCTTCATCATGCCCCTTCTCAGCACCAGGTAGACAGTGCCTATTCCTGGTGTGTCTGAGCCCCAACAGCATAGGAAGGGCCTCTCTCGATGTTCTGAAGTAACAGTACCAAGTGGACAGCACCCCTTATTTAGAGACTAGAGAGCCCCATTCTATGTGTCCCTCCTCCAAGCCCCTAACATACCAGCAGCAGCCAGACAGGTAGCAACATTCTTGACTTTTTGAATCCTAATTCTGTAGGCCCCCCTCCATGAACTTCTAGATTTTAATAATCTTAGCCTCTTCTTTTTATCGCTCTGCCCCTAAGCATGATAACAGGTTTTCTGTAATGATCCTTTTTAATGATCTCCTTTGTTTTTTCAGTCCTCCAGCACTTGATTAACAAATTCCCCATATTACATTCTCCCTGTTGAGATAATGGCTGATTTGTTTTCCTGGATGAACCCCAACCAGTGTAAGAGCTCAGCTTATTTATTTCATGCTTTTTCCTATTATAGAGATTTAAAGATTATGCTAGATTTTCTGTCGCCACTCTTTCCTAGCCACAACTACTTGGAACTACATCTCCCAGAACAATCTTCTCCATATGTTCTGTGTTTGAATGTGAATTAGAATTTCCTTCCCCAAGAAAAGAAGAGAGGCTGTTACTAGAAGCATGGGCATATGCCTGATACAAAACTCACAGTAGCTTCTGGGTGATCTTGTGATTGTGTGCTTTTAAAAATTAATCCCAAGCTCTTTTCCTTTACTTCATTTACTCCTTCATTGGCCTCAGTATTGAAGTATATTTTATGAAGTCACCTGTAAGCTTTGAGAGGTAGGCGTTAAAAGAATAAATAATTCCTCTTGCATGACATCATCTTCCAAAACAAGGATCCTTTATTTTCTACATGATGTCCCTGACTCTGCTTATTTCAGAATGCTAATGATAGGCTTATGAAATCAACATGTTGGATTATGTATTTCTATTTTATAAATGCAGAGTAAGTTAGGAATGCCAAAAGGCAATGTCTCAATCCTTCTGTTTCTGCCAACTTATTTGCCTTATGGACTCAAATATGTTGTTCTCGAAGCAGATGGCTCTCCATACCACTCCAGGTTATTACATAAGAAGGTGGGGTGCAGTGGATTGAGTATGTTAATTCCCAGGAAGACTAACATGATGCATGTGACAAAGCCCCAGGTGTAGGGGAAGGAACAGAGCTCCTGAGCCAGATACGCCTGGGTTTAAATCCTGGGTCTGCCTCTTTCTCATCATGAGTAGTTCAGCAACTCAGTTCACTTGGCCTCCATTTTCTCTTCTCTAAAAACAGAGATAATAATATCTGCTCTGTGTGCACATGGGAAATTTGAGTGATGTGTATATTAAACCACTGGCACATACAAGATACACAATGAGAGATTTGCTGTTTTAGAATTTCTGTATTAAAGAAACAGAGTTTCTCCTATGCTTCCTCACAAATGGCATTTGCTCTGAATTGAAGCAGTCACCTGATAAGATTTCATGTCAGCACAGGTCAGCAATCCTTTTCAGGAAACTTGTCACAATGGTTGTTATCACTTTAAACACAAACAGACTGAAAACCCAGTCTGTAAAGGATGATGCTTATGTGGGTTTTATTTCTCATGGCACTGAAATCTTGATTCTGGTGGTCTATCTGGGTTCAACCTTCAATTACCTAAGAAAAGGTCTGTACTTGCGTGTGTGTGTGTGTGTCTGTTGTGTTGGGGGAAGATTTAGGATGTTAAAAGAACCCCAACATAATTTGACAAAAATTACTGAACACACTCAATGAAATGAGAACTGCATAAGAATATTTAAACAATTAATTTAAATATACTTACAGAAAAACAAATGACAAATAAGTAATGGGGAATTCAGAGTCATTTCCAATTTTGACCCTGAAGAGCAATTAGTAAATTTATGACAATAATCAAGGAAATGGTTCAATCGAAATACCACCTTTCATATTCTGCTCGGTATGCTGTGTGTCCTACACAAGCAGAAGGGAAGGGTGGTTTTTGAGTTAGAGCCTTTGTATTGTTTTCAAAGCTTTTATCTTAAACAAATTTTAAAGATGACATTTGTATTAATTTACTTCTTCCATAGCTGTCAGAGTCAACCTCGGGAAGGGAAAACCCTGCCTCAGCTGTATCAGCTCCCCCACTTTCTGCCCTCAGACCTCTCTGACACCTGGCGTTGGATGCCTATGGGAACCCGGTCAGTTCTAATGTCCGCATAAATCTGATTGGTTTTCTACAGGGTAACCTTGGCCAATGAAGAGTTGGAGACAGTGGGTGAATCCCCCTTCTAATGACAACTCAGAGGCAGATCCTACATGACCCCTACGAGTCACAGTGGGACTGAGCCTCAGTTGTCCACTGAAATGCAGAGTCGCAACCCTCACTATTCCCAGAGGGCTAGCTCTGAGACTCTCCTGTTTAACCACTTAACCCACAATATCGTTTAAACATTTCCCCTCAAAGTTGCGGTCCCCGAATCTGTTTCCCATATCTTCTTTCATCACCCTCAGTAAACTTTTTCTCCCAAAATTTTTACTCAGTATGGCTTTTCTGTCAGCTGGAAAATATCACCAAACCCTCAGAAATAGAAAACGATGGCACCGGGTGGCACCTTCCTGGCAAAATGCTCCTTTAATCTTCCCCTTTCCTGCTGGAAGACTTTGCAAGACCTGCTCCCTCCCCATCTGCTCTGAGTCAGGGAGCATCGTCTCTGCTGCTTGTATGTTTGCGCGTTACTGTAGGTGCTGCTGTGCTTTTCCCTGTTGCATCTCTCAGGGGTGGGTCAGGAGAATCAATCTGAAAAAGAGGAGAGACACCCATTTTATTATGACCTAAAATATCTTCTGTTCTCTAGTACGGCCATCTTTGCTTCCTCCTGTTAATTAGCCATATGTTTTCACTGGGTTTTATTTTGTTTTCACCACAGATAGTTTTTCTCCCCCTTCTGCCAAAACACTGGAGAATTTTTTCCCCTGACGACTTTGTTTATCTTACTTCAGCTCCCAATATAATCTCCCTTGTTCAGTATTTCTTTTCTTTACTTCAGCACACAGAAGCACAAAAAGAAAGTGAACTTTGGAGTCAAGAGTGGCTTGGGTGCTAATCAGAACTTTCTCATTTACTATCTGTGTGAATTTGAGCAGGTGTTTCTACTTCTGACCCTGTCTTTCTTTCCTTGTATTGTAAAATAAAGATAGTGTATAACATGGAGTCACAGAATTTTTGCAAAGAATAAATAACACTGGGGAACACAGTTTTCATTGAGTTACATCCAACACTTGTTTTTGACTAACTTTTGGCATCTGAATCCAAAAATGATCCCAGTTTTTCTCTATCACATCACTTTTTAAGATACAGGATACCCTCCCTTTGTCCCCAAAATCATACAAAACATACATACAAAGGAAAATTTTTAAAAATTACCGGAATATACTGTTTATTTAATTTTATTCATATAAAGGCTATATATTTTACTATAAGTCAAATTGTGTACAAGTAGTAAAGTTCTGCTACCAAACATACATATTAAGGTATTTTATTTTTTAAATAACAGGCTAGGAGGTGCCAAAATGAGATACTTGAAAAAGTCTCCTTCAGTTGGCAAAGCTTTAACAAATTGCTTCATGAGACCCAGTTTTATATGCAGAGCTGGGAATATAATATTCTTTCTGTCAACAAGTGGCTCATGTAGAATGTTTGGATCACCAGGTTTGAGGTCAGATCTTGGAGGCCAGTTTGACTCCACCCAATGCCTCTCACAATCTCTGCTGTCCCACATACACAGAAAACAGGGGTACTTCATGTATCCATGTTGCTAACCAAGAAGGAAGCAGACCATCTGAAGGTCAACACAGGTGATCCAATTGTGCTTGTGATATTGCAACAGACAATGACTCTCTTTATGTCTCCATATTCTTCATGAAAACAAACTGAATGGCCAGTTGGGACTGCACTAAGTAAGTTGCCATTGTGGGGGAGGACATGCTCTGCTTTGAGCTATCGATGAATAGTCGCCATTCAGTTGCATTCTGGATTGGAATTTCCAATTCCTCCATTCAGCCATGTATGTTATGGCAATGCACAAAGCCACCATCATTTTGAAAGTCCTGCAGAAATGCACTTTCTCTTCATTGAAAGTACGATGACTTTGCTCCTTTTTCAAGCAAGTTTTTCTCATGCAGTCTTGATGCTAGGACTTCTGAAGCATTTTTGGATAGTCCCAAGTATCATGCCAAATCATTCAACTCTTGTGCTCAAATCCCTTATGAACTGAGTCATCTTCAATTTCAAAATCTTCATCATTGCCGTCACTTAGTTCTTCACCATACTCCTGTTTTTCGAAAGAGGGTGGTTCAATGAAAACTAGCACTGGGATTTCAGTTGAATGAGGCACTGGGTGTAAAGCTGATGGTAGACTAGGATACTCTATTTTACTTTTTTTTTTTTTTTTTGCTATATCCTGATGTTTTCACTATACAAAAGTAACAGTCACTTGAATGATCTCTGGGCTCGCGCCAAACCATAGGTATACCAAATGGCAATTTATCACGTGTTCCCTTCATACACATCCATAAACTCTCCACATACTGCTTGCACACATTGTGAGGGGCCCAAGACTAATCTTGGTCACCAAGTTTTACTTTAAAATATGTAAAATAGGCTTGCCTGAAATATGTGCTTATGTTTGTCCTTTGGGAATGGTAAAACTGCCACAGATATAACAAAATGAATCAGTGTTGTATAGACACTGGCAACAAAAAATAGCAGAGGCAGACATGATCTGAAGGAAAGGAAATAAGTATGTATGTAAATAAAAAAATAAATTCTGCTAACTTCTTGTATACAGACAAGAACTCAGACTACACTTCGGAATACGGTTCACTATATAGAGCGACACACAACCTCTCACCACACTGTCTCATGTGTAACTGAATAGCCTAGACAAGTATGAACCTGTCGTTGGTCTCCAAGGTCATCCTCCATCCCTCCCCACTCGAGAGAGGTTTGCTCTCAGCCAATAGGAGAGCACTAGTGCTTCCCTCCCTCCAGGCTTGATCCAGCCTAGAGTGGTAGCATTAAGATAAGCTGTAGAGAAAAACTTGGCGTAATAGAAGAAAACTAACTGCAGTTGTGAAATCAGCATGCCCATTTAAATCTAAAACAGCTGAAAAGTTGAACTCAACAGGAATTTTGTTAAAAATTGTTCCCCTGTGTAATGTACAGGGTAAATGCTCACAAAATGACTCTTTATTTCCCTCTGTTAGTAACCACATTTTACTTGAATACACAGTCAAGAATACCTCACACTACTTGTTTATTATAGCTAAATCTGTTTTTTCCAGCCAACTCTGCTACCCTTCTCCTAGGTTTGATGCTCACGCTGTTTAGGCTACCCCTTGATCCATTTTCAGTGAATGCCCTTGGCCTCTTACAAAGTGTCTTGTATGTTATCATAGGAGTTCTTCATTGCTGACTATTGAAAAACATGTAATACTTCATACAGTTCCTGAGAGTCAGGAAGCCAGGAGCACCTTAGCTGGTTAGTCTGGCCCAGGGTCTCTCACAAGGTTGTGCTCAAAGAGTTGGCTGGGCTGCAAGGCATCTCAAGGCTCTACAGGGCCTGGAGAACATAGCATCTGTCATAAAACCCATTCGCAATCAAGCAAATTGTGTAACCTCAAGTTGTGGTCATCATAATGTGTATTGATTGACTCACTGTGAGCTTATAATCAGGCTCCTCCCACCTAGACAAGGAATTCCTACATTTGGACCCAATTGTTCTTCTGATTTGGTTTGAAGTTCACAAAACCTAATTTTTGGACTGTGAATGTTCACCTTATCTCCATGCCAGGATTTTTCTCATGAAGCCACTTTGCATGCATTCCAGCTGCTGAAAATGAGCCTAGCAGGTTTAGAGTCCTGCACCATCTAGTTGAGCAGAGATGATCAGGGCTTGCAATGTATTCAAAATCCATTTTAACAGTTCTCTCACTGACTATGGGGGAAAAAAAATATGTTGCTGGCTGCCTTCTGTCTGCTCTTTCAAATCTTTTCTTCAGTGTTCTGTGTCTAAAAGGCTGACCTTCGTGCACTCCATCAGCAGGCTCCCTTGACTTCAGGCTTCTCAGCTAGGGTCTAGTCAATTAGAAGCTTTGGAAGGCGGTTGAAAGAGCAGGAAGAGAGTGAGGTTGGGATATTTATCCCCCAGCACCTTCCTGGCCAGACTGCAGCATTAACTATGTCTCCCTACCAAAGGTCACACACAGCTCCTAGCAGGAGGTCTTCTCAGCTCCGTTCTCTTTTCCAGGTTCTGAAGTCACAATCTCCCCCTGCCCATTCAGGCTTAGAAATGATAACTGTTTTACCACATTTACTAACTCCAGGTGCTTCATTTTCATCTTTTTCCCCTAATCCCTGCCCACAACCTTGTAAATTGTCCTTTCTTAAACTCTTCCCCATACCCGGTTTGAATGTGTCCCCTATTTTCTGACAAGACCCTACCTGACAGCTGCTGTGAAGTGGCTGCTTTTAACAGCTTAGCCTCCCAGGCTTCCTGCAGATGTACTGTAAAGTATTGTCACAAGTAATTAAAAATATGTGACTATTGAATTACCTAGTAGTTATTTGAGTGTAGCAGGAGTTTTAATTTCTAGAAAATCTATGTGAATAATCATTCATTGCCAAAAGCTATAAGAGCTGAATATTTATTAATTAAGGGTTATTCATATTAAATCCAGCAAAATGTTTTATGATTTAAAATAATAGGGAACAGCCTTGACTTGGTGTGGCTCAGTGGGTTGGGTGTTGTCCCACAAACTGAAAGGTCTCCAGTTCAATTCCCAGTCAGGGCACATGCCTGGCTTGCAGGCCATGTCCCCAGTTGGGGGCTGCAAGAAGCAACCGATCAAAGTTTCTCTTGCACATCAATATTTCTCTCCTCTCTCTCCCTCCTTTCCCCTCTCTCTTTTAAAATAAATAAATAAAATCTTAAAAAAATAAAGTAATAGGTAACTTGTATTAAGTACTATGTGAAGGCATTACATCAAATAATTTACATTTTTAAAAGTTCTTGCAAATTCTAAATTCTTTTATCCTCACAATTATTCTGAGGTATATTATTTTCGCTATTTGGCAGGTGTAAAAATTGAGGCTTAGGGAGAAGAACCTTGCCCCATGCCACATAGGCAGCCATTGCTGAAGCTGGTATTCAAATCCCAACCATCAGAATCCAGAGCCTACAGGCTACAGGCCACTCAATTTCCTCTTTAGTTAATGAAGAAATAACTTTAAAGAAAGACAAAGGTATGTCTCTGTTTAAATGGGAAACATTTGCTAATTTCTGTATGGTATAAATAGGCTGTTTAGAATTATAAATTACACTGCTACTTGTAAGAATTTTATTTTATTTACTCCATGCTTCGTAGTTGATTCTGTGTAATAAAGGGAGCCAGAGCTATTGTGAATTTCAAGTGTGGCCCACAAATACAAATAGTTCTGAATTTACCACACATGTAGGAGTCTAACGATACTAACTCTATTGCTTAGCAGTTCCCCAACTGGGAAGCTGTTAGTCTTGGGTCTTCTTATAAATCTCCTTATAAATAAGGGTTGTGTTTACACAACCTGGAAATACTGGATTTTTTTATTGAATGAGTCATTGTTTTGGGATAATATAAATAGAGCCAGTGTTAAGGAAAAGGGTTTCTTTTTTCTAGTAAAGCTTTGAACTTTAAAACAGCTGCTTAGCTTCACTCCAGAGGTGTTTGCATTTCATTGACAGATGGAGTAATTTCAAAATGGTTTTTAATCAATATATACTAGGCAAGCAGTTGAGAATTATCTCTAGGAGGAGAGGGGGAGCAGAAAAAATGCAACTTAACCATGGTTTCTTATTTATTTTTTTAGAATCTGTAATTAAATAACCACCACAAGAACCACATGTTGGGATGTGAAATTCTATGCAATGGTCCATATTTAAAGTTGTTTATTTTCATGCCATTTTGTAGTTTATGTTTGTATGTTCTTGTAATTTCATTTTTTTTAAAGACAAAGCACTGTGTCTGTAGCATAGTTTTACCCAAATTCATGCCCATGTTACTCTTTACTTTGGCTTCTCTAAGAGGTGTCAAGTTATTAAATGTTATATATAATTCATATGTTAGCAATATTTCCAGAAATTTAAAAATAAAATCCACAAGACGTTATTATTGCCATTTTTATATTTCCAATGTTCACTTAGATATAAACACGTATTAGCCATCTTCTTTGTTCTTCATTTCTTCTAGAATTCCTCTCAGAACATTTTCCTTTTGTGTGAAATATATCCTTTAGAATTAATTTCCTGAGAGGTTGCTGGATGCATATTTTCTTTTCTTTTTTTTTTTTCTGTTTTTGCCCGTAAATGTTTTTATTTTATATTTATTCATGAAGTATATTGAGTGGCTATAGAATAGTAGTTTGGTAATTACTTTCTAAGCACATTTCTAGTATTATCCCACAGTCTCTGGCTTCTGTTCTGGCTGTTGATAAGTCAGCTGTCAGACTCAGTATTTTGAGCCACAGGGGACTCTGTTCTGTGCCAACAGGATTTCTTTGGGGGACTGAATGGATTTTACCCTCAGATACTGAGAGTGGTACCTCGGCTGACACCCCATAGCTGTCAACCTTACTGGAAATTGCTCTCAACTGAAGACATCCATCTCAACCAAATTCATGTCCCATTTCTGGAAGCTGGCTGTATCTAAATACTTTTCTGTCCCACAAGTCAGGTGAGAGGAAAGGCTGCCAGCTTTGAGTGAGGCTTAGAGTAGGAAATGGCTGGGTGCAAGTGATCTTGCCATTTGGGCCATCTGACTTAAGTATATCAAAGATTAAAAAATGGTGTAGGAATGGTGTTTAAGGCAAGTCACACCAGAAGAATCACACTTAGAGTTCTGAAACAAGGTCATGCCAGCTACAGCATAGAATTATATTTCTTGTTAAAAACTGCTTAAGTGTGCTACTTGGTCCTGATAAAGACTACGTGCCTGACCATGAAGTATAAAGTGACCACATGCATAAAATTTCTAAACAGAAGCTAGATTCTGCCAGACACACCAAACTGGGCAGGCCCAGAAACGACAGTTCATAACTAGAAGTGAAATATTAGGATCAAAGGCAAGGCATGGCCAAAGGAACAAAAGTGAGGCACTAGAAGGTGGACCCATGCCACCCATCATGACCCCACCAGTGCCTCCTTCAGTGTCAAAGCTGAAGAAGGTGGAAGAGAGCCAAGCTTGGTTCAGAGAGGGGCTATCTCAAGACCTTACTGGGTATAAGCTAACACTGGACTTTGGCCACACTGCATCCCTCTCAGAGATGGATGTGAAGGTGAGATCCATGAGGTGAAATCCCCCCAATGAACAGAACTTTAGGTAACACATCTCACATTCTTCCATCAAAAGAGATATACTCTATGCATGGACTCAACAAATAGCTTAGCTGGTTAGTCAGAAGCCTGGAAGAAGAAATATTAGCTCAGGGACAAGAAGGTCTGGAATAGAAGCATGTGGATAGATGTTTGGTTTTGAAGAAAGAAAATCTTTGCTTTTGCCTTGCATTGTTACTACTACCATGGAATATCCTCCAAGGAAGAGGCATTAAACAACAAAATAGAGAGTATGACACGGCCAGATGACATCAGTGAGCCCCTGTCATCAGCTATTCCAGTGCTGGAACAATGGGCTTATCAATGTGGAACCATGGAGGCAGGGAAAGAGGCTGGGCCTGGGCCCACCATAATGGATTTCTACTCACTAAGGCTGCTGGTGAATGTCAAGCCTGCCAGTATTATTCACTAATGCTGATTCCCTTATACAGAAGTGTCCCACAAGGACATCAACAGTCCACTTAGCAGTGTAAGTTACCTCCGTTGAACCCATCCCATCCTGGAAGAAACAAAGATTCATTTCGACTTGTCAGCAACACATATTCTATATATGACTTCTTATGCTCAGAGCCTCAACTAGCACCATTATTTGAGGACTTACAGAATTAAAATCACCCAAATGGGATTCCCACATAATATTACATCAGATCAATGGACGCACTTTTATGACAAATACTATGCTTTGATGGGCAAATACCCTGAGATCCATTGGATTTACAATATATCACCCACCGGCTTCAGACTCGAGTGACATAAATGCTGAGTAATCTAGGGGATTGGGGGAGACTTAGTGTCTGAGAAAAGAGGGTTCAAAGGGTCCATACCTTGATGCTACAGGGCACTAAGAAAGCTGTGAATAGCAGTAGAAAATTCTGGCACATTTCCAGAGGCCTAATAGTATAGTTTAGTCAGATATAGCAAGGACAAGATTAATACCAAAGTTCTAAGCAGAGGTAGAGAGAACCTGAGAAGAGTGTGTAGACCAACCTATACCTCTCTCAACACTATGATGTTTGTAGCTCCCTGGGTGGAGAAAAGCAGTAAGGAGAGCCAAGCCGAGAACAGCCCAGATAGGCAGTTTGACCTTTGAATTAATGAGTTTAAATCCTCAGTAGAATCACCAAGTTTTAATTACTTGTACTGTTTAGAAGAGAGCATATTACTTTTCAGCGGCAAGATTAGGAGCTTTTTAACATCAGCAGAAATGATGGCACCAGAGCTAAGTCAAGCTCAGTAACTGAAAATGCAAAGTTACAATTCTGCACAGCTAAGTTGTGACTACTTCAAAACACTGCACGTGTAATCTTGCATGTGGGTACTCTGACAAGCAGCTTTCAGAATCTCCTGAGACTTGACTCAAAATTATCCATCCTGGTTTATTTTCATGTGGGGGGGGGGGAAGTGTGTGATAATTTAATCAAGGAGGGGAAGATAAATTCATCTTATTTTTTTTTTAAATCCATTTTTTTTTTGCCACCATTCAAATGACATTTAATGATTCATTTATAGGCACAGACACCTTTACAAACACAAAATTCGGCAGAACTGCAGAACAGCAACACTTATATATTACTGATAGAACGGGACACTTGTTCAACCACTGTGGAAGACAGTTCGGTGGGTCCTCAGAGAATTGTCAAGTTAAGCACAGAATCACCACATGACTCAGAATTACCATTATTCTATTCATAGGTATAAACCCCAAAGAATTGGAAACAAGTACACAAATATCACAGCAGCATTATTCACAATAGTCTAGTGCTGGAAGCAACATAAATGTTTTTCAAAAAAAGAATGGGTAAATAAAATGTGGCACATACCATATAATGGAATATCATTCAGTCATAAGAAGGAAGGTAGTACTGATATATGGTACAATACAGATGAAACTTGTATACATGCTAAGTGAAAGAAGCCAGTCACAAAAGGTCACATATTACATGATTCTATTTAATTTAAATACAAGCAAATCCATGAAGACAGAAGGCAAACTGGTGGCTTCCAGAGATTGTGGGGAGGAAAGATTGATTAGTGGCTCCTAATGGTTATAGGATTTCTTTTAGAAAGATGAGAATGTTCTGGAATTTGATAGTGGTGGTGGTCTCACAATGTCATGGATGCACTTAATGACACTGAATTGTATACATAAAAATGATTTAAATAGTAAATTTTATGTAATGTATAGAGCCAATAAAACATCCTCAAAACTCAATTAATAAATACTTTCTTGCACCCACGAACCATTTTACTTCTCAAGGAATGTTTCCTGCAGTACCAACTAAAATGGGTCACCAGTTTTTACTTGTGGGAGGCAACCTAACTCTGACTGCGCTGAGTAAAGTTGGTCAGCTGTTTTACAAGGAAAACACCTGGCACCAAATACTGGCCTCTTTAAAGAACTGCCAGCTAAGCCTCTTTCCCAAGGTAAATTCAGGGAGAAGTGCTATGAGTCCAAGCTTGCCAGGTTGGTGTGGGCCACACCCAGCAGTTAATAAGTTGTTCCGAACTCCACATGCCCCATCTCAATAACCAGTTTTCTTCCCAGTTTGTAGGTTCCCATAATCATGTGGCTACTCAAATGAAAACAGCAAAAACCACTATCAATTTGGAGATGAGAAAAAGTCCAGAAAAGGAAGAAAAGTCATGAAAATATAAATTTAGCTTGAGGTGTTCCATGAACACAAGGCAGAGACCTAGAATTAGGGCTTGTTATAAATTTCAAAACTGGTAAAATAGTGGCTTCTCTGAAAGCAAAGTTGTTTGGATAAGGAAATTTCTCAAGCTTCCATCTGCATGAGTATGAGGGAATGAATCAAACAATGCAAAATTTTGAAATTCAAAACAAAATTTTGACTTTTTGGCCCACCCAGTGACAATTGATTAGAATAGTTTACCATACTATAAATCTGAGAACACTGACCTATAAGTACTATGGAAAACTAGAGCTTCCTCTACCCCAAAATCATAGTTAAGACTACTAGCTTTTGTGTTAGAATCAGTCAGCAGTCAGTGGGGGTGGGGTGGGGGGGAGTATAGAGAGGTAGGCAGGAGCCAGATAATGTAACACCTTGAAGTCTGAAATTTCTTGTATGTCCAATTAAAAGATGTTGCAGTTTTAAGCAGAAATATTGACATCATATAATTTACATTAACAAAAGATCAACAGCTCTCTCTGATGTGGAGAATAGACAGACTGCAGAAACCTGAAAACAGAAGCAAGAATAATTCCTACGACAAAAGCTAGATGATGGTGGCTTGGACGAGGGTGGCAGGGGCTGACATTGGACTGGGTTGGTGGGGAGGGTGACAGTTGAGATCTGGAGAAGCAGATGGATTCAAAATGTTTTTAGGAGAAGAGTCCATAGCGCATGTTGATGGAATAGAACATGTGGGCAGTGAGCAGACAGGGAGGAGTCAGGAATCACTGGGGAGATTAAGAAGGCTGCAGCACCTGGACTTCTGTTGCTATCGGCAAAGCCAGTGCCCACCACGTAGAAAACCTAAACTGCATCCTATATGGTCATGCTATGAGAGAAGAAAATGGTATCTCATTACATATTTTAAAATTAATAGTGAGGTAAAACACTTGTTCATGTATTTGTTGGCCATCTGTGTTTCCTATGTTTGTTAATAGAGTGTTCTGTTTTCTTACTGGTGTGTGAGACCGGACCATCAATCCACTGGAAACCCTTTGCCTTCCTTAACTTTCTTGACACTGCCCTCCTCTTCCACACTGACAATTCCTGCTCAGTCTCCTTCCCAGCCTCTGTGTCCTCCATAATCTCCCTGGCTCCACTCCCACCTTGTCAAGCTTCTGCTTTCAGCCCTCTTCTCTTCTTTTGATGAGTGTCCCCAGGTGATATCTTCCATTCACATAATTCAACTATGTTCTCCACATTATTCATACTAAAATCTTTATATCCAACCATAACCTTTTTGCAGATGTTCAATGCTGACTGTATACTCTGCCTTTTCATCTCTACCTTCACCTGACACATTTATTAAAACATCTCTAAAATAAAATCTCACCCACTCATTTTTTTCCTGCCAACTTCTCTTTATTTTCTATTTCCATCAATGGTACCAAAATTATCTGAATATCTCAGATTATAACTTCCTTCAACTGTATATTCACTTTTTCAATGAACATTTATAAAGTATCTGCTATGTACCAGGCACTGTGCAGGACCCTAAAGTTTGTATTCCCTAATCTCCTTCCCTGTATTAATTCTATTACTGAATCTTGTGAATTTTCTCTTTGTGATAACCACTCAGATTTATTACCTCCTTTCATTCCTGATGCCATCATCTTAAATTAATATCTCCAGCAGGTCTTTTACATCTCATCCATAGTCTCATCACACTCGTAACTCCTCGCACCTGAGCAGATGAATAACTGTAGAACATAGCTCTGATCATATCACTTCCTTCTTAAAACCCGTCTTTGACAGCACATTTCTAAGGAAAACAAAAATTTAACTCTTCAACTTACATTAATGGTCATTAAACCATCTGCTCTGCATCCCATTTGCCATGAACACACTTGCATATGCGGCTTTCCTCCTTCTTTTTGTATCTTATTACTTTACTTACTACATCTTTTTTTTATAAAGGCATACTTTAGAACCTTTAAAATGAAGAGAGTTTAAATGTACTATGGATGACTTTTGACAAATGTATACACTCATAAAACCCACAGTCAAATCAATACACAGAATATTTCCAGTAAACAAAAAATTATCTTGTGCTTCTTTTCAATCAACTTCAACCCCAGCCACAGGCAAATACTGTTCTGATTGTTATCAACAGATTACTTTTGCCTTTTTCTTAGATACCATGCAAACAAAATCAAGTATACGCATAGTGTACTTTTTTGTCAGGTTTCTTTATCCAAATGTAATGTCTGCAGAATGTGTGCAGGTTTTTCCTTGCATCAAAGGTGTATTCCTTTTTTATTGCTGAGTAATATACCTTAATATATAGAATATAATTTGTTTATTAAGTTTCTTGTTGATGAACATTTGGATTGTTTCCAGTTTGAAGTTATAAAATCACTGCAAATATTTACATACAAGTTTTTTTTTTGTGGTCCCATCTTTTTATTTACTCTGGATAAATACTTAGAAATAGGATTTTGGGGTTCTCTGGTATGTATATGTTCACTTTATAAGATATTATTATACAGTGTTCCAAAAACAGTTTTTCCATTTAACACTCCCTGTAGCAATGTATGAAAGTCTCACTTGCTTCACATTCTCACCTATATTTTCACTTTTTATTTTAGACGTTCTAGTTAGTGTGAAGTAGTAACTCAATGTGGTTTAATGTGCATTTCCCAGATAACTAATGATATTGAACACTTTTCATATGCTTACTGTCAATTTCTATATTTTATTTTGTGAAATGACCCTTCTAATCTTTTTTCCAATTTTTACTAAGTTTCTGTATTTTTATTATTGATATGTTGTGGCTCTTTATGTATCTGAATACAAGTACTTTATCAGATATATATATTGAAAATGTTTTCTAAGTCTGTATTTTACCTTTTCACTTTTAACATGACTTGTGATTAGCAGAAGTTTCTCATTTAGACAAAGTCTAATTCATTATACTTTTTTTTCATTTAATGTTAGTGCTTTATGGAGCCTCTCTGAGAAATCTTTGCCTAACTAAATAGGTAAACCTTTGCATGATTGTTTTACAGAAATAAACAGGTTGATTCTAAATGTTGCATAAAAATGAAAAAGAATTAGAATATCCAAAAATCACCTAAAAATGATAAGCAAATTTAGAGAAGAGAAGCTAGCTCAATTCGAGATTTTTTTTTCCCCCAAACAACAGCAATCCAGACAATGGTGTGGATTTGTGTAAGAATAGACCAATAGGTCATTGAAACAGAATAGAGTCCAGAAATAGACCCACACATATAAAGTCAGTTGATTTTTGACAAGAGAGTCAAGACAATTCAACAAATATAGAAAAGTCTATTCAACAAGTTGTTTTAGAATGGCTAAATAAATATATGTAAAAAATAAATATTAACTTTTAGTTTATACCACACACACACAAATTTATGTGGTGGACTGAGACCTAAAAATGAAAGCTAAACTATAAAGCTAGAAAACAATCTTACTATTTTCACCTAGTTTTTCTCTTTCCTATATTTTCTTTTGACAGATTACTTATATACTTCAAGGCTGAGCTCAAATATAATCTTCAGGAGCCTTTTATGACTGCTCCTATCACAAATAAGTACTATCTTTTCTAACTCTCCCAGCACTTTCCTTACACCATGGTAAATGCTGTATTATGTTCAAGTGTGTACATGTGTGTATATGTGGACACATCATAACCATCCTTCTAAATGGTGTGTTTTTGCCCAAGTTTTATTCTTCACTGAATCCCTTGAACCATGCAGCAGAGTATTTATTCATCCATAGTAAAATATCAATAAGCAACTGATCTCAAAAATATAATTCCATATCAAAGTATTTAGGGAAAAAAGAAGTAAAGGAGGGAAGAAAAAGAATGGTTTGCTGTTTGCTTATAGGATAGGGAAGTGGGTTACAGGACTGAGGTAAAGATAGATTAAATACAAAAAAAAATTAATAAATGTGTCAGCATACATTTACACAACTACTAATAATTTTAACGAGAACATCTCTTCAAAACTGAACAGAGTCTTTGCATGAGACTTTATCAAAAAATAATGTAAGCTTTACAAGTTTTTCTTTTGATACAAACCAAGAACATTCATAAATAACACTGTCTGGAGAAATCAATTAGCAGTAAATGTAAACTTCCCCTAAATAATTTCCTATATACTTCTATTTATAGCAAACACTTAGGAGATTAGAATTGTGAATAATTTTGTTATCTTTGCCATTGTGGAATATTTTGCTCAGAAACCTATTTTTATATATAAAAAAACTCCTCAGTTTCTTTCAAAAAATTGCATTGTCTCAAAAAAGTTCAGTCAAGAACGTATTTAGCTTCATGTATCACCCTAACTCCAGAGAGGGTATGACATGGGAAAAGGAGAATTCTAATGAACAAGATGAAACAGGGAGAAAATAGTGATGGGAGATTTAAAGAACTGCTCAGATTTTTAATTTCAGTTGAACAATATAATAAAGCCCATTAAAATCTGAATTTATTTGTGAGAATCAATTTAGACCTCTCTCAATCAAGCCCCATTTATTCTCTGAAACCATACCTTTGTTTCAAAGACTGAATCGTTCCAGCTACATCAGTATCTCAGAATTCTCTTTCTTTTCATATAAAACTATACTTGTGTTTGTACCTAAGATATTTCTAAATAGCTAAGTAAAAATAGCTTTATTGCCATGGCACACTTATTGTAAAACACATACGGTCTACAAAGTATCTAAAAGAATAAAGCAATTGCTATCCTCTTACTGTTGTTCCTATCACTGCTGGTAATAGATTCTGTGGAAATACTGAATTAGAGGGAAAGCCATCATTAAAAGTCTTGATGTGATTTCACAGCCCTAGGCCACCTGGGTCACCTGCCTGCTCACTAGTCTTCCTCCCCGACTGGTTTCTCCTTCATTTGTAGCACATCCAGTTGTCAGCAAATTAAGGAAGAGGGAGGTGGGTAACTGCAACATCTAGGAGCCAGCCTCTGTTCTTTTCCAGGGAAGCCTTCGAATATTTGAAATGCATCTCCTTCTAGACTTCTTTTTCTCAGAACAAAATTTCCAGTTCCTTTAACTAGTCCTTATCTGACAAGTTTAGAAATAAAACCTCCTGGCTTCTCATCTATATACACAGTAACAACTTTTAAAGCAAAAGTTACCTTGCTTTTCTATTTACTTTCCATGTTATACATTAATGTATATTCTTTCTATTAAAAAAATTCAATTTTTATAACTGCTATTTCAGGAACCAAATAGAGTGAGCACCCCCCCACACAAAAAAACTCTTTATTCTTGATTTTTTTATATATGTTTTGTTCTATGTTTGTTATATGTTTCATCTATGTTTTGTTCTATCCCTGCTAAATGATAAAGAACAATTTTATTATATTTGATTAAACAAGTGAACATTCAAAATTTATAATATAATATATTTCCAAGAGTATCACTTTTAAATAAAGAACACTCACATAATGAATTATAATGCAATTCCTTTTTTACATATAAATACACTCTGGTTGTGTTATCTGAGATACTGTATTAAAAAATGTAAAACCTGCTCTGTGCTACTGTTAATGAAAGAAAAATCATTCTGAAACCAAAGTAATTCTGACTTTTGGGTAGAAAATCTCTGTAGATAACCTTCTGTGACTTTAGGTCTTTATTCATTGAAATTAATTTTTAATGATTAAAAGTATATACTCTGAATATATATGCATATTCCTCCACTGAGAATAAATATGTCTTCTACATTGTTTAATGTCTGCTGCAGCGTGTGATAGTGAGACGTGGGGGCTCGGCGGGAGAGCAGGTTTGGAGATGTACACGAAAACGACACAAGTATTTCTTACTAACATGAACATGGAAAACAGTTTTGAATCTTCATCTGTTAGAATTCATGATTTTTAAAGCAAAACCTGAATCTAATATCAGTCTCAATGCTTACTGAAATGTTTTATAGAGTTCACATCACGAATTACAACAATATGTCACTCAGAAGTCACATGACTGAAATAGCTAATTATTTCATATCTCATTGTTTACATATAATATTTTCTCATAATGACAAAAAATGAAACATCTCGGGAGTTGGATGAATTGGGCCAAAACTGGGGACATGAGGATTTACTCATCTATCCCTAATTCAACATTCAGATAATTATTTTACTTAAGCTATAATGAGAATCTTAGCCTATGCTGAACACTTCATCAGACCAGATACTAGATATGCATTCAATCATAAGACATTATTTTTTTAGTCCATTTAATATATCTTCACTCCAATTTCATATTATAGTTTCCAAGACCTCCATGTGTCCTATTTCTGAATGCTGAAAATATCTTTAGCCTAATCTTGTGTTTTTGCCTGAGTCAGATAATTTATTCTTAAGTATGACATGCTTCCTCAAGTTGTAAAAGCAAACATTTTCAAAAATAGGTATAGCAAAAGAAGGAGAAAAAAATTCCACACATCTATAAGTAAGTCAAGGCTAAGAATCTTCCAAATGATAAACTAGCTACCTGCTTGAGCATGCAAGGATGTACTTTTATATTCCATCTAATTTTATATCCTTGCATGCTCAAGCATATAAAACTCATCATATAATTAGCCATGTTTGGTGACTTCCAGCACTATGTCAGACTATATGCCATGACAAAGATAGTTTAAAATTTATTCAAGTTTGCTTCTAGAAAACAGTGTACCTTATAAGTGAAAGAGATTTTATACAAAAATAATGAGAGCCAGAAATGGGAAGGGCACTCTGCTAGGCCCAGAGTAAAAAAAACATGGTCTTTATTCCCCAGGAGGTTACAGTCCAGTGTCAGGATAGGAATTAAAATAAATCATTATAATAAAAAGTATGGTCTATGTGGCAAAAGCCATGTCTAAATATTGATTAATTTTGACAGGGATGGGGGTTGAGAAAAGCTTCCCAGAAGGAACTAACATTAAATTTGGCCTCAGAGGAGCAATTAAACAGAGAGAAGAAAAAAATCCTAAAGACTGGGATTGGTGATTTCAACACAGAGTCAGGAAAAAAGTAAAGAATATTCAGGAATCAAAATTGTGAATGGGTAAAATATATGGTGATTTGAAAACTGTAAGGCCAGACATTAGAGTAGAAAGGGGGTTGAGATGAGAGGTTAAAAGGCCTTGAGAAACAGACAGAGGTATGTCAGCTCTATTCCATAATCAATGCCCTAATTGGGAAGTAACACAGTCTGAGTTTTGCAAAGACAGTTCTCTTGGCAGTGTCTATAGCAATTAGAATGAAGACAGATCACAAGCAGGCGAGAAGTCAACTGCAATTGCCTGGGAAAGAGGAAACAAGGTAAAGTGGGCTTGAACTGAGGACGTGGCAATGAGAACAGAAAAGAGTAGATGATTCAAGAGACTGTAAAAATGTTACTAATAAAATATGGTGATGTGTCACAGGAGTGAAGGAGAGGCGGCTCAAAGATAATCTGCAAGGTTACTTGCCCCACTAATTTGGTGCACAAAGATCAGCCACAGTAACATCATTGTGATTTTGAAAAGCTCTTCCTTCATCCTAAACCATCCTATTTACCCTTTAGATACTCCAGTCCTCCTTCAAAGCTTGGGTCAATATCCTACTTCCTGCATCGCAGCTGCCCAGATTCCCTGCCCTATACTCATCCACACCCAGAATTCATCACTTCTATTGTAATTGCACAACATAGTATCTTTACTTCTGCTTTCTGTCATAAGTAATTACGTACATGTGTATTTCCCCATGTGTATGTAAGAACCTTGAGAAATTTTATTCCACTCATTTTTGTATTTTTCGTAATACCCAGTATGGTGATGTTCAACAAATAATCTCTATGACCATTTCATTTGTGACATTTCTGGATTTTGTCCCTGACTGAGGTGGTCCAGAGAGAAGCAATACTAAGTAATGACTCAAAATGTGATATGTGTACTGGGGAAGTATGGAAAATAATTTAGAATATGGAAGCTTTTTAATAGTTCCTGTTTTGTATTTGCAAAATGGAATAATACCCAAAAGTAAAAAAGTAAATAAATAAAATGAACTAGTGATACATGTAAAAAATGTAGATGAATCTCAAAATTGTTATGTTGAAAAAAAAAGGCAAACATAAAAGAACACATACGATTTTATTTGTATAAAATTCACAAACAGGAAAAGTTAACCTATGTTGCTAAGAATCGGAACAGTGCTTACCTAAAAGAGTGGGATTTGACTAGAAGGGTGTGCAAGATAAATTTCTAGGTGATGGAAATATTCTATATTTTTAATTAAGATATTGATTTTATAGGTATGCACATTTTTTCAAAAGATTGGTGAGTTTAATTCTAAGTAAACTATCTCTATTAAGGAAAAATGTTAAGAAAATTTTAATATCATCTTTGGCACCTATTGATATTAAGGAATTACTAATTATATTAAATTATGATGATAGCATTATGTAAGTACATGTTCATAATATTTAGAAATATGTACTGAAGTATATATGGGTGAAAAAATATAATGCCTAGATTGCTTTCAAAAAATTCATCAAATACAAAAAATGATTCAAAAGTAGATAAAGCAAATGTGTCAAAATACTGGTAAGTGTAGAATCTGGGTGAGGAGTATATAGGAGTTCATTTTACTATTCTCTCTAATGTGTATATTTAAATTTTAAATATAAAAATAAATTTTATAAGAAATACTTTGTAAGACATACATCCATCGTCGTCGGCAGCCGTCCGTCTCGAGAGACGATGGTGTAGCTTCTTAAGAGTCTATCTGCACCGCCGAGAATGGCTGTGCAGTCCGACTCGGGAGTGACACGGTATCTGTCTCCTCCCGTGTTGAATCGACATCTTGCGATGACGCTGGAGTGTCCTCTCCAGTGAAGCTGAAGCTACAGAGCCCGGGCAGGGTGATATGGAGGGTCTGCTGTTGCCCATGCAGCAGACCCCCCCTCTCTTCGCAGCTGAAGGGTCCAAGGGAAAGACGGAGTCAATACAGCTTGGCTTCAGGTGCGCCGCAGGAGTTGCCGGTGTTGACTACAACGTCAAACCGCCTTAGGGACTCCGGCTCCGGGTTTTCTGTCGGGGTTTACTCCCTTAGCCTTTCCCCTGAAGAGGTATGCCGCAAGGCAGCGGAGGTTTTTTGGAGTCAGAGTTTTCCTTCTCTGATGTGCCCTGACTGGAAGATCGAACCAGCGACACTTAGCTCGCAGGCCGACGCTCAATCCACTGAGCCAAACCAGCCAGGGGGAAGACATACATTACCACATGGATAATATCAAACCCGCTACTCAATCCAACAGTAAATTCTGTTGCCTCCAACTTGAAAATATATACAGCACAGAGCAATTCTTACCACCTCTACTGCTACCTCCCTACATTAAGCTACATTCATCTCTCAACTGAACTATTACAGTAGCCTCCTAACCACTTCCCCTTTGTCCAGAGTTTCCTCATTGTGTCTCTATTCATGCTAAATTCAGAACCATCTTTTTCATGAACAAGTCAGGTCATATTATTCTACTGCTCAAAATCCTCTGATTTCCCATCTCTCGCGAAGTAAAATTCAAATTCTTTACCTTGGCTACTGAGGATTGAAATTACCTTCTTGTTTCTTGCTTCCTCTCTGAACTTAATTCCTACACTTCCCCTTTTACTCACTCTGCTCTATCCACATGGGTCTCCTTGTATCTAAATAAATAAATAAATAAACAAACAAACAAGCAAAAGCCTGCCTCCAAGACTATGAACTTGTTCTTTCCTCTTACCCCAGGTTACATGACTCACTTCTCCTCACTCTCTGCTCTTACATCACATGATCAGAGAGACTTTGCTGGCCAATGCATATGAACTAGCACCATCCCACCCACACCATGTACCCTCTACTCTCCTTCACCTGCTTTATTTTTTCCTGTCCTTCATCACTGTTGGTCTGACTTGTTATATACATTTTCATTTCTCTGTCTCCTCTGATTAGAATGAAAGTTCCGGGGGGACAAGGTCACTGCCAGTTTTGTTCACTGTGGAATTCTAAGCACCTAGGATAAATTGTGTATGGCACATAGCAGGTACCCAATAAATATTCATCATTGAAAGAGGAGGCAAATGGGTCATAGAACCACTTTTAATTTGGGATTTTAAAATTCAGCTTAGAATCCTGACCAAAAAGAATTCTATATTTCTCTCATCTTAAAATAGTATTTCCCACCCAGGAGAAGGATGGAGAAGCCTTGGATAATTAATTCACATATTGCATGGCAACAAGATTAGGATGCAGAGTAGATAAGATCTCAAACTAAAAAGGGGCAGGTCCCTAGAGACTCTCCCTGGAATTCAACCACCCTCCAGGCATATGATTCACTCTTCCCCAGGCAAGGAGGTGTAAAGCTGCAAGAAGGAGGTTGTAGAGGGAAACACCCATGTTATCTTCCTAATGCAGTCAAGAAAGCCAAGCTCCTATTTGTGGGCCAAGGGAGAAATACTAAAAAGGGGATAGAACATTTTCTACCCGCAATGAAGATAATGATGATGACTGTAATAAAGAAGATAATGATGGGCCTTTTTCATTTTCAATTCCCTTCTAAGCCTATCAGAAACAAATTGGATTACAGAAGGATGGGCAGAAATCATTTTGGGGTTTGAGTGGGGGGTGCTTCTCTACCTACCAGTTTGCATCATTTGTACTCTAAACCTAGAAGCTCTGCCCACTTACCTTCAGCTATGCACACAAAGGAAATTGGGTATATTGTACTGAAGGAGATGATGATCCTTTCTAAGAAGGTTATGGCTATATGTTAGATAGGAGAGTGATGGATAGAATTTGTGGCAATGAGTGTACACTGAGAATTTTCTGGAAGCCAGATAAGAGTTACAACTTACTAACTGTATAACTTTACAGAAGTTACTTAGACTGTCTGTGATTCAATGTCTTATCTGTAAAATGGATAAATAATAATACCTCCTTTATTGAGTTGTTCTGAGGAATAAATACATAAATTTACATATAAAACACTTAGAAAAGTGCCTGGCACATGTAAGGACTCAATTAATATTAATTATTAATATTTAGTTCTCTGTAATCAACATTAAAATGTTTTATGAGATCCCAGAAGATGTAATTATGTATTTGTTCTAGACAAATAATGAGATATTTTCCTAGGAGCAATGTTAAATAGAAATTTTGCTTTGTAATTATTAATAAAAGGGCTCTGATATAATTAATAGAAAGTGGCAATGTTCTTATATTTTTTATTTAAAAAGAATACGTATTTAACCAATTTAACCCCTTAATTCTATGTTGGCTGTTTAATAATGAAAGAATCATACTGATGCTGTAAAACAAAGTTTCATAAAGGATTAACTTTACATTGTCTTTTAATGAAAGCATTAGGTAAAATATTTGTGAAGTAAAAGATGTAAGACAGGGAGACCCTACAGGCAAGAAGGGACTGGCAAGAAATATTCAAAGTAATGAAAATCCAAAACCTACAACCACGAATACTCTATCCAGCGAAATTGTCATTCAGAATAGAAGGACAGAGAAAGTGTTTCCAGGACAAAATAAAACTGAAAGAGTTCATTAGATCCAAACCACTGTTATATGAGATGTTAAAGGGACTGGTTTAAAAAACAGAAGCTAGGGAGATGAAACAAAGGCAAACTAAACAGGCAACGAGAGTGGAAAAGGAACTGTGGGTACGGGAAGCATATTGGGGGGAGGTCAACAGGGAGGGGGAGTGGGGAGAGGGAGGGAGATGATATAGGAATTGGGGATCATGGTAGGAGGGAATGGAATAGACGGAGAGAGGTTGGGAGGAACTGTATGCACAACTAATGGACATAATCTAAAAGGGGGGGACAACTGGAGGGAGGGGGGCCACCGGGTGGAGGGGAGCAGAGGGAAGGGAAATTGGCACAAATGTAATATTTTAATCAATAAAACACATTAAATCTGAAAAAAAAAAAAAGATGTAAGACAGTAACTGGACTCTAATGCATAAGTTCCATCTGCGACAGAGCTATCTGGCAAAGATGGCTTTATTTTGGCAATTTAATTTTTTAAAAATGAGACATTACATGCTAGAATATCACCCCCAAGCTCTAGAATTATTTCATAGGATCAGTACCAATCAACATTGTCTGTTAATGATTTGGGTAGAAACTAAGTTGGCATGCATATCTAATCTTCCAGTACCACACAAAATGGCAAGATAATGAATAACATTGATGGTCAACTGAAGAATATTTTTAAAAAACAAGACAGTCTATAATGTTGCACTAACACAAACTAACTATGATGAAAGATAAATGTGGAATAATATTTATAAAAATGTAGAATCATATAAATAACAAAAATTCCATATAGTGGTTACTCATTCACCCATGTCCTTTGTTAGAAGATAAAGACACAAAAAATTAAAAATATTACATCCTAGTTCCTCACAGTATTCAGTTTAATTGAAGAAGGAGAAACATTTTAAAAAGTACAATAGGCATAGTCATGCACGGACAGAGAATTAACATCAAACTTAGATTGATATTTAGTGCTTTAGAGTTTGCAAAGCATCTTCCCAGGTATTAGCTCATTTAATTCTTACCATAACTCAGGTGCTGGGGGGTGGGGGTGGAGGGTAGGAGGCTTTATTACCTCAATATTTCAAGAGAGAAAGCAAAGAAATAAGGAGTTTTAACACCCAAGTTCATTCTTACAGATTTTATCTGTCAAAATTGAGGCAGGAACTTGGTTCTTATATTGTCAAATTCTATCTATTCCCTTTACTCCTTAGATGTTTTATGTAGAGTTGATGACCTATATCTACCAATACCCAGTGAAAATAAATAGTTAATGGCACATCACTAATTCCAGCTAGTTGGGTACTAGAAATATAAGGGGAACACTTTTTAAAGTATATGATTGTCTAACCACTATGCTGTGTACCTGAAATGAACACAAAATATTATTGAATGCAAACTGTAATTGAAAATATTTTAAACATTTTTTAAAAAAGAAGAAAATATTTTAATGCTTCTTAAAGACAGGGATGTTATACTTTTTTGTTTCCAAGAGTGGGACTCAAAACTAGTTGATTGTTTGTTTAGTGTGCTTGTATATCACAACACAAATGCTATATTCTTAAAGAGAGCAGTGGGACAACTGCATGAATAGACTACATTTCTGCAGTTATGCTGGCTTTTGTCTTTTCAAATCCTTTTTACCTATACCCTATACTAGCAGCCATAATTATGTTGAAACATTATTAAGGTTGCCCACAATGAAAGCAAGTTTCTGTGTGTAATTTTCCTTTGCAAAGCCAATTTGTCTATTCTGTTCCTTTGTAAGGTTCAGAAAACCATTATTAAAAAATGGTCAAGATATTCAAATTAAAAGTATTTTCCTTAAGATAAGGAAGAGGACAGGGATGTCTGCTTTCACTTCTGTTATTCAACATAGTACTGGAAGTTGTAGCCACAGCTATCAGAAAAGAAAAAGAAATAAAAGACATCCAAATTGAAAAGGAGGAAATAAAAGAGTCATTATTTGCAGATGACATGATAATGTATATAGAAAACCCTAAAGACTCCACCAGAAAAATACTAGATCTAATATACGAATTTGCCCAATAGGATACAAAATTAAAATTCAGAAATTGGTGGCATTTTTTAATACACCAATAATTATCAGAAAGAAAAACTAAAAAAATAATCCCACTTACTACTGCAACAAAAATAAATAAATAAATAAGGTACCTAGAAATAAAATTAATCAAGGAGGTAAAAGACCTTTACTTGAAAGATTATAAGATACTGATGAAAGAAATTGAAGAAGATACAATAAGTGGAAGGATATACTGTGTTCATGGATAGGAATAATTCACATTACTAAAATGCCCATACTTCTAAAAGCAATCTACAGAGTTAACACAATTTCTATTAAAATATCAATAGCATACTCACAGATCTAGAACAAATATTCCAAATATGTATGTAAAGTCATAAAAGATCCTTAATAGCTTCAGCAATCTTGAGAAAGAAGAACAAAGTTGGAAGTAGCACACAGATTGCTATCAAACTATAGTACAAAGCCACTGTGATCAAAACAGCATGGAATTGGCACAAGAACAGACATACAGCAATGGAACAGAATAGAGAGCCCAGAAGTAAACCCACCTCTTTATGGTCAATTAATATTTGACAAAAGAGACAAGAGTGTACAATGAGGTAAAGACAGTCTCTTTAAAAATGATGCTGGGAAAATTGAACAGATACATGCAAAAAAATAAAACTAGGTCACCAACCTACACCATAACAAAAATAAACTCAAAATGAAATTAAAACTTAAATGTAAGTCACAAAACCATAAAAATTCTAGAAGAAAACATAGGCAATGAAATCTTAGATATTTCTTGTAGCAATGTTTTGGTCAATATATCTCCTCAGGCAAGGGAAACTATAAAAAAACAAGCAAATGGGACTACGTCAAACTAAAAAGCCTTTGCACAGCACATGAAACCATCAACATAAGGGAAAGGGAACACACTGTATGGAGAACATATTTGCCAGTGATACATCTAATAAGGGGTTAATTTCCAAAATATATAAAGAATGTACTTAACTCCACAAAAGAAGACAAACAACCCAATTTAAAAATAAGCAAAGGATCACTGGCCAGGTGGCTCAGTTGGTTGAAGTGTCATCCCATACACCAAAAGGCTGTGGGTTTGATCCCTGGTCAGGGCATGCGCGTAGGTTGCGGTTGGATCCCTAGTCAGGTCACGAACAGCAGGCAACCAACCAATGTTTCTCTCTCTCTCACTGATCTCTCTCTCTCTCTTCCCCCCTTCTTCTTTCTAAAAATTAAAAAAATAAAAATCAATAAATCTATCCTCAGGTGAGAATTAAAACAATAATGAGTAAAGGACCTGAATAAAAACTTCTTTAAAGAACACATACAGATGGCCAATAAACATGTGAAAAATGTTCAGTACCCCTAATTATCAGAGAGATGCAAATTAAAAACATGATGAGATATCAGCTCACACCTGTCAGAATAGTGATCATCAATAAATCAACAAATAGCATATGCTGGCAAGGATGTTGAGAAAAGGGAAACCCTTGTGTACTGTTGGTGGGAATGCAGACTGGTGCAGCCACTGTGAAAAACAGTAAGGAGTTTCCTCAAAAAACTAAAAATTGAACTGCTTTTTAATCCAGCAATTCCACTGCTGGGATTATACCCAAAGAATTCTGAAACATCAGTTCAAAAGAACCTATGCACCCCTATGTTCATAGCAGCACTGTTTACAATAGCCAAGTGCTGGAAACAGCCTAAATGCCCATCTGTGGATGAGTGGATCAAAAAACTGTGGTACATTTACACAGTGGAGTACTATGTAGCAGAAAGAAAGAAGGAACTCCTGCCATTTGCAACAACATGGATGGAATTGTAGAGATCTACATTTAGCAAAATAAGCCAGGCAATGAGAGACAAATTCCATTTGATCTCACTTAATACAGGAAACTAATGAACAACACAAACAAACAAGCAAAATAGAACCAGAGGCATGTAGACAAGGAGCAGACTGACAGTGATCAGGGTGGGGAGAAAAGGAGGGGGGAAGAAGGGGAAGGGTACCATTAAGGAACTAGTATAAATGACCCATGGACATGGACAACGGGGTGGGGAATGACTGTGGGAGAGGGGGTGGGTTGGCTAGGGGAGGAGCAATGGGAGAAAAAATGGGACAACTGTAATAAAAAAACAATAAATAAATTTAAAAGAAAAAAAGAAAAAAAAATGGAACTTTTATTATCCAGAGATCCTGTTTTGGGGAATATATCCAAAGAAATCTGAAACAGTAATTTAAAATAATATATGCACCCCTACATTCATTGCAGCATTATTTACAACAGCCATGATTTGGAAATAACCCATGGTCATCAATAGATGAGTTGATAAAAGAAAGCTGTGGGACATTTACACAATGAAATACTACTTAGCTGTTAAAAAGAAGAAAATCTTACATTTTTGGACAGCATAGATGGATGTGGAGATTATTATGCTAAGTGAAATAAGACAGCCAGAAAAAGAAAAAAGTACCAAATGATCTCTCTTATATGTGGAATTGAATGAACAGAATAAACTAACAAAATAGAAACAGTCATGGATACATGAAGCAGATTGACAGCTACCAGAGGGAGAGGGGCTGGAAAGCTGGATGAAAGAAGGTGAAGAGATTAAGCAAAAAAACATTCGTAGAAAACATACAGGCACAGACAACAGTGTGGTGATGGCCAGAGGGAAAGGAGGGAGGTGGGCAAAGCAGGGATAAGTGGGGATGGAAAGAGACCTGGCTTTGGGCGATGGGTTTGTGATGCCGCGTGCAGGGGGTGTTTTGTTGAATTGTGCACTTGAAATCTGTATGGTTTTGTGAGCCAATATCACCCCAATAAATTCAATTAAAAACAATATTCAGGCTATTTTGCCAGATTATTTACTTTATTTTCAAACTTAAGATCAGGTCTGATTTTTAGTAATTTGTAGAAAATAATGTTATATATTTGAATTGTATAACCACAAAGTTTTAAATAAAAATCATCATGTTTCTGAAAACTAGTAAACTGTTTGTAAAGAGATGGGGATGGGTAAGAAGGAGAGATGATGGAGGGGTCTGTAAAATTTGATTTCTAGGGTGTCAATCTTCAGTTTCAATATATTTTTTTAATTTGAAAATAATTTAACACAGGATATAACTGTTACAACAAGCTTTCATATAAACAAATATAATTTTAAGTCAAAGCATGAAGGAGCAAAGATAAAGAGAGGATCTTTTATCTGGTCCCTAAAAGCTACCACAGAGGACAGATGGCCTACTAAGAAATGACAATTAGGTTGACATCAGCTTTGTTACTGGCAAAAGGAGTCTGCCCTGCAGCTAAACCCTCATTTGGGAATGAAGGCAAAAATAGGGAATTTCTCAAATGCAAAAAATATAAACAACTTTACTACTCAGAGCCCCTCATGAAAGAAATACTGAAGGGTACACATTGGGAGGCTGGTTTGGCTCAGTGGATTGAGCGTCGGCCTGCGAGCTAAGTGTCGCTGGTTCGATCTTCCAGTCAGGGCACATCAGAGAAGGAAAACTCTGACTCCAAAAAACCTCCGCTGCCTTGCGGCATACCTCTTCAGGGGAAAGGCTAAGGGAGTAAACCCCGACAGAAAATCCGGAGCCGGAGTCCCTAAGGCGGTTTGACGTTGTAGTCAACACCGGCAACTCCTGCGGCGCACCTGAAGCCAAGCTGTGTTGACTCCGTCTTTCCCTTGGATCCTTCAGCTGCGAAGAGGGGGGTGTCTGCTGCATGGGCAACAGCAGACCCTCCATATCACCCTGCCCAGACTCTGTAGCTTCAGCTCCACTGGAGAGGACACTCCAGCGTCATCGCAAGATGTCGATTCAACACGGGAGGAGACAGATACCGTGTCACTCCCGAGTCGGACTGCACAGCCATTCTCGGCGGTGCAGATAGACTCTTAAGAAGCTACACCATCGTCTCTCGAGACGGACGGCTGCCGACGACGACACATTGGGAAGAAAGGAAATGAACCTCCTGAGTAAAGGGAACAAGAAGCGATTATGAAAAAAATTGATCCAAAAAAAATATGTTGGCATTTAACATACAGGTGTTTATAATATATAGTATTATAGCAGTTTCAATGCTTTTCTGTAATTACCATATTTTTCAAAAGCAATGCTAATAACAACAGTTAGTATTTATAGATGCCTGCCATGTTCTAGGCACTACTAAGACTTTTTTATGGATTGTCTCACTAATTCCTCACAACGATCTTGCAAGAATTGTTATTCCCATTTTACAGTTGTCAAAACTGAGTAACAGAGTAGTAATTTTTCCAAGGTTATATAGATACTACACAATGGAAATGAGTTTGTGTAACCTAGGGAATGCCTTTCATTGTTAAAGTGTTAAAAACCCAATTTCCTCCTCTATGAAATGAAGATACAGATATTTGCTAGATCATATTACAAGGTTATCCAAAGGTGAAATAATACTAATCTGTGTTGAAGTGCCTAAAAGTTATAAAGTATTCTATAATTTGAAGTTATAATAAAAATAAAATAGAATATGGGTGCCAAATTTTAAAAAAGAAATTTAGCCACATAGTTAATAGACAATAGCATTTTTATTTACCCTTTCAAAATATATTTTAATATGCTTAAGTAAGTAAATATAATTTGGAAATTATGAAGTATGATTGTTTCACTTATGTATTTGCTTATTTGTTTATTGCTAACCTACCTTGTTCCAGAAGAAATTTTCAGGCAGCTATCAAGAATATACAAAATAATAATAAAAATAATAGTAATAATAATAAAGAATTCATTTTTACTTAAAAAATATACCTTAGATTTAGTTTTTAAATATACACACATTTTGTAAAAGCAACCTGTAGTTGATTTAAAATATAACTCCACTCCACATATCCTCTATTGCCACCCCCACCCCAACACACAAACATAAAACAAATTTCAGCAGCAGGAAAAGTTCATGTTGTCTTTTTTAAAAAATGAAAATTGCTAATTTTCATACTGCTTTGGCATGGTTCAAGTTAATGATGTGCTAATGTGATATTAAAGTAGTAACTCCTGCTGTTATAACAGCCGAATTGCGTGGCTGACATCACAACAGTATTACTAAAGTGTTAGATTTTACACGATTTCCATAAGTAAATGGAATCTGAGACTGATTGCATGTTAATCACTGCAGTTTAGTAGGTCCCTTATTTATTTTGGACCAGCATTTTATTCACAAATAAAGAATTAAGTGAGAAAATAAGCCAGAATTTGACTGAGATGCTCGTGAGTAGCCATTTCTTTTGGCTCCCATAATAAAGAGAGAATTTTCAAGCTTATAGAAAACGGGAACAGATGTAGATAATAACACAATTTGTTATTTATGAATGCAAGCTTTTTCTAAAGATTTAGAAATTAGCATGAGAACTATTCATTGAAACTTAAACAAAATAAATATTAATATCAGAACACAAATGTTTGTGCCATAATTTGAAACATCAAGAATATGTACCTATTATGCTTTTGAAAAAATCTAGGTTGCCCTGAATACTTATGAACTCTGTGTCATCAGATGATTCAGAGAGCTTCTCTGAACTACTTAGAATTCTCAAGCAGAACAGTAAGAGTACATTCTCAATAAAGAAAAGCTGGTGCATTGTTCTTTCTGAATTTTTGCTGGCTCTTAAGATGGCTTGGTAGACAGAGGACTGGATAAGAAATCAGGAAATATGAACTCAAATGTTGGTCTAGCCACTTAGCCAATGTTACTGCAGATAAGTTCCTTAAAGATGAATCACATTTTCCACAGCTATAAAATGATATTAATGACACTTTCTACAAAGGGTTATTTGAAGACAAAATGAAAATAGATGCTAGTATACAGTTAATTAAATCTGATTTAGAATTGAGAATATTCCACAAAACTTTAATTAACATTATTTACTTTGTGAATTCTATTTTGAACTCTTAAGTTGATGATACCTTTCTGATAGAAATTAAGTGATGTATATATATATAAAGAACTGTTAGGGCATATTGATTCAATCTTTAAAATAATGACTTCTGAGCAATGGATTGGGTTGCTAAAATCATTTAATCTTTAAAATGGATTTTTCAGTCTATTGCTATTGTTTTAAAGACTACATTTTGGGTCCATTTGGAGAGAGACATAATAAATAATTGGTTTAATAGAAAAATCATCTCGCTGGTACACTGTGCAAACAATAGAGCAGAAAGACTTGTTCCAAAGCATCTTGGCAATTATCTATTCCTATGCTTTGCTGGGTTCATAACATCTTAGGAGGTACCTCAAACAACCTTGGGAGGCATTGAAAGGGGAGATCCAGGGGTTGGATCCTGCTTCACTCCCTTAGTTCAACCCCACTAGCTTTGCTTTTATCACTTTCAAGCACTCACATTTTGTCTAAGATTTCATGTCCACAAAGAGTTGGGTTGCTATGAGAATGCATAAATGGCAGATATATTCCAACTTCTTATCTTAGAGAGAAGGAAACTGAAGGCCAGAAAGGGGGCACAAAGCACCTAAGATCCCTCAGAAGTCAGTCTTCCAATCAGGACCCGAAAAAAAGATATCCAGTCTCCTGATCCAGGTCCTTTTCAACACTTTGTTCTCTTGATGAGAAGATAAACCCACATCATGTACCAGATGTTGAGTACCATGCTAGTTGTTCACCTGTAATTGCTCATGACTCTAGCAAAGTCTCTAAATATTTTTCTCATTTGAAGACGAGGTTCAGGAATGTTAAGCAACATACACAATTCTACATTCAAATTCAGTCTAACTCCAACTCCTCTATGTGTATTTGCCAAGGTCCATTAAACTTGAATATTTCCTGTCAGTCATCAAAACAATAGATCATCACAACAGGACCCAGAGGAACAAATAAGTAAATGTTGGATGTTTAATTGCCAGATTTTGACTCTACCCTTTATATGTACTTTATTAAAATTGAGGCACAATGAATATGAATGTAGAAAGGCCAAATGGAAACCTTATTTGAGAATTGCTTTCATTTCTTTCTGTCAATAATCACCTCTATTTTATGCTAGTTCTATATTTGTTAAAATAAACAAGTGGCTTTTCCATTCTTTGATGTATCATAGACCATGTGTTTGCCCATAATAATGTATTCCCTTGTTCAAAAGACGTGCTGCTTATGTTGCAAATCAAATCTGTACATGTGCTCATAGAGGATAATACTGAAAAATATTTCCTCACTGACATCATCATTTTCAAGTTTTATGTTTAAGACAGTTTTCTTTGTCTCCTGTATCCTCTAACACAGGTAAGTGTTGTAGTTTTCAGTGTAATTGTGACATAGTTCCATTTTTGTCCAATTTTATTTTTCTTCACATTAAATCTGTATTTCATTTGTACAAAATATCAAAGTAATGAATGCCAAGGTGAATAGTCCTTAAAAATATCTATAATGTGAAAGAATTACAGACAGATCTACAAAGAGTCTATAAGAGAAAAAGTGATTTATACATGAAAATCGAATAAAAATGCAGAATGACAAAAATTTTATTCTGAATAGAGTAAGGCAACCACAAAGTGGATATTTCTGACCTAATTATTATATTTTACTTTGATAAACTTTATTTGGAGCTATTTTAGATGAACTAATTGTTGAAAATATAGTACAGAAAGTTCCATATACCCTCAACGTGCTTTTATTTAATATCTTATATAACCATAGATTTATCAAAACTAATAAATTAACATTAGAGCAACAATATTAACTAAATTAGAGATTTATTAATATGTTATCAATTTTTTCCACTGTTTCAGGATCTCATGTTGCATTTAGTTATCACATCTCCTTAGTCTTCAATGATAGTTTTTCTGTCTTCCCTTCTTTTGTTTCTCATGACCTTGACACTTTTGAAGAATGTTAATCAGATATTTTATAGATCATTCCTCAATTTGGATCTGTCTGATTTTTTTTCATGATTAGATTGAAGTGTTCTATTCTTTTTAAGAATATCACAGAAATGGATACTCTTCTAAGCACATGAAATCAGGGTTATATGATATCCATATGTATTACTTGTATTACCAATAATGTTAATATTTTAATTAAAGTATAGTTGACATACAATACTACACAAGTGCCAGGTGTACAACAGTTATTCAATATTTATATACCTTACAAAGCAATCACTGCAATAAATCTGGTAACTATCCGTCATTGTACAAAATTATTACAGTCGTCGTCAGCCGTCCGTCTCGAGAGACGATGGTGTAGCTTCTTAAGTGTCTATCTGCACCGCCGAGAATGGCTGTGCAGTCCGACTCGGGAGTGACACGGCATCTGTCTCCTCCCGTGTTGAATCGACATCTTGCGATGACGCTGGAGTGTCCTCTCCAGTGGAGCTGAAGCTACAGAGCCTGGGCAGGGTGATATGGAGGGTCTGCTGTTGCCCATGCAGCAGACCCCCCCTCTCTTCGCAGCTGAAGGGTCCAAGGGAAAGACGGAGTCGATACAGCTTGGGTTCAGGTGCGCCGCAGGAGTTGCCGGTGTTGACTACAACGTCAAACCGCCTTAGGGACTCCGGCTCCGGATTTTCTGTCGGGGTTTACTCCCTTAGCCTTTCCCCAGAAGAGGTATGCCGCAAGGCAGCGGAGGTTTTTTGGAGTCAGAGTTTTCCTTCTCTGAAAATTATTACAGTACTATTGACTATATTACTGTATATTATATCCCGTGACTTATTTATTTTATACCTGGAAATTTGTACCTTCATTTCACCTTTTTCACCCAATTCCCCACCTCCCTCCATTCTGATAACCATCAGTTTGTTCTTTATATATATCAGTCCATTTCTGCTTTGTTCTGATGTAATTATTATTTATATTTCTTTTTAAAAGTTCTTTAATAGTTGCCCTAGGGTTTAAAGTATAATTCTTTAATTAATCAGAGTTGACCTTCAGATAATACTAGGACACTTTACTTGTAGTGTAAGCACCTTACAACAGTATATCATCAGTACTTCTGTCTCCTTCTTTCTGCTAATATTGTCATGTATTTCACTTGTACAAACCCAGAATCAATTGCCCCTATTTTGCATTAGACAAATAATTATCTCTTAGTGGTTATATTTAACCTTTATTTTCACAATGTTTAGCACTCTTCACCTCTCTGAAAATACAAATTGCTATGTGGTATCATAATCCTTCTGCCAAATAACTTACTTTAGCATTTCCTGTAATACAGTTGTCCTGGGAATACATTCAGTTTCTGTTTGTCTGCAAAAGTCCTTAATTCTCCTTTTTTTTTTTTAAGGATATTTTGCTGAGTAAAGAATTCTGGATTGACTTTTTCTCCCCACCAGCACTTTAAATATGTCACTGTATTGTTTTCTGAATTGTATATTTTTTAATAAGGTCTATAAGGTCTTCTTACTCTTCAAGTTTTTTTTCTTCCACATTTTCTTTCTTTTTCCTAGATTTGCATTACACATGTGTTAGACTATTTGAAATTGTCCCACAGCTCTTAGATGTTCTCTTTGTTTTTCTTTAATTTTATTTTTTACTTTTACCTATTTGAGCTCCATTTTGAATAATTTCTGTGGACTTATCTTCAAGCCTACTAATTCTTTCCTTATCTATGTCTAGTCTACTGATAACCCTGTCGAAGGCAACTGTTATTTCTGTTACCATTTTGCCTATGATTTTGATTTGTTTCTTAGAGTTTTCATCTCTTTGGGTGAAATTCCCCAGCTGATTATAATTTTTATTTGCCTTTTTTACTAGAGATGTTCACATAACAATCACAGTAATTTTAAATTCCCTGCCTAATATTTCCAACATTTGGGTCACATTTGACTTTTGTATTTGCTTTGCCTCTTGACGGTGAGTGCTGTTTTTCTTGATGTTTGTGTGTCTCGTGATTTTTAGTTAAAAATGGGACATGGTGTGTAGGGCAGGAGTAACAGGGGTAAATATTATTTATACCTGCAAATGGGCAAAGCTTTTCTTTTGTACCTGGATAGTCATAGCAAATTTATTCATAACCGCCAAAACTTGGAAGCAGCCAAGAGGTCTTTCAGTAGGTGAAATATTATATCTAAATATAAATATTCCAGACAATAAAAAGAAATGTGCAATCAAGCCATGAAAAGACATGGAGAAAACTTAAAAGCATGTTACTAAGTGAGAGCAACCAATTTGAAAAGGCTGCATACTGTATGATTCCAATTACATGACATTCTTGAAAAGACAAAATGATGGAAGCAGTGAAAAGGTCAAGGGTTGCCAGAGGTCAGGAGAGAAGGAGGAATGAATAAGCACAGAGGATTTAGGGCAGTGGGACTATTCTGTATGATATTATAATGATAGATACATGCCATTATACATTTGTCCAAACTGTTAGAATGTTCAACACCAAGAGTGAACTCTAATGTAACTGGACGTTGGGTAATAATGATGTGTCAGTGTAGCTTTATCAATTGTAACAAATGTAGCACTTTAATGCAGGATGTTGATCTCGGGAAAGGTTGCTGCATGCATGGGAGTAAGGGCTATATGGGAACTCGGTGTACTTTTGCTGTGAACCTAAAACTGCTCTAAAAAATAAAGTATCTAAAAGGGAGAAAATGCAATACCTAGGCTCAAAAATCTAGACAAATTTTATGACAACCTCTATATCTTCATAAAATACATTATGAAAATGGAAAACCAAATTTGAGAGAACTGATAATTACCTGAACAAAACCACGGAGCCAGGAAAATGTAAAATATGCTTGGAGAGGGTTAAGTAGGCAGTAAGTTGTAATGCCTCTCCTTCCAGGAATGTTGGAAACAATGCCAGAAAAGCAGACAAATTAGCCCAGATGTTTTCAGTCACCAATCAGGTGTGGGGATGTCTAATATCAATCAGCTAAGACCATAAAAAATAAAATAAAATAAAAATGTTGTGCAGAAGAGTGATATGAAGAAGGTGGTCCTGTAAAAGATGTGCTTAGTGGCCTGTTTGAGACAGATTGAAGGTAAGAGAGATGAGAAACAAGGACATCAAATATTAAATTACTACAACAGTCTAGGACTAAGGACGTCAAGATCTAAATTAAGATGCTAGCAATGCAAATGGAGGAAAAAAGGGAACAATTTAGGAGACATTGTAGAGAAAGACTCTATAAGACAGACTGACTGATTTGAAGAGAGTGATGAAGAGAAAGGAGAAATCAAATATGCAAGGCTTCATGCTGGGATAATAGTGGCAATTTTCTTACCAGTATCTTCATTCAATCCTTTTCTTTCCAAGAGCTTTCTCCTCTCTGCTTTTAAACATGCCAAAGCTTGAATTAGCATAAGTGTTTGGAGAAGGTAAAAAACATTTATCCTCAAAATGCTCTTGAGGTAAACCATTTCTGAAATATGAATCTGTTTGCCAGCCAAAACTTGATTTGTATTCAAACTCTGGTTCTAAACACTGCGTCCAAACATGACAGATGTTGGAATCGACTGGTTTTTAAGTTTTGTGTGTTCGTGTTTGTCAGTTTTAATAAACAAAATATTCTTAAATTATTTTCTGTGAAATACATTTACCAAATCCTTGCAATGCATATAGACCTTTATAAAGTTAATTGAAAATTAAACTCTTGGCCTTTGGGTGCTAAAAATAAAAGATAATTAAAAAACAAAAAAGAGGATGTGGAAGGCTTTAAAAATGTAAAAGAATATACCAAACAAACAAAAACAACAACAATAACCAAAACAAATAAAAAACACATACACGAGAAAAGAATTTTCTCTGTTGCAACCTCTGTAAAATTATTTCCTAACATTTTTATCTAAGTTCCAGATAAATTTTAAGCTTCTAATCCTAAGATTTTATTACATTCTATAAATTACATAGAAAAGCTTGACCTTTTTATAATATTGTATTCTAATTCAATGATTTGAAGTTTGTTATTGGTTCACGTTATTTCTACTATTCTGGAGTCTGCTAAAGATAATATGGTATAAGTGAAATGTGTCTGAAACTGTTCCTATACATTGTCATAAATAATAAACATTTATTGACTCTGTCCTTGATAAAAATAATGAGAAAAACAGGCCAAATTCAATGAATACAAAAGGAATTGAGCCATAAAACGCAGCCACAAAGCCACCTGGCCTCTTTGCCTATTTACTTATCTATAAACTAGGGCACATAATAAACCTAGTTTATAGGGCTGTGGGGATGAAAGTACATAGCATGAAATCTAGCATACAGTAAATGTTCAAGAAATATTATTTAATGTTATTATATTATCACATCCCTTTATTATCTAGTCATATTTATTTTTATAAATATCTCTTCATATTTACTCTTTATTGTAATCAACACTTCAATTCAGATTTACTTTGTTTGTGTTTAAAATATTGGTCCTTACTACATTTACTGTAAATACATTCCCAACTTTTTTTCTTTTTTTTGTTTTCAACATAAGAATTTTTTGACAGAATTGATTTTGTTGTTTTCTTTTTGATATTTGCCATTGTTTTTAAAATGTAAAAAATTTTCTGTTTAGAACTATATGGTAACATGTTTGCTTGAGGTTTCTTTTCTTTTCTTTTGTGGTGACAGCTCAGCATTTTACAGTTAACTCTTTAGTAAAACTGAAATTGAGGAAGGGGGATGAAGTAAGGACTGAAATTTAATTTCTCACCAAACATTTCTAACAATACAAGCCCCACATATTGAACAATCTTTTTTATTATTATTTATTGTTATTGTTATTATTGCTTTATATTATATATTCAGCTAGAGCTTGGCTCGTTGGCCTAAAAAGATCCAGCTGCTCAAACCTTAATTCTAAGTACCTAGGTTCTGCCTCCCACTCTCCATTCTGAACCTGCTCCCTCTGGTCTGAGCACTTGGTCTCGCCCACTGCTGCACACTTAGATTTCCCCCTCCTCACAGTAAGCACTTTGATGTTTAACTTGCTGCATTCTAGGTCATTGACTTTATTTGGCTCCTACCCCTAATGCATCTACCCAACATCACATGTGGTGTTGACCAGGTCTGGTGCCTCAGCAGAGGAACCAGACACTACTACATTTACTATGGACTTTGGCAACTCTGGACACGCCCTGAACTTTCACTCCTTTCCCCTTTGTACTGAGCCCTGCAAGTCCACAGCTGTGTTTGACAGCTTAATTTAAACTACATTGGCAAATGCCCTGAGGACCAAAGCAGTGATCTGCTTACCTCTCGAAATTCCAGCTCTTAAATAATTCCTTACTATTACATGTTAGATCTTCAAGGCTTTTATGAAAGGAATTTTGTATTTTGTCTAGTAATTTTAGTTGTTTTTAGACTTTATAAATAGACTTGCTCTGCATTACAATATATTTTCTCAATTAAATGCATGTGTGTTTTTTTCCCTACCTAAATTATATGTTTATTAAAATAGTTATTTTAGGTACCTAAAACAGTGCTTAACATATGGTAGACACTCAAGCTATATGTGATCATAATTATAAAGACAGTAATGACAATATCAGCTGATCAGGAAGCTTGGCCAAAACCTATAAAAACATTGAAACATGAACTCTTAAAAATGACATTTCTTACCAGAGAATACTTTGAAACAATTTGATTGTAAGATGATTGATTTTTTTTAAAGGAGACAATCTAGATTCTATCTGTAATATGCCTCTGGGGTCAGAGAGTGAAAGGAGGCATCATCATAAATATGACTCTTCTATTCTCCAGCAAGAGTTTAGGAATAAATTGCTTTACATCCTTGATTTTATTAAAAGCATGGAGAACTCCTTACTCCTCCATATGTTCCAAATGTTTGTGAAAACCTGTAATTATATTTTTATTTTCTAAATGTCTACATTTTTTGCTAGACCATAAATCCACAAGGAAAGAGAGGTTGATTTGTTCATGACTCTATTCATAGTACTGTGTTCATTGCTTAGTAATAGTAGGTGCTAGATAAATGTTTATTAAATAAATAAGTGGATTCAGTATATCCAAAGACTTAAGACATGACTCTGCCTCAGGGAATTTAAAATCTCCATAGGGCATAAAAGATGAGAAATTACAATTAGTTTAGCATTTATTCATGCTCATCATAATTATATCATTTATTGCTTGTGAGAATCTTATTACACAGCTATTATTACCATATTTTGTGAGTACTACTATCTTCTTTTTTAAGACGAGGAAATTAAGAACTACAGAGGAGCCCTGGCTAGTGTGGCTCAGTGGCTTGAGTGCTGGCCTGTGATGCAAAGGGTTGCAGGTTTGATTCCCGGTCAGGGCACATGCCTGGGTTGCGGGTCAGGTTCCCAGTAGGCGGCATGTGAGATGCAACCACTAATTGGTATTTCTCTCCCTCTCTTTCTCCCTCCCTTGCCCTTTCTCTAAAAATAAATAAGTAAAATCTCCTAAAAAAATTAAAAACTACAGAGGATATGGAACTTGGCCAGTCACATTGTTTTTAAGTGGTAAAGTCTGCATTTGTCTGAAGTCAGTGTTCATATATGCCACAATGCCTCTCTACATGTGAAACACAAGTGATAAAACACAACATATAATTTTTTAAGTGTCCAGGAATGGCTATAAATGATTTAGAAAAACAAAGGATGAGAAGAGTAAAAATAAAATAGAATAGGCTCACAGGGGAGTAGGGATTTGAGTTAACTCCTCAAGTCTCTAGATGAACAGTAGAGCAAAGGTCATTTCAGAAAAAAAGCTATTGCAGAATTCTCATCAGGAATCTTTAAAAGTCAATCAATATTTTTAATGGTATTGGCTGGTTAGCACTATAAATAATGTGGATGCAAAAAAAAAATGATTTACTCATAAACCGCATAACACAGCACAGACATTATATGGGTATGAGAAGAATGAGAGTGATACAGTCTTAGCTTTTTCCTCATAAAACTATACTGAAAAATAATTAAATGGGAAATGCTTAGGATATTCACATAATACTTTACTAATCTAAATTATAATACTCAATATCTGAGTTCTTGTTATGCTTAATGATGATTGCACAGGAAGTCTGAAGAGCCAATAATATGTTCTGATTTCTGCAAGAGCTAACATGGTAATTCACCACTTGATGAGAAAGATGGGTGCTAATTGTCCAGTGCAAAATTGACATTGACCTCTGTGATGCTTTGAAATGATGGGGCTCTCTAGATTCAGATAAAATGTAGACAAGATATCTTATTAGCTAAGCATTTCTTTTTTCAAAGTAATGCTTACTGGCATTATGCTGACTTGAGAAACCCCATTCTGACTGTTAATGAAAACTTAATGGAGCTGACATAAGTAAGATGATCTTAAGCCTGCCTCACTCTCTAAATTACTTTCTGTGTTGCCTTCTGGAAGTTGCTGGGTCATTAAACACTGATGTCATGGCAGGGAATGGAGGAAAAACTGATAAACAACATTGAGCAGGTGGAGGTTCAGAATACAGCCAAGCAGACCTCACCTCAGGATCGCATAAAAGATGAAGATGTAGGAACCATGAAATTAGATCATTGGCCAGAAAATTAATCATTCAGGGAATTAGTCATTCAGGAGTGATCAGGGAAGACCCAATTTTACTCCTTAATTCCACCATTTAATAGCTTGTTTACTTGGGGAAGTTACTTCAGTTTTCTGAATTTTAGCTTCTCGATCACAAAGATAGATTATAAAAATAGCATCTACTGCAAATGGTATCGGAAGGCTTAAATGAGAAAAGTCAGGGAAAACACTTAGCATTGTGCCTGATGTATATAATTTTTCAAAATAAAAGATATCTTTCTCTTATCATCATCATCAATATTGACTAATAGGAACAAGCTAAATGTATAAAATTAAAGTATGCAAAAGAAAAAGGAAGAATAGTACCTCGAGACAGGCAAGGGTCAGAAGTGTAGCACAACTGGTCCTAGAGTCTCAAAACATTGGAAGAGAATTTAGAAACCATCTAGTCAAAAACACCCTTGTGTTGTAAATGAGCAACCCAACAGTAAGAAATGCCTCATGGTATAATTACTTTTGAAGATGTTTTGACAATTGTATATAAAACTCAACATAGATTTACCATGTTTACATGCACAACTTAGTAATTCCATTCCTTTGTATTTACCCAAGAGAAATTAAAACTATGTTCACATAAAGACTTGCACATAAATGTTCACAGCAGCTTTTTTTCATAACAGCTCAAACTGGAAACAATCTAATGTCCATCAACAGGAGAATAGATTTAAAAATTTGTACAATGAAACACACTCAACAATGAAAAAGAATAAGTCACGGGTACACACAACAACATGGATGAATTTCAAAACCATTATGCTGAGCAGAAGCAATACAAAATAGTACATACTGCCTGATTCTATTAATATGAAGTTCTAAAATATACAAAATAATCTATAGAAATCCAAAGCATATCAATAGTTTTCTGGGGCTTGGCATGAGAGAAAGCAAGGGTTTGACCATGAAAGAATAAAAGGGAATTGGGGGGGGGGGGCAGAAATATATTCTATTTTGATTGTGCTGGTGGTTATACAGCATATAAATTTGCCAAGGCTCATTAAAATTGTATATTTAAAATGGTAATGTTTTACTGTATATTAATTACACCTCCAAAAGGTTAATTTTAAAAGAGAAAGATAACTTCATGCTTTATTCTTTTCAGGGACAGAACTAGAGTTTAAAACCAGATCTTTGCTAACTAGTTAACTAAGCTAGCACTTAGTGATCATTAAACTGGTCTTTGCTCAGTAATTACTCAGTAATTAGTGAACATCTTGCCATGCTTGATCTAATACTGAGAGGTAGCTTGGTGAAAAGGCAAAGCCTTGACTTTGGAGTCACAAGGATATAGTTTGGTGTCATGGCTTCCCCTCTTACTAGCTGTGTGGCCTTGGCCAGGTTGTTAGACCTTTCTGAACTACCTTTTATTCACCTCTCGGTTGGGGAAGAAACTCTGTCATAGGATTCCTGTAAAGATAAATGATATGATATAAATTGACCAGAAAATGGCAGTCACTCAATAAGTTATAACTATGGCTACTCCTAATTTCTTCTAAAAAACATGCCAAACCTAGAGCTACACCATCGATAATTCTTGTCTTGTGAATTTGAGAGATAATGCCTCCAGGTTGCATTTATTCATTCATTCAACAAATTCATTCAACTTAGGACCTATGATGTGTCAGGCAGTGCTCTAGACTCTCGCAATTCACCAAAGAATGAGTTACATTCTAGTAGGAAGAGAGAGGAAATCGATAAACCAATTCCTGTATAGTATGTCAGGTGGCAATCTATGCCAAAAAAAAAAAGTAAGCTCGATAAAGAGAAAAAGAAGAATTAAGAATGATAAGAAGATTCCATTTTATATACGGTGCTTAGAAGCAGCTTATCTACTGACATAACATTTTAACAGAGATCTATAAACAGGGACAGAGGAAGTGATACAGAAAAATAGCTAGCTGGAATGTATTTCAGGTAGAGGAAAGAGCAGAGAAGAGGTCCTGATATAAAAGTCTGCACATTGTGGCATCAGCAAGAAGACTTGGCAAGACTTATAGCAATACCGCTTATTTATGCTATGTGTGATGACATACACAATTTACCGACCATTCAGAATGTGAACTTTACCGCTCTTATTTGTATTTTGATTATCCACATAGACACAAATCTAAGTATCAAATTCCTTGTTGCTATTGTCATGCTTAGCTAATGGCTTTGGTGCCAGAGGAGGTACTTACTTATTATTGTACACTTTGAAAATAGGAACCATTTATTAAAATAAAATAAAATCAGTAGATACTAGTCCAAATCAGTTGCCTCTTGTCTAAGAGAGATGTAAATCCACACACTCAGTGTGAGGAGGAGCAGCTGAGCTCTAAGTTGCCATGTTTCACCAACATGAGAAATAATGTTTTCCATTCCCATCATGCACTTGGGAGCAGGGAAGAAGTGGAAGGGGGTGGATGATGAAAGCACAGCTCCACCACTTCTCATTTTGATTTTCTCCTGTGTCTGTGTCTAAAGAGTGAAAAGCACAACATCCAAAAACATTCTAAAATAGTACTTAAGTTAGTTCAGGCCTTCTCTGTTAATCTAGGTCTGCAGAGTCGGGAGCAGCGAAATGAGCCCAGAACTGAACCTGGAAGTGCTGAAGGTAAACATGGAGGCTGAGGTCAACCATGGACATTGGCCTCTCTTAATAAGTGACACTAAGCCTTGAACAAGTCCTAATGGCAATTATTTCCTTCTCTTACACCTGCTAGTCATCCAAGGTTTTCTTCTAAGAGAAATCCACAGAGGAACAAGACTGGCACTGCTTCCTTATCTTCTGGTGCCAGCACAACCAACTTGAATTCTGTGATGCTCTCTAGTCACATACTAGAAACAGTGGAATGCAACCCCAAGAATCCTCAGTGGTCATTCCTGGGGAACACCAGTCAAAAGTCAGTCAGATAATGGCCCAGTGTGGTTAAGTAGTATAGGCAGAGTGTTAACGGGCACCCCACAAAAATCACAAGAAATAAATGTTAGCATCAGTGATAAATATGGGTGTAAAGTCAGGATCCATCAGCAGAACAATGAAGACACAGGTGGAGATTCAAGAAAGCCATCCTCTTTAGTGCTCAGGAAAGGGTATTTCAGTGAAGATCTTTCTAAAGGATCAAGGAAGCTCCTTCTCAATTCTATTGCTTTGTACCTTAAAGTAACTTTTCACACCTAATCTTGTTTATGTTGGTAATCTGCACCTAAGGTCTGCTTTCGTTAATACAGAGAAAGTTAGCTGTGTTAGCCAGTATTTTAAAGAAACATTAGTTGAGAAGAGTACAGCTGGGTACTTAGTTTTCCTATGGGAGAATCCTGAGTATTTACTCAATTCAGCCCACTAGCATAGACTAAACATTACATAAACTAATCGCAGTCTATTTGGCTATTGCTAAACCACAAAAGCACTGAATTGAAATCCAAATTTAACTTTAGACAAGCAAGAAGACATAACACTGCTTAGTTGCCTGAAGTTCACCGATCATTGCCTATACCTGTCCCACTCATGGGCCAACCAGTGGTGATCACAGTGCTTCTCACACCTGTGGATGAAGGTCTAATAGAAGCTACTGCTCAGTCTACATTGATTCATATATAAAGTTATCAAAAGCCAGAAAATTCAGAGGAAATAGAAATATTATAAAGTATTACTTAAGTTCAGTGATATTGTTTCTATAAAAATTCAATACATAGAGAGCTCTGTATTTAAAACTTTAACTCAAAATTGAAATAAATGTTCATAACAGCATGGATGGATTACAATAGATACTATGTGCTTTACATTTTTATAAGTTCTCCACATACCATTTATCAAAAATAGCCCATATTTGTCAGTATATTACAGTTTCAAAGTGTTGTTAGAGAGCTTCAATCATTTAATCATCATAAAAACCCCGAAAGATAAATATTATTACCATGTCAGACATTTTTTCTGAAGAAACCAAGACTTTGATATGATAAATTATTTTCCAGCATTTCTAACAGCAAACACCAATGGCACATCAAGACTCACATAAGAGTCCCTTCATTCCCAAATTCTTTTCAACTTTCCATTCTGCCTTTTTTAGTAAAAAAAGAAATTTGACACAATGAAGACTCTCGATATATGCAAGTCATATTTTATGGTCATAGGTACCAAATCAGATTGTTTTATTTATGTGTGTGCATGAGAGAGAAAGAAGGGAAAAGAAAAGAAAAGGAAAAAAACAGAGAGGGGCCCACAGGAGAGAAGAGAACTGCTTTCTTTAGTCCTCATGCCTTTCTCTGTACTCCCTGAAATCCCCACACACTGACTGTCCCTTTTATTTTAACCACTTTTGTATCTCAGAGCTACCCATTGCCCTTGCAGTACTCCAAAGCTAGTTAGTTGGCACTTTCTGAGATATTTAAAATGGTAGCCCAATTCAACATTGAAGAGTTTTTGCTGATATCTATTTCAATACACAGGTGTCTGGTGTAAATTAAATGGTGTCTTTTAAGACTAGTTCACCCAAGTAATGCCAATTATGCAGACTTATTTGACTATGCAGACTTTATGTTTTTATGAATTTTAAACATATTACTTTTAAGGTATATCATACATGTAGGACAACATGAGAGAGGATCCTGTTGTTAGATATATAGAAATAAGGTAAAACAGAATGCCATGTTGTACAAAGATGGTAAGGAGGCTGCAAATACAATCCTACTTCGGCCAACTGGCAGTTGCCATCTGAAACACTGTCATGTAAATTACTGTGAGGCCAAGAGCTAGACCAAAGAAAGGGAGTACAGCAATTGATAACCAAAGTTTCTCATGGCTTCAGGAGTGGGGAGTAACACTAGGTATCATATCTTGCCAGACTAAGAAATAAAATATTAAAATGTATTTCATTAAAAGGCAAATTCATAATTTACATGTCAGTCTATAAAGAGAATCACGTACTTATTTCAAACTCCCTGAGGTAGATTTGTGGATGAGCCTCTAGTGATGGTTTTAATCAATGACACATTGGGTAATTTTAGAGCCTGAGACAGCCCCAGTCTGGCATCTGACTGGGTGTATTTTGGTATGTGTGGCAGTAAAGCAGCGATGTTGGGAAAGAGAAAAAGGAGGGGAAAAGATTGTACTTTAAGACTGATCAAAATATATAGAAGTATACTGGCTGAATATTGGCAGCATGTTACATGGATGCTGCCACATCACAATAGACCCATCTGGCCAATCCAAGTATTTACACATCACACCATCATTCCTACCTTCATCCCTGGACTTTCTCTCCAATTCACTTGTGAGCCTTTCTCAATCTACAGAGGTTCATCAGGAAAGACATGCTTCAGTATGTCTTAACACCTAGAGACAAAGAATTTGAATGAAAAACTAAATGAATAGCCAGGCCCTCCCTTCCATTCCAATTACCAAGTAACTGCAAGAGCCTCTGCTTCCCCCTTATCTGGCACTCCAGAATAAAAGCAAATTCATTTTAAGAGTTGATGTGAGGTGATGAAATCATTAAGATATACCTGACTTAAGTCTCAAACGTGCTACCTTGACAAAGTTTGAGTACAATCCCCTTTTGATCATTTCAATTTTCAAGATCTTAGATACTGTAGGTAGTTACAGGAATATTCAGTAGACAGATACAATCATTCTTGCTGTAAAGTTTCTGTAAGAAAAGAAAGCAGACCAAGGCTTCCTACTGTGGATTGAATATATTTAAGCCAATGAAAATACAAGCCACAGAGGACACTGTGGAGAGGAGATAGCATGCATTTCTTGGCCAGAGAATCACTGGGCCTTGAAATGCAAGAAGTTAAGAGGAAAATTTGCTCACTGCAGTCTCCTCCAATAAAACCTCAGGAAAATAGTCTCATAAATCACTTGCCACTTCAGACCTACCTTTCTATGGTGTTCATAATCATATTTCCCTTTTCATCGTACAATAATTTTGGGGGGTACTATAAATCTGGAAGTATGTCAAGTGACATAAATAAACTAAGCCCTACCTTTAAAAAACAGATAATATGTTTTTTTGGTGAAGAAAATAATGTCATTTAGTCAAGTCTCTGCCCATAATATCCTCCTCAGAACAGCCTTCCATCATTCTGCCACCTAAAATAACAACTCTATTGTCTTCTTCTGTATTATTTTTCTTCACTGCACTTACAACTTCCTGGAATTACATTACATATTTATGCATGTGCTTATTGTCAGTCTCCTCCAATAGATTACAAACTCCATGAAGTAGAAATTTTATGTGTTGTTCACTATTGTATTCCCGGAGCTAAGAGAGTTCTTGCTTTCAGTGAATATTTGTAATGAGTGAATGGATGGATGCATGAGCTTCAGACAGCTTAAATAGTCATTAAAATGGATTCTGAAGTCAGATGTCTGGGCTTGAATTTTGCTTACACAGATTACTTAGGGAGAATTAAAAATTAGCTAAAGTCTCATGTTTTATCTGTTACATGAAGATAATAATAAAACCTAGCATATACCTTGGTTGTGCCTGATATGTAATTAGCATTCAATGAATATCAGGTATGACTATTACAATAGAGGCTTGTTCACAACACAAGAAAGCGCCAAGTCAGACAATGTTTCAGCCACGTTTTAAAGAGAGGGATGGGTACAACCTGCAGAGGGTACAGCATAGACAAAGTACATGGACATGAAATAATTAAACACTTTTTGAGGGCAATTGAACGCAAAACCTGAGGCAGCAATACAAAATGTCCAGTATTCCAGAGGTGCTCAGGAGCAATATCAAAATCCTGACAGTATCAGATCCTTGCAACACACTCTCATCAATCACAGAAAGAAAGTTCTGTCTTCCGTCTTCAACAATAGGACTCAGTAATAAGTAATAGATTGGAAGCTCTGTAAGAGTCTTTTCTGTAGCTGAACACCACACCTTCTCTTAAGACCTAACATGATGAGGTAAAGGAAAGGAAAAGAACCTAAGCCTATCCCACTGGCCACAGGCCCTTTAGACTTGCTTGAGCCTCCTCACCCCATGCACCGCACATTTGAAATTTGTGAGTTATAAACAACGGCATCCCTGACCAGTGTGACTTAGTTGGTTGAGTGTCATTCTGCAGGGCAAGGAGTTGCCAGTTTGATTCCCAGTCAGGGCACATGCCCGGTTTGTGGGTTTAGTCCCTGGTTGGTGCACTTGCAAGGTGCAGGTGATTGACAGATGTTTCTCTCTTGCATTGTTTCTCTCTCTCTCTCTTTTCTCCTTCCTTCCTCACTCTCTGAAGATAAATAACTAAAATCTTTTTAAAAGATCAAATAGCAATGATAATTGAGAGAGTCGTCTCAAACTCCCTCTAGCCCATTCCTGAACTTCTTGCCCTCTGATCTGTTTTCCTGCTAACTCTGAGTTCTCCCTAGGTAATTTTGTCTGTCTCTGCCTCTTATTTCTATTACCCTGCAGATTTATAAGCCACCACTGGAGTTTGGGCCTCCTCTGTTTTAAGGGGAGCTCAACTGAGTCCTTTAGCTCCCAGTATCCTTTACTATGTTGAGCAGAAGCAACTCATTGGAGCTACCGGCCTCAGACTCCAGGCCCTAGCTCCATCTGTGTAGTCTATTCCCAAAAATCTGGCCCCAGTCATCATCTTTCAATCTCACCTGCAATGAAAAACATGGAGTGAGGAGACATGGGATCAATTCCAGTTATATGTCTTATCATTATATTCCAAGACTGAAATGGGCTTTCCCTAGTTAAGGACTACCCAAGAGGCAATGCAAGAGAGACCAAGACCTGTGACCATCCCCTCCATTGAAGTGAGGCAGGAGCTGGCACTGAGGCCCAAGAGGAGGAACTCTAATTGCCTGTGTCTGAAGGAAGTGCATCCAGTTGGGCAGGTAGGATGTGGTAGCCTGACGGACTGTAGCAGGGAGCACGTAAAGGCTCATGTAGACGTTGTTATTAGGGAACTTGGACCCTGAGCCACAGGAGCCCTGGAAGGTTAGATAGCCTGGGATACAGGAACCTGAAACACAGTACTGCTCTGATGGTGGGACAAGTAAGCTGGAGATACAGAAACATGGGTTAGAAGGGAATAGATCTGCAGCTTCCTGGTGACATAAAAGATCTAGGTTTTTCCTTGTGGGAGTGGATGAAGCATTAGACAGCATTAGTTTAAGGCCCGATGTTACCAAGGAAAGAACTCCAGCACAGAGGACAGTGCTAAAGTTTACTTGCAGGATTGGAATGTGTAGGTCATACACAGAGATGATAATCTTGATTTTCCCAGGTCACCTGCTCTACCTAATGGCTATGGTTACTAAACACTCTGTTTCTATTTCCTTATTTATAAAATAGATTCAAAATATTTTCCACCTTACTGAGTTTGGAAGGTTAAATTGTATTCAGGTAAAAAAATTATAATAGTGCCTGAATTATATAAGTATTCAATAAATGTTTACTCTGATTATTAGTTTTATAAGATATATATCATTAATTAATAATTAATTTTGCCAGTCCCTTTTCTGAGTGCTTTATACAAATTACTTTATTAAATCCTTAAACAGCGTTATGAAGTCTATACTATAGTCACATCTATTGTGTTAATAAATGTCCATTAAGTAAAAGCTATTAGACCAGGTCTCACTTTAGCAAAAGGCAGGCTAAGGTGCAAGCCCAGGCAACGTAATGTCAGAGCCTGAGCTCTAAACACTCTGCTTATTCTGCTGCCTTTATAAACAAGGAGCATAGCATTGCCTTCTGAGAGTTAAGCTATAAAATCAGCACAGATATATGCAGAATCTCTTCAAGGAGTCAGAATGGCCATCTGGCTACAGTCCGTTTTCCCTGTAAACCCATTAAAGTTATTAAGGTGATGATCTTAAAAGGTGAGTTGGTCAACCAAGGAACACAGAAAAATGAGGGTACCAGAGACAAATGCTACCAGTGTGTGTACAACTCTAACTCAGATGAGGGACTTTGGTTGCCAGAAATAAAAATTAAATAAAGCTAAGTGGTACTCCTATAGAAGAAAAAAAAAAGGGCTCCCAGGAATCATAATTGAGGTATATTTCTCAAGATCAACCAACTCCCTTTGCTCTGATATTATGCTCACCAAGCAAATGCTTGATTAGCTTGCCTGTAATGAGAAAATGTGTTACTATGGGGATTCAAGTATTTTGTATGATGTTAAAAAGTAGTGATATAGGATAGACACACTGAGTCTCCCTCCACAACTAAGAAGGAATACAATTATCTCAAAACCAAAGACAACCAGAAGTTCCAGAAAACCAAACTGCATAGAAGTCCAACAAGCAAAGATATAAAGAAGTGCTCATCCAGACAGATAGGAGGGGCAGAGCTGGGGCAGAGAGGAAGCGGTGTGGTGGCAACAGTAGAGGCAGTGGCAGTGGTAGGCCAGTGAAAAGCATAGTAACACATTTTTTAAAAGTAGGAAGGGATATGTGGGGAGCACTCCCAACACCAGACCAGACCCTGGAAGCTCATGGTTCCAGTGCCTCCTTGCTTCTGACTGGGAAAACCAGTGGGGGTTGGGGCAGAGGGAAAAACTGCCAGTCTCTCAGCAGAGTCTGCTTGTTTAAAGGGCCCCCACAGTCCTAGAATGTCCACAGACCCACCCACTCTGGAACGACAGCCAGGGCAATAGCTAGAGGGGCACCAGTCCCACACGGAAAGTGGGAGAAGTGCCTGGAAAGGGGACAAGTGCTGAGAAAGTGGCATTGTTCCCTCTCAGGCCCCTCCTCACATACAGCACCACAACAAAGTTAAACAGTTCACCCTGTACTGACAAATACTTAAGGCTCCACCCCTTACAACATAACAGATGCAATAGCTCTACCTAAGACACAGAGGGAAACAAATGCAGGAGCCTATCAAGATGAGAAGACAAAGAAGTATGGTCCAATAGAGGAAATGGATCAAGGTTTCAGTGATAGACCTAAGTGATGAGGAGATAGTCAACCTAACAGAAGAGGAGATAACCAACCTAACAGATGTAGAGTTCAAAACACTGGTGTTAAAGATGCTTACAGGCTTCACAAATATGCTTAAGTATGGCAAACATATTAGGGAAGAAGTAAAGGCTATGCTAAAAGAAATAAAGGAAAATCCACACAAAATCAATGGTGAAGGGAAGAAAACTGGGGTTCAAATCAGTGATTTGGAACACAAGAAAGAAAAAAACAGTCAACAGAAAGAGAAAACAAGAATTGAAAAAGATGAGGAGAGGCTTAGGAACCTCTGAGACAATTTTAAATGTGCCAACATCTGAATCATAGGGGTGCCAGAAGGAGAAGAGGAAGAGCAAGAAATCAAAAGCTTATGTGAAAAAATAATGAAGGAAAACTCAAATTTGGCGAAGGAAATAGACATACCAGTCCAGGAAGCACACAGAGTCTCAAACAAGCTAGACCCAAAGAGGACCACACCAAGACACATCATAATTAAAATGCCAAAGGTTCAAGGTAAAGAGAGAACCTTAAAAGCAGCAAGAGAAAAACAGAGAGTTACCTACAATGGGGTGCCTATAAGACTATCAGCTGATTTCTCAAAAGAAACTTTGCAGGCAAGAAGGGACTGGCAAGACGTATTCAAGGTGATGAAAAGCAAGAACTTACAACCAAGATTATTCTATCCAGCAAAGCTATTGTTTAGAATGGAAGGGCAGGTAAAGTGCTTCCCAGACAAGGTAAAGCTAAAAGAGTTCATCATCATCAAGCCCTTATTATCTGAAATGTTAAAGGGACTTATTTAAGAAAAAGAAGATCCAAACTATGAACAATAAAATGACAACAAACTCACAATTATCAACAACCGAATCTAAAACATAAAAACAAAATTCAACTAAGCAAATCAGAATTGGAACAGAATCATAGGTATGGGGATCATTTGGAAGATTATCAGCTGGGAGCAAGGAAGGGGAGGAATGGGGAAATGGTGCAGGGATTAAGAAGCGTAATTGGTTGGTACAAAATAAACAAGGAGAAGTTAAGAATAATACAGGAAAAGGTAAAGCCAAAGAATTTATATGCACGATCCATGGACATGAACTAAGGGGGGTGGGATTGCTGGATGGAAGGGGGATACTGGGTGAAGGGGGGCAAAGGGAAAAGAAATTGGGACAACCGTAAAAACATAATCAATAAAATATACTTTAAAAAAAGAAAAGAAAGGCAAGTAAAAAAAAAAAAAAAAAAAAGGAGTGATACAGAGAAATCTGATTAAGATCACTTGGTACTTGGGAGAAGTAGGAGGGGCCATAGAAGTTTGCCCAGGCAATGGAAGGCAGTCTAGGATGGGATTGACTGAGAAGCTGAATGCCTCCAGAGCCAATGGGAATAAAAAGAGGGCTGGCTCTTTGGTTCACCAGCTTTTCTGGCTCCTGAGCTGGCTGGCTCTCTCTCAGGCTCTGGCACTGGCTTGGGCTTGGGCTCTCTGGCTCCTGGACTGGCTTGCTCCTGTCCTTAAGCTCACTCTCAGGCTCTTCTTCCTCAAGCATGCCTGGATGATCATGCTACACCTGTCTGCATTTCCCAACAGAGGGTATTTTGTATGGGAAGGAACTCTTAGCACAGCATAGGATTGGGCTGGCCTGACAGACTCTGAGGCAGAAGCCCGCCATTCTTTTGGAATTGTGTGGCTTTTGTGTATTATGGTCTTTTAGCTTGTAAACTAACCCTATAGAAATTAACAAGGGAGAGGTTAAATGAACCCAGGTGTTAGAATTTAGCCTTAATTGATACGCCCAAGTGACTGCTTTTGAATAAAGAGTCCTTTTCTCTATCACTAAACCTTGGCCTCTGGAAGTTTACCTTAGGATGGCAGTAGGCAGTGAGACCCTAACTTGCTGTTCAGTAAAGTAGGATTCTAGCTTAAAACACAGTCTTTTTTTGTATTGATTTGGTGTATTCTTTCCCTGAAAACCTTCTCTACTCTCAGTTAAGACAAAACCAGACATGTAGATTAACACAGAGAATCCACTAAGGTAAAGACCCCCTCACAAGAGCTCTTACATCCAGAAGGTCAACCTTTTGTGGTAAAATGACTTCATGCCCATCAACCATCTTTGCAACTTCATCATGGCTCAAGGTAGGGCCAAGAAACCACAAAATTATTAATGTTGAATCTTGGTGTTAGCCTAGGGTGTTGTAAATCCCTAAAACAGTCCATCCTAAGATTAGATCTGGTGAGACTGAGCCCACATATGGGTAATTTGTGGCTTCAAAAATTAGCTGTGGCTGCAAAGAGGGAGAAAGAAATTGAAAACAGGGAGGAGCTGGTCCCTACTAACTTGAGCGGCACGGCCAAGTCTTTTAACTAACTGCTTTGAGCCTCAAACTGCTCATACACAGTATTTTACATGAGATATCTATTTCATTCAAGTTACAAGGCATCTGTAAGAATCAAAGTCTATGAGAAATTGTACATAACTACATAAAGTCAAATTTATAAATTGTAGGCAACCACATAAAGCTAAAAATTGCTAATGCAGACTTTGAGTACATGATGTCTTCCATTTATACAGCATGTATCACATGCCAGGTACTATTCCAGGTATATTTTGTATATATTAAGTTATTTCATGTTCACAGTAACAGTATAGTAAATGTTGTGATGTGTCACCCAGAAACTGCCTGCGGGACAGACCGGCAGCCAAGATGCTCATTCCCCAGCTACCAAGACAATGTTGGAAAATGACTACTCAGAGACAAACCGCTCTGAAGAATTGCTTTCAGACAATACAATTGCCTCACCAAATGTTATTACCTCTCACTTGGGATAGCCCTCTTCAAATGACTAGATTTTGGTGAGAGGGAACAAAGACTCAGTCCCTTGCCTTTCTATAAGACCACTCTGGAGGGCCACCCAACTCCACAGCTCCCCGTGGAAGGGCATATTCCCCACCTGCTTCACAGGGTCATTTCTCTCTTGGCTCCATCCTACCCCTCTCACTCCCTTACAGTGCTATTCCTGAGAGCTTTCCCCAATGCACCATCTGTACACAAGTCTGCCTCAGAGTCTTTTGGGAAGAGGGTGGGTACCAAAATTAAGGCAGGCATTATGGAGTATTATTACTATCCTAATTTTAGAGAGGTAAAGTAATTCACTCAAGTTCACATACCTAGTCAGTAGCAGAGCCAGGATTTGAAACTAGGCCATCTATAAAATGTTCTTACTGTAACATCTGGCACAGGAATTTCTCTAAGTGAATAGGCTGTTTGTGTTTAACATGCACTTTGATTAACGTTTGGGCTAGAAACTGAGCCCCAAGACCTTGATGTTGGTTGTTGCCATAACTTCAAAGAAAGAGGAAAGCTACTCTGTAAAAAGAGTGAGAAGAATTTGAAGCTGGGAATTTAGAGATTAACCCAGGATGGAGGAGGTGAGAAGGAGAAGGAGTAGAGGGTGAGATGGAGCAATTTAATTGGGGGGTGGTGGTGTGGGCTTTGTGATCTCATCTGTAAAATCTATTGAACTCAGAAAATGTTCTGTACTGTACTTTTTTGTTAGGGCTACCATAACAAAGTACCTCAACCTGAGTGGTTAAAAACTGGAACTTATCATCACAGTTCTGGAGGCTAGACATGTGAAATCAAGGTGTTAGCAGTGTCGGCTCCTTCTGAGTGCAGTGAGGAAAGGATATGTCCTTTGCCTCTTTCCTAACTTGTGGTGGTTCGCTGGCAACCTTTGGTGTGTCTCCTCAGTGCGAAGAAATATCACCCTGATCTCTGCCTTCATTTTCAAAGTGTTCTCTCTGTGTCTGTATCTGTGCCCAAATTTCCTCTTTTTATAAGGATAACAGTCATACTGGGTTAGGAACCCACCTATCCGTGTATGACCTCATTTTAATTGAACTGCATTTGTAACAACTCTATATCCAAATAAGGTCACGTACTGGGATTGAGAGTTAGAATTTCAACATATGATTTTCTTTGCAGTACACAATTCAACCTGTAGCTGGTATGGATTGGCTTTCACATGGAAATCTGTGAAGGAATTGACTTCTACATCTTGGTTGACATAGAAGTACATAGAAACTATGAGATGTGGAAAATAAGACTGTGAGAAGAAATTTTGTAGTGGCATATTGCTTTCTTATTTTGAAGTATTAGAGTTAGAGGAAAGCTGGCCCCGTGTTCCAAGGACTGGCAGACCCAGTTGCAATCTGGATGACAGTGTCTTGAAATGAAGGAATTTCAAGGACCCCTATCAATTGCTTTCCCACTAGGATCACCTACTCCTATAAATCTTCAGGTCCATTAAGAGAGAGTATTGTTCTACTCCTTTTACATCGTCAACATGTCTAGCACAGAGGGAAACACCCTGCTAAAGACTGATTACTAGAAGATTTCTGCAAAGGAGTTCATAGAACCTAGACTCCTTGTGAACACATATGATTTTTAATGATGTAGCACTGCTATGGCCAAACTGATACATATCATTTTTCTTTGTGTCTGAGTTAAAGAAAAGCTTACAGTACAAGAAATATAGCAGTGGATAGCATAGGAATTTCCCACTCAAATGATTTGAACTAAAATCCACAGCCCTGTCACTTACCAGCTGTATGACTTTGGGTACTTTACTTAATCTATATGTGCTTCATTTCCCTTGTCTGTAAAATGGGGATAATAACAGATCTCATCTCAATGGGCTGTTGTAAGGATTAAATGAATTAAATCAAGTAAACACTTTAAGTGTTGGTTCTCACACAGTAATCTCTCAATAAATGGCAGCTGTTATAATGTCACAATAGCCACTGTCTTTCATATTAACAAAATGTGATACAACTGAACCTACTATAAGATATGTTTGAAATAAGTAGCACTTAAAATTAAGTAGACCTGAAGAAATTTCTGCTTTGTAAGACTTGTTATAGTCATTGGTAAAGCCCTAACTATTGGTCAGGGGCCAAGCACTGTTCACCAGCTACTTAGGCAATCATACTTATTTCAGATAGAATCTGCCTGCATCCAGTACCTAAAGTCTCAGCCAAGGGAACTACAAAATCAAAATTAAAAATTTATGGCTCAACCTCTGATGACAATAATTCAATTATATGTTTAGTCCATTGACATCACCAAATAGACAATCTGATGACTTGAAATATAAATACTAGACCAAGATGCAATTTTAATGTAATCATTATCTTTTTTTTCATTTCAAAAATGTCTTGGGGGGAAAATAGGAATGGCATCTCATAGACAATAGCTGTTATGAAAAAAAATTGTAATGCTAGGTAAGGTTTCTACTAGATAATAGAAGACAAAGATCTGAGTTATTCACCAAGTTTGACTCTTTTGAAATAACTCCAGGAAGGTGGCTGCCCCAGCAGTTCAGCTCAGAGCCTGTGCTGAGACTGCAGCCATGATTCTCGACATCACACATCTATGGGATTTTTCAAGAGCTTTCTGTCTTTGGCCAGAAGTTTTTTAAGTGATTTAAGAATAATAAGAAAACTGAGGCTTATAAAAATAACCTGTTAAATGTAAGCTTGCAGCCAGGATCAAACACCACTACCAATACACATTTAAAAACCAACTAGAAGAAAACACATGATTTTTAACTCACTAGTACTTGCCAGGGAGCTGGACCACATGACTTCTTGAGGCTCTTCTGTCTAGCTCTAAGATTGATGATGCAAAGTTCTGTGTCAGGAGGCCATCTTCTTATGGATCTGTATGTTGGATAATACTATTGTGCTTTAAATATAATGTACATTTTTAAAATGCTTTAGAATTGAGAAAAATTCCAGTGTGGTGACAGCAGTGACATAGTTTCTTCATCTCTCCAGATGCCCACATAACAACAGATAGAGCCACCCTGTAGCAAAACCAAAAACACGATAAAATTAGGTGACAAGGTATTTCCAGAAAACCCAAAATATAAGCAAATAAGAGCAAGCCATCAAAATCCACAAGACCTGCCCTTTGTATGGGAGAAAGCAGAAGACAGCTTACAGTCTCTGATGAACCTGAGAAGAGAGTAGAAAACTTAGCCAAAAGGTATTAGATGGAAGGGACGAGAACCAATTGATCCCAATGACTTCATGAAACTGACCGGCCAGGGCTCCCTTCCAGAGTGGTCTGGTCAGACTTTTGACAGTGGATTCAGAATTGATCAAGATAAAGACAATAGAGACAAAGGGAAGAGAAGATTCACAGCCAGGAAATCTCAGAAAGCAAGCAGTTAATTTTTTAACACTTCATGGAAACAAAAGAGGGAGCTCTTGAAGTTATCAAAGCTACCCTGAACCATGCCTCCTTCTAAAAATTCAGAATATCTCTTCCCACATAAAAATGAACAACAATTCAGTTACTACATGAAAAAAAGAGAATAAGCAGAATGAGACACCACAGACATTGAAAACACATCAGAAATATGAATTCACAGAATACACCCAGGTTATTGCCTTTAATTTCAAAGTAAATTAAAAGGTATTAGAAAAAATAACTTACAGATATTAAAACAAAAATAAATCATTTTTAAACTCAAAGAGATGATAGAACTCAGGCCATTAAAAATACAAGAAAAAATTATTTCAGAAATGAAGTCTTAATTAGAAAGAACACAAGAGAATAAGCATACAAATAATACCTCAAAAGAAAAAGAAGTTGAAAATAATGAGAATTTTAAAAATAAAAAAAGTTAAAAGAGATAAAAACAATTCAAGTAAGCTGACAAATTAAAGGCAGAGAAGATCCAACACAGAGATAATAGGAAGTCCTCAAAATAAAATCAAAGTGAGAGAACAAAGCACATACTAAAAAAATGACTGAAGAAAATGTTTCTGAAATTTTTTAAAAATTAGATTATATATTAAAAGAGTACATCACATATATAATAATATCCATCCAGAACAACCAACATCAAGACATAATTTAGTAAAATTCTTGAATTTGAAAGAAAAAGGAATAAGCATTATATAGGCATCTGGCAGAAGAAACATGTAATTTATATAACAAACATAATTAGATTATCACTAGACTTATCAACACTATATGCCAAACAAAAATGAAGTCACATATTTAAGGCTCTTAAAGAAACAATGTGAAACCAAGGATTTTATTTCAGCACAACTGACCTTCAAGTATAAAAAGCACAGATGAATGTTTATCAATATGCAAGAACTCAAAGAATGTTGCTCTCATTTTCTTTCTGAGGAGTCTACTAGGCAACAAATTTTGGACAGCCACACTGCCTGGAAAGACGTTGACAAAGGTCTGCTCATGATTATTAAACAATTACATGTGAGACTAAGACTAAATAATGATTCAAAGGAGAGTATGATATAGAATGGCTATTTGACAATGTGGATATAGTGCAGCTATTAAAACTGGGGGGAAATGGGGAGATAATATGTGAGAAAATTTTAGCTATTCTCAATGTATTTGTGTTTTTCTGAGCCTGTTATGTACATAATGTGGGATGAAGTAAACAGCAATCATGAGATATTTGAATCAATTTTCCAGTGTGCAAGTCTAAATATTAATATTCACTTAGAGGCATTTATGTTTAAAATGTATGTTTTTTGGTATCTTTTTCTTTCCTTTTATTTTATTTTATTTTTTTTTCAGATTTAATGTGTTTTATTGATTAAAATATTACATTTGTGCCAATTTCCCTTCCCTCTGCTCCCCTCCACCCGGTGGCCCCCCTCCCTCCAGTTGTCCCCCCCTTTTAGATTATGTCCATTAGTTGTGCATACAGTTCCTCCCAATCTCTCTCCGTCTATTCCATTCCCTCCTACCATGATCCCCAATTCCTATATCATCTCCCTCCCTTTCCCCATTCCCCCTCCCTGTTGACCTCCCCCCACTATGCTTCCCTTACCCACAGTTCCTTTTCCACTCTCGTTGCCTGTTTCGTTTGCCTTTGTTTCATCTCCCTAGCTTCTGTTTTTTAAACCAGTCCCTTTAACATCTCATATAACAGTGGTTTGGATCTAATGAACTCTTTCAGTTTTATTTTGTCCTGGAAACACTTTCTCTGTCCTTCTATTCTGAATGACAATTTCGCTGGATAGAGTATTCGTGGTTGTAGGTTTTGGATTTTCATTACTTTGAATATTTCTTGCCAGTCCCTTCTTGCCTGTAGTGTTTCCCTTGAGAAGTCAGCTGATAGTCTAATTGGGACCCCTTTGTACATAATTCTTTTCTTCTCTCTTGCTGCTTTTAAGATTCTCTCTTTATCCTTAATTTTTGACATTTTGATTATAATGTGTCTTGGAGTGGTTCTCCCTGGGTCCAGTCTCTTGGGAACTCTCCTTGCTTCCTGGACCTGCATGTCTATTCCCTTCCCCAAGTCTGGGAAGTTCTCCTTTATTATATTTTCACTCAATTTTTCAAGTTCTAGTTCATCTTCCTCATTCTCTGGCAAACCAATGATTCTTATGTTGGGCCTTTTATAGCTGTCCCAGAGGTTTCTGATCCTCTCATTGTTGCTTCCTATTTCCTCTCGCTGCATTGGTTGACTGCTTGTTCCTTCTCCATATTCCAGTTTGTTGAAATGAACTCTGGATTTTATTTCCTTTCCTTCTGTCTCGTATGTGGTTTTGTTCCTTTCGTTATGAAAGTTTTTCGCTTCTTTCATATCTTTTTCCTGCTCTTTTGTGAATTCTGTAAGCCACCTGATAACAATGGCCCAGAACTGAGCCTCTGACAGGTTTCTTATCTGTTCATCTGTCAGGTTCTCTATCTGCTGTCTGGTGAGCTGCACCACCGGGATCTCTATATTTGTCTGCCACATTTTGACAGATGCGTTTTGTTTTCCTGGGCCGGCTGTCCGGGGCGGTGCCTGTGTACGCGTCACAAATCAGCGACCGGCGCCTGTCTGCGACCTATTTCGCAGCCCTGTGGTGCTTTCTGTGGGGGCGGGGGTCCAAGATGGATTCACACAGTTATTCAGCTAGGAGACCGGGATCCGTCCTCCCGCCCCCCTGGGCCTCACTGTTCAAGGCGATGCTGCGGCTGCTCCCCAGCGCCCGGAGTCGCGCACGCCAGGGGCTTGATTGCCTCCGGGATTTTTCGCCGCCCCGCCCGCCGCTCCGCAAACAGCTTTGCCTTCTTTAACTCTTACCTGCCCAAATGGCACCGCTGGTTTATAACTTCATATGTTGGGCTTCCGTGTAGTTTTATTTTCTGGAATTTCTAGTTATCCTTTGTTTTGAAGTAGTTGTATTCCTCTATAGTTGTAGAGGAAGACCTAGCGTGTCCGTCTAAGCCTCCATCTTGGCCGGAAGTCCCTTTTATTTTAAAATATTAAGGCACTAAGAACCCTAGAAATTTTGTAGACTCAACCCACTCATTATGCAGGTGGTAAAATTGAGGCTAAAAAAATAATCACTTGGTTTAAAAACACTGATAGTGAAGATCAGGGACTAGAACTCAGAGCCATGACTCCCAGCCCAGCCACGCATGTGTTACTCTAGCACATTGTTACTCAGAGTGTATTCTTGGTCCAGTAGCGTCAGATCCCCTGGGAGCCAGAACCTGGATGTTAACAAGGTCCCCAGTTAATCCATTTGTGTAGTAAAGTTGGAGAAGCCCTAGGCTTCTTAATCAATACTTAATGGATGAAAACCTAAAATATCTTGTTTAGTTAGGAAAATGTCCCTTTGAATTCTTAGCATTGAAACCATTTTTGTCTGCATATTTCTCACTAACTCATTTAACCCCTAGCATTTACCCTACCTAAGGGACTGTGGAAACACCAGGAGCCGGTCCTTGCCCTCCTGAGCTCACACTTCAAAAAGGAGTCAAAGGCCTTTCCTCTTTCCCCAGGTGCTCCCTTCTTCCTCTGCGGCCCCTCTTTGCCCTTTGCTTTCCCAACCTACTCCCACCCTTCATCACAATGATCTCATGACTAAAATCCAATTTCAGAAGTTGTTGGTTTAAGAGCAAAGTATTTGTTCATTTGAAATTCCAATTTCAGAATAATGACTTAAGATGTTGGAGACATTTTATTTGGCTCATTTCCAAACAGCTTACATTATAATATCAACATGACCCTAAAACTGTGCATTAAAAAGACTAAAGCACTCTATTCTGGATATTTTGGGAGGAAGTTTTATGATACAGGTAAGTCAAATGTTTTTTTTTTTTTTTTTTTTGCTTTCCTTTTTTTCCCCTAATGCCATCTTCCTCTAGGAAAATAAAACGTTGAGGAAACTGAGATATTAGAACAAAAATATAAGCATGTGGTTTTCTTCCTCAAATGTTTATAGAGTCAGCACATCTACATCAAAAATAAAACATTACTTTTTTTCATTAAGAAGCAAAGATAAAATTTTCAATAGCAACAAATTGATTTCATTTAAGAACTTATTCTAAAGCAAAGACAAACAGAAATCAGGTACATTAACTATTTTTTGATGAGTTACATGTAGGATGGAGTTTTTACATCAAACAATTGGATCACAAGTAATGGTTATATGGAGTTACTCAATTCCTTTGAGGCTTATATGCCTGGCATTTTAAGTTTCAGTGATTGAGAGTATTATATTTCTCTCTCTCTCTCTCTCTCTTTTATACTCCCTCATAGACCTAAAAAGCTCTGAGTTCATTTCATTCTTTCCTTCTCTTGTCTTCCCTCTCTTCAAAGATATTCCATAATGATTCTGCTTTTCGAAATCAAGACTGCTTGAACTTTAGCTGAGAATAATGAAATTTCAATCTTTCCTACAATGGCAAGTACATCCTCTTTTTGCTCTCCTGGTGGAGTCACAATTGCAACTGCTCAGCACGAACAATAGGACTACTTTTCAGTTCTAAGGGACTGGCTGCTGCTGATCAGCAGTGCATAGAAATAATCCTTGGTATTCCCACGGGTGACATTTCTCATTGCTTATCACCCATGCTGCACACAGCTGGAACTTGATAAGACACCAGAAAGAAGATAATGGCTGCTATCAAGCTGTCTAGGTAGAAATAATAATAATAATCTGTTTATGGAAAAGCAGCTGTTCTATTGTTTTGGATTTCATGAAACCCCAGACTCCGATCTTCTCTCCCCATATCAGCCCCAATCCTATTTCTCATGCCAATCCAATCACTTCGGGAATTTAATAATGGGTCTTTTTTTTCCCCATGACCTTTTCATACAAAAAAACAAGGATACATGTAAAATATCTTATAATCATATTCAGTCACAGGATTTCTTTAAAGACCTGAGCAGAAGCTTTTATAGGAAGATTTGAAGGCTGGGAGGACTTTGTAAAGAATATAAAAAAACCCAGTATCCCCTTTTAAAATATACACAAAAACACAGAGTTATTGCAAGTGAAGAGTCAGTGATCATTCCATTCTGAAATCTTAACCCCCCAAATTTCCAAGACAGATATCAATTCCTCAAAGTGAAATTTCAAAGGAATGTGATGTTGTGGTTGCCAACAATGCGGGTCAGTGCGTCTGAGTTCACTGCTCACCGTTTGTCCTAAAAACAGCCCAAGGCTGAGCACATCCTGGCTATAACGTCATTGTTTCCTTCCGTTTGAGCCAGATTGCTGGCTGGGACTGCATATATGTCACTTTAGTTCCCAGTTTTCTGATAGGGTATTGCCTCTACCACAGTCATCTTCAGGTAGGGTTGTCTGTGGATACTACTTTCTTTTCTTTATCTGCACCCCCGCCCCCATATCTGGTGAAAGAACTAGGTAGCCGTACTCTTCAAGATGGAACAATGCAATCCAAGAGAACCAAGTATATACATCATGTGATACTAAGACACAGTCAAAGCCTGCATATTCACTTCCAGGGCTGGCAGATAACCTTTATCACACCATTCAAGTGAGCAGAGGGGTGAGATTACCTTTGTCCCTCTTTCTTGTGGTTTCCAGAACAGTCATCATCATCTATAACTTACCCAGGCTGAACTCACTTTCTCCCTGTATCCCCTTTTATTAAGGCATGGCAATGTCATGGGGAAAAAAGCAAGCAAAGTTATGGACATGGTAAGTAAAGAAGCAACCTTAAAAAATTTCCCACTGCCATGTTTCTCTCATCTGTATCGTGGAATCACTTGGGAACTCTAGAAGTCAGAGTAATAAGTGCAGGCCTCTTCTTACACAAGTATAACCAATTGAATATGTCTCTCTCTGTCTCTGTCTCTGTCTCTGTCTCTCCCTGCCCCCATTTATTCTGGAATTATTTTTAATGTGTTTTATTCATTATGCTATTAGAGTTCTCCCAATTTTCCCCCCTTTGCCACTCTCCACCTGGTCCCCACTATTCCGTTCAGCAATCCCCCACTTAGTTCATGTCCATGGGCCATGCATACAAGTTCTTCAGCTTCTGCATTTCCTATACTGTTAACATCCCCCTATCTCTACCTACCAATTTGTACTTCTTAATCCCTGCATCTTTTCTGCCATTGTCCCCTTTCCCCTCCCAGCTGTTAACCCTCCAAATGACCTTCATATCTATGATTCTGTTTCCGTTGGGTTCATTTGCTTAGTTTGTTTTTTTGATTCGGTTGTTGATAGTTGTGAAATTATTACCATTTTATTACCATTTTAATGCTTATATTTTTATCTTCTTTTTCTTAAATAAGTCCCTTTAACACTTCATATAATAATGGCTTGGTGATGATGAACTCCTTTAGCTTTACCTTGTCTGGGAAGCACTTTATCTGCCCTTCCATTCTAAGTGATAGCTTTGCTGGAGAGAGTAATCTAGATTGTAAATCCTTGCCTTTCTCCTGAATTTCTTATTCCACAGAAGCATGGCCTAAGTACTGCTTTCCCTATGGAGCCTTATTCTACCCTCTTCCACCTTCTCCTGCCTTCCAGCAGAATTAGTCATTTTGTATATAGTTGTGTTATAGCTTTTTTTTATTCTGTATCACATACCTTTATCACCAACCAGAATGTCAATTCCAATAAATTAAGTAAATGCCTTATTTTTTTATTCATCTTTAGGAAGGTAATTCATCAAAATAACTAAGTAAAAGAGTTTTGTGTCAGACAAATCTGAATGTGAATCCTAGCTCTGACATTATTAACTGCCATGTACCCTTGAGTTTCCTGGGACTCAATTACTAATATGTAATATATAATGTGGATAATGGAGTGCTCCAAAGAATTTCAGAAGAAGGTTAGTCTATGTTTCACAGACCACAGTCAAGCCTATGACTATATCAATCATGAAAAGCTACAGGTTGCTCTGAGAGAAATGGGTGTGCTCCGTGCTCAACTGTCCTGAAGTTTAACCAGTATTGTGGCAGGAAGACACTGTAAGGTCAGAATGTGGAGAGACAGAGTGGTGGCCTACAGGCAAAGGGGTCAGAAAAAGGTACACTTTTATCTCCTTATTCATGCAAACATATCATACAAAAAATTGGGCTAGACTCAGAGGAAGGGAGAGTGAAATTGGTAGAAGAAATATCAATAGCTTAAGATATGCAGACGAACCATCTTAAAGGTAGAAAGTAGCAATGGTTTGAAACGACCCGATAAAAATGAAAAAAGGAAGTGCCAGAGCAGGACTGCTTTTGAACATCTACAAGACAAAAATCATGACTAGAGAAGAAATGCTTTTTAACATAGACAATAAAGACATCAAAATTGTTAAAATTTTTCTTACCTAGGTTCAGTCGTCAACTCAAATAGGGACTGCAGCCAGGAGATCAAGACGTGGCTGATACTGAGAAAGGCAGGAATGAAAGAATTAGGAAAGATCTTCAAGAGCAAAGATGTGTTATTAGAGACCAAGGCTAAGATCATCCACATACTTGTATTCCCAATTACTATGTATGAATGCTAAAGCTAGACAGTGAAGAAGGCTGAGAAGGAAAAAGACTTGATTCATTTGAAATACGGTGTTAGAGGAGAGCTCTATGGATACCCTGGGCCTCCAGAGAGACAAACAAGTTGGCTCAAGAGCAAACAAAGCCTGAAATATAACTGGAGGTAAAACTGACAAAACTGAAACTATCCTACTTTGAGTATCTCATGAGAAAGCAGGGTTCTTTGGAAAACACAATAATGCTAGGAAAAATAGAAAGCAGTGAGAAAAGAGAGACCAAATATGAGATGTATTAACTTCATAAGAGAAGCCTGTGCTGAGCAGGGCTTTTGAGAATAGGACATTGTGGGCGTCACTCATTCACAGGGTTTTGCAGGAATTGGTGTCAATTCAATGGCATGTAACAAACACAAACTGAGGCTATTTCATGAAGTTTTTAAAAGAATTAAGTGAATTAAAGTATGTATGTAAAATGTTTAACATAATAAGCTCCCAATAAATAGTAGCTGTTATTATGATTGTAATTAATTTAGTATTCCCAGCCACCCCACAATAGACTATCAATAAATATATATCAAGGAGTAAACTAAAAGAACAAATGAACTGCACACACAAATGCACACATATACAGTACATATACACATACCGTCACCTTCCCAGTATTGCATTGCTCTCTGCTTATCTGAGGTCCCAAAATGGGCACAGGCTATTGACCTACAGGGCATATGACTGAGGGGAAGAAGCTGATCACAAAAAACATTTGCAGAAATTCTACTTTCTAGTAAATTTTCTGTAGATGGTGGCCTCAAGGAACCCACAGGTTTTCTTTCCTCTGTGAATACTGAAGTTGCCCCTTTCCTTGTGACATCCAGCTGAAACTACAGAAGGGGGGGTGGTAAAAGCGATATGCTTCTTACCCACAACCAGACAGTCTGCAAAGGGAAAAACAGAAGTGATTGAATCTATGTACACTTGACAGAATGAGTCATGGCAGAATTCAGGAAATAAGAAGATGTGGCCTCGAACTTGCCCTTCTTTCTCACAATGGCCCTTTTTTGCACAAGTCATTATAAATCACCTTGTCTTGCACCATGAGTGACTTAAAATCCTGGAAGTGTCTAGATTCAGACTTGGCATTTCCCCCATAAGACACCAAAGGGGTTAATGTCTGGCCAGTAATCAAAATCTGGCAGCTTCTACTGCACACATAATGGCCATTGTTGTTCCTGAGAGTTTGTCTGTTTTCTCTGGCAGGCTTTGCTATTTGGAACTAATTCTAAAACAAAAAAGGAAAAAGTCAGTCTGCTTTTTTTTTTTTAAAGCACACATGCAACAAAACATAAGGAGAACTGTTTTGCTAGATTTCCAGGAAAAGTTGTTGGCTTCCTATTCAGAGAAGATGAATTATCGCCTTGAAATACCTTTAATTCAAAAGAAATTCATCTATATATGTATGTGAGACACACATAATATCCGGAAGTGGCTACCTTTTCTCATTTATGAAGCAACACATTACATCTATATTAGTTGATGTGTGAACTGTGGCTGGCCCATTCATCTGCATAGAAAATCCATTTGCATGACGTTATTAATGAGCTCACTCATCAACCTTCCTGGGTCAATTGCAATCACAAGACCTGTTTGTTACTCCCACCTGATGAGTCCCCAGATGTTCTAATCTGAAACCACATGAATATGTCTAAGTTACCAATGCAGCAAAATCCTATTACAAAACACTAAACTCTATTTCAATGGGAAGGGCCAGAGTTTTTAAATTCCCAGTGTCATAAATCGCCACTTTTGTATAAACCAAAATCATGCACTTGGAAGTCAACAGCACCTTAAGTTGTTATAGAACATTATAAAAACTCACTTTTACTCTCTTGACCTACTTTGTCATGGATTAGTAACAAACAGATTGTTTATTGCAATGGTCCATGTATCATACTTTGCTGGACTTGGATTTAGTTATATTGCTAATTAACCATATTCTAGATATAGGTTCACAAACTTTTTCCATAAAAATCCAGAATGTAAATATTTTTGGTTTTGCAGACCTTATAGTCTCTTATAACTACTTAATTATCTTATTGTAATGACAGATAGCCTTATACAGTAAAAATAAATAAATGGGCATGGTTGTATTCCAATAAAATTGTATTTACAAAAGTAGGCTGAAGGCTAGACTTGGCTATAATCTGCCAATCCCTGGATGAAGATAGTAATGATGATGGTGATGATAATATTGATAACTCACATTACTGACTATTATATGGTGGGTCCTTTCCATCTACCCACTATAGCCATGAGTTAGGTAACATTGTTATAAATTTATAGATAATAAAAATGTGGCATCAAGAAATAAAATATTTTTCAGTTCATTCTGAAAATAGATGGATAGTCCTATGCACATACACACATATGTAGTAGGAGCTGCCAGATTTTGATTACTGGCCAGACATTAACCCCTTTGACGTCTTATGGGAGAAATGCCAAGTCTGAATCTAGACTCTTCCAGAATTTTAAGTCACTCATGGTGCAAGACCAGGTGATTAATAATGACTTGTGCAATGACTATATATATATATATATATATATATATATATACATATATATATATATATATACAGAGAGAGAGAGAGAGAGAGACAGAAACAGAGATCTTCTTTCACTATGAAGAGAAAATTTAAAATATTAGTGTCATCTTATTCATATTTTTTCCATTCTCATCTCACCATCCATTGTCCACCTTAGTAGTACTAAGGTCTTATTGTGCAAACATGCTGTGGATTCCATATGGAATAGGGGCCAGACATGAACTGTCTATATTAACTATACTCATCCAAACCTTCACCTATTTAGCAAATATGTCTTGAGTATTTGTTCTGTGCCAGACACTGCTCTAAGCAGGGGGTTATAGCAGTGAACAAAATACAAAATATTCTGCCTTCAAAAGATTACATTCTAGTAAGGGGAGGCAGATAGAAAGCAAAGAAATATGTATCATGTTGTGGGGTGGGGGAGTCAGATTTCAAAGAAAAACAAAGAGAATAGAGGGTTACAGAGATCTAGCTCTGTATCTCTTCTTTACCAACTAAGATATGTAAACTACAAATATATTCACTAGGTATAAACATATTTATAGGATTTTGTATCATGTTTTTTACCAATTATTTTCCCCATAATTGTATGAGGGAGGACACTGAAGAAGAAACTAGTCCATTCATTTATGTTGCAAATATTTATTGAGTGGCTACTTTGTGCCAGGCATTATTTTTAGAAGAGAGAATTCAACAGTGAACAAAATAGAAAAAGATCCTTGCTGTCATAGGCTTCTCTATGGCGAGGGAAGTCAGAGAATAACAAAAACATAATAAATACATGTCAGAATGTAGTAACTACAATGGAGAGGAAAAAAAGGCATAGTGGGATAAGGAGGCCAGGAGTGTGGAGGAAAAGGGGCAAGGTTGTAATTTTAACAGTCAAACAACTTTCCCTCAACAGGGTAATATGTGACTAAAACAATGCCTATTTGCCCAGCAAGACCTGGTTTTTAGTTCACCCATCACTGCAGTCAGTGTGTCATCAATTAAAAGAAAACACAGGATGTTTTGTGCTGAGTGTTCTATTTAAGTCCATAGAAAGAACTGTTATTCTTTCAAAGTCATTTTTGCCCTTCCCTTTCCCTTGCTTCAGAGAAAATATTAAGGGACTGACAGCTGAAACAATGTAGGGATGGGAGAGGGGAAAGGAAGGAAAGACTAAGGGCCAGCATTTACCCCTGGTGACTGTTTTAACGAGGATGCAGCTGAAACCCAGCCCTCCTGGGTCCCAAGACGGCCTTGCTAAGGAACCCACAGAAACAGAGCTGGCAGATATGGAGCATTTTCCATTAAGCATGGCATTCACTTTTTACAAAAATAATAAGATGTTAATATAAATTTGAAATTTAATCAGATCCAACTTGGGAACAGAGTGTTTTTCTGCAAATGTGAAATACTTCTAGGCTTTTAGAGAAATGTCATCCATATAAAAGCTAACTACTGTTTTACATATAAAACTGCCATTCTTCATTTTTTTCAGAAAAGAGAAAAATATGATAAAAAATGAAACATTGTCACAAAAACTTCTTACTTTCTTGTGCATGTTAATTGTTTCTGAGGGTTTTTTTAAAAAAAATTAATTCTTACAAACTAGGAAGAATGCTTGTAAGCTTAAAGCAAAGACTAGGGGAGTTCAGTTCATAGATTATGAACACAGACACAACTAAAATCTATTTCTTAAAAATAATGGTATTAATTTAAGAGGTCTCAACAAATTCTAAAAATATTACTTAGCCTTAGAGCTAGGAATGCTAACAACAGTAATTCTGCCTAAAATCAAGAGGGATTCAAAGTCAAGTCTACTTTCCTGAAAAGCATGTGCCAGAACCAACATCCTATGTGACAGGCAGGAATAGTATCATTAGCTTGGATGTATGTCAAGAATTATTATATTCTAAGCATTTTGCTGTCTTTTACAAAACACACTTTAGCAAATCCTTACCACAGCTATTGGAGAGAGATTATTTCCATTTCACAGATGAGAAGACTGGCTCAGAGGTATGATGTAATGTACTAAAGGGCATACAACTAGTAAGGGTGGATTCTAATCCATATCTCTCTGATTCCAAATTTTCTCCCTTTTTTTCCCAACACCCTGCCCCCCGGTTTCTTCTTTGTGTAAGTACTTCTTTAACAATTAAAAGACAGTATTTTTGGAAAATAATCATTACAGTCACTGCACTTAGTTGATCACCAATCAGTTTGTTCTGTAAACCTCAAGAAAAAGTCCTCTGGGATGTTACTAGGCAGGCTGGGTGCTGGGAGCCACTATTACCTCCCTTGGCTAAATCAAGCTGTTCGCCACATGACTAGTATATCCCACAATCCATTGGTCAAACAAGGGATAGGAACTTCCCCATCCCTAATTCACTTCCTGGTCGCTCCTCTGAGAATTCTCAAGACAACTAAAAATTAAAAAAGATAATGTTAGAGCCAGCAGGTGATTGAAGCTGGGAGGCAAAGGACAAGAATGCCATAAACCTCCTGCACTCAAGCCTGGCTTTCATATTCCATGAAGAAAATATAGGCAAGTTCCATTGAATGTCCTTGTTTGGAGCATGGGCCTTCCCTGCAAGCTTGATATTTTCCATCTGTGTGTATATATAAACACATGTTTATAAGATAAAATCCTATTATTAAACCTCCAGACTATTAAGACAAATACATTATAGGAAGGGGCATTTATTTATAGTATTAAAGGATTTTTTTTACATTAAAATATAAATCCCTAAAGCATTTGTTTGCAAAGTAAATTTCCTGAATTGTGAAATGACGTTTTTTTCAGAATAAAGTCCTCTGGGGTGTTAGCAGCAGGCTGAGTCCTGTGAGTCACCATTACCACCTTTGAATAATTCAAACTGTTTTCCACATGAGAGGTATATCCCACAATTCATTGGTCAAAGGATAGACACTTCACTCTCTCCTATGTACTTCCTACCCACACACCCAAGAATTCCCTTAATGCCACTAATTTGTTTTTTCTAACCCAGACAGGACAGACAGACTGAGAAACTCAACAAGAGTAATTATGGCAAAGGGAAGATGGAAAGTCACAAACAGGAAGGGGGTCTGACAGATTGTTATTATCAGCCCTTCTAATAATCACTGGCCTAAAATGTCTTAATGGAATTCAATTTATATAAATTGTTTACTTGTTTTTTAAAATCACATATATCATCAATAGACAGATCCACCTAGGCAGTATCAGTGAAAGAGAACATTGGACTATGGGTGTAAAGTTCAGTGTGCATCAAAAGCAGTTGAAATGATTTGTAGTTTACACAATAGGGACATCACAGCTGAAAATTCTGACTCAGTGGATCTGGGGGAACCCAAGCATCAATATCTTGACAAGTTCTTCCCCTCACTCTTCTACCACCACATGCACACATACATAAATATGGTTCTGAAGTCCACCTAATTCTGAAAAGCACTGGGCTAGTAATAGAGAATGGTAGACAATCCCTCCATGTTGGGCAGGGTGAAGAAGACATTCCACAGGACAACCTACAGTCAAGGAATCACTCTGAACTTTGCCAAGATGCCGACTAGAAAGGTGTGTCCAACTTTTATTTACAGAAACTAAAGACTACACATCTTTTTAACATAATGTATTTGGTTTAAAATTAAAAGGGGCACTGGCATTCATCTCTTGAACCCCCTCTTTCACTCACAAACGTTGGTTTTATTTTTGTACTACATTACCCACTTTCCATATTTCTACTTACTGCAATTTCTGACACATAATTTTAGGTGATGATCAATAGGTGCTTCTAAGAAGACCAAGAAAATGAAAGCATTATCCTTTCTCAGAGTTCATTAACCCAATGATCTTCTATTCACTCTCAGCTTAGTCTATCATAACAAAACACCATAGTCTGGGTGGCTTAAACAACAGTAATTTATTTCTCACAGTTGTGGAAGCTGTGAAGTCCAAGATCAACGTGCCAGCCCATTCTGTTTCAGGTAAGGGCTTTCTTCCAGGCTTTCAGATGGCTGCCTTCTTGCTGTGTTCTTGAGTAGCAGAGATGAGGGGTTGAGGGGAGGGGAGTTCTGGTATCTCTTCCTCTTCTTATAAGGACATTAATCCTGTCAAGGGTGCCCCATGATCTCCTCTAAACCTAATTACCTCCCAAAGACCTCACCTCCAAATACGGCAACAGTGGGAATTAGGGCTTCAACATACAAATTTTGGAGGAACACAAATATTCAGACCTAACGTACACAAGGATAAATTTTATATTCTTCAGAGAAGAGGCCATGAGTACCAGCCTACACATGAATATGTCAAGTTATTATTGCCTTCGAATGAGTCATTCAAGGTGAGAATGTCAACTATTTGAGAGACTGTAACTCAATCTTACTTCCAAAATAAAGATGTAGTATCTGCAGAACTATAATAATAACAAAGAATGAAATTTAAAAATCAAGCACCCGGACTTCCAGCTAAGATGGAGGCCTAGACAGACAGGCTGGGTCTCCCTCCACAAATAAGAAGGAATACAACTACCTCAAAATTAGAGACAACCAGAAGTTCCCGAAAATCAAGCTGCATGGAAGTCCAACAAACAAAGATATAAAGAAGAAATACTCATCCAGACAGGTAGGAAGGGCAGAACTGAGGCAGAGAGGTTGCGGTGTGGTAGTGGCAGCTGCAGTAGCAGTGACAGTGGTGGCAGCAGCAGGCCAGTAGAAAGTGCATTAACACATTTTAAAAAGTGAGAAGGGACATCTGGGGAGCGCTCCCAGCTCCTGACCAGACAGCACAGCTCACAGTCACAGCACCAGGGAATATCAAGCCTCATTGATTCTGACTGTGCAAACCAGTGGGGGTTGGGGTGGAGAAAGAAACTGCCATCTCTCAGCAGAGTCCGCTTTTTAAAGGGCCCCCATGGTCCTAGAACATCCGCAGACCCACCCACTCTGGGAATGACAGCCAGGGCAACAGCTAAAGAGGCTCCAGTCCCATATGGACATGGGAGAAGTACGTGGAAAAGGGGCAAGTGTTGAGCAAGTGGCATTGTTCCCTCTCAGACCCCTCCCCCACACACAGTGCCACAACATGATGAAATGGGTCGCTCTGTACTGATGAATACCTAAGGCTCCGTCCCTTACAACATAACAGGAGGGACATCTCTACTTAAGACACAGAGGCAAACAAACACAGGAGACTGTCAAGATGAGGAGACAGAGAAGTATGGCCTAAAAAGGGAAATGGATCAAGGTTCCAGTGGGAGAACTAAGCGATGAGGAGATAGCCAACCTAACAGATGCAGAATTCAAAACTCTGGTGATAAAGATGCTCACAGGCTTGACAGATATGCTTGAGTACAGCAAACACATAAGGGAAGAAGTGAAGGCTATGCTAAGTGAAATGAAGGAAAATCCACACAAAACCAATGGTGAAGGGAAGGAAACTGGGGTTCAGATCAGTGATTTGGAACACAAGGAAGAAAAAAACAGTCAACCAATGCAGAATGAGGAAACAAGAATTGAAAAAAAATGAGGGGAGGCTTATGAACCTCTGGGACAACTTTAAACATGCCAACATCCAAATCATAGGGTTTCCAGAAGGAAAAGAGGAAGAGCAAGAAATCAGAAGCTTATGTGAAAAAATAATGAAGAAAAACTTCCCAAATTTGGCAAATGAAATAGACATACGAGTCCAGGAAGCAGAGAGAGTCCCTAGCAAGCTAGACTCAGAAAGGACCACACCAAGACACATCATAATTAAAATGCCAAAGGTTCAAGGTAAAGAGAGAATCTTAAAGGCAGCAAGAGAAAAACAGAGAGTTACCTACAACAGGGTGCCTATAAGACTTTCAGCTGATTTCTCAAAAGAAATTTTGCAGGCAAGAAGGGACTGGCAAGACGTATTCAAGGTGATGAAAAGTAAGGACTTACAACCAAGATTAGTCCATCCAGCAAAGCTACTGTTTAGAATGGAAGGGAAGATAAAGTGCTTCTCAGGCAAGGCAAAGCTAAAAGAGTTCATTATCACCAAGCCATTATTATATGAAATGTTAAAGGCACTTATTTAAGAAAAAGAAGATCCAAACTATGAACACTAAAATGACAACAAACTCTCAACTATCAACAATGGAATCTAAAACATAAAAACAAAATCCAACTAAGCAAACCAGAATTAGAACAGAATCATAGGTATAGGGATCCTTTGGAGGGTTATCAGTTGGGAGGGGGGACAGGGAGAAATGGGGAAATGGTGCAGGGATTAAGAAGCATAATTGGTTGGTACACAATAGACAGGGGGAAGTTAAGAATAATATAGGAAAGGGTGAAGCCAAAGAACTTATATGCATGACCCATGGACATGAACTAAGGGGGGCAGGATTGATAGAGGGAAAGGGAGTACTGGGCAGAGGGGAGCAAAGGGGGAAAAATTGGGACTACTGTAACAACATAATCAATAAAATATACTTAAAAAAATGAAGCACCCAAGTTGTTGCATACTTAATGGTAATTGCTTGATTAGTGACATAGACTATTCAAAGGGAAGCAGTAAAGAATGAATGAAGTTATTCAACCACATTTTAATTCTGTAATCCTATCCATGAATGATTCACTCTTTTCTACATAATTGTCTTTTGGAAGATATGCCATCTTTCCTATTTCATGTCTTTCTCTTACTTCACACACCCTGTAGTACATATTTTATAAAAGTGCGATACAGGCAGGTAAACTTGAAAGGTATTTCCATTTAAACATGCCAGAGATAAGAGTTTTCTTATTCTCTTATATTTCCATTAGTTGGTACTCAAGGAGGCTGATGAAATACTGCATATTCTGTCATTTTATCATCGCTTGTTCCCCACCAGCTATCACCAGGAAGACTTTGAGCACAGAGGTACTATCAGATCAGTACTCCTGGAAATGAAGAGTTTGTGCAGTGAATAGCAGTTACATTCTAATAATATTAATTCAGACTGCAATTTCTTTGAAATGTAAAGAACCTGCTGTCAGGGTGGTGTGGACAGTGGAGGCTGAACATGTCAACAATGTGACAAATTCCTAACAGAGCGCCAGATATATTGTTGCCCAGGATTCTTTTCTGAAAGCAAATTTAGCAAGACTATCAGTGTCAACTCCAGAGGAAGGAATTGGTTCATTTGTTATCCTTCCAAGTTGCAGGTACATCTGCCAGAAGAGTCTGCCAACAGATAATTTGGTAATTAAAATCATTTCCGTGGTTGGAGGAGTGATTTAAAAATTGTTCCTCTTTTCTTTCCTTCTTTTCCTGTGTAGGGAAAATACTGTGGTGACTGTTAGCATTGATTTGCTATGAGCAATGCTAGCATTGAGTGATTCTGTAGTGCCATGCCGCCCACCTCAGTGCTTGAACACCTTACCAGATTTGTCTGTTAATCTTTCCCTATAGAACGTTGAAGTTCTGTTCTTTGCTAGTGCAATATCCTCCTTTGTCCTGCAGAAGTTCTTTGCAGATGCTAGCAAAATTTCATACGGGTCAAATGCACCTAACAGTATTGCCCAGTTACTATGCTTAAATAAAATAAATTATGACAGTAGATTTTTAATACTAAACCTGATAATAAATCACACACATAATACAGATGTTAGTTCAATATCTGCCCCTCAACAAATATACTCTTTTTATATTTTACTCATATTTTGGTCTCTGTCCAAAAAGAAACACTACTTGGCCATCCACACATTTATAGTTATTTTCATCAAGACAACAAAATCAATTAGCATTTACTATGAGCAATCTAAGTACTTTCTATGTATTCATTTATTTTACCCCTACAAGCCTGTACTGCTTTACTCATGGGACTGATGGAGAAGCTGAGGCACAGCTAAGGAAGTTGGGAAATCGGTCACTACTCAAATGTGCCAGAATTGGAGATCTGGCCTAGGCAGTCTGAATCTTAAGCCCTCAAGCTAAACCACTTCACAAAAAATGTCACATGACACCATTATCAATAAATTAACTGCAATATGTTTTCTCAGACTACACAACAGCCCGTTAATCAGCTTACTTTTTGATACTTTCTTGCTTGCTTACTCAGTTTTCTTATTTTCCTCCCTTTTTCCTTCTTTCTTTTCTATTCTTGTGTCTATATAAATACTTGCTTCTGTTTTTTGTAGCATAAAGCAATGTTTTCTACCCTACCTTCCTCAGAGACCCAGAGGAATCTTAATAAGAGTCAGTAAATGGAAAAGTGTTTTAAGATAAAATTTTAAACCACCTTACTAATTACTTTCTTCCAACCAAGACTGCAAAATAATGCAGATTCATAGACATTGATAAATTATAAGTTTACAATCATATTATTAGCATATTGAATACATATACATATGTATACTGCATTAAAACACTCAATTACATTAAAATATGTGAGTTCTTAGTGATATGGACAACACCACTAGTTAATAATTAAAACAAAAATGATTGATATTCACTTTAAAGGATACCAGAAAGAAGCAACTCACTACTCTCTAAAGAGAAAAAACAAAGTTGTTTTTCTTTTTTTTTTTAAATAGGAGCTTTTCTTCACCTAACTGAAGGAGTAATGCAGAGGAAGTTTCTCCTCATAGAATTATCTTGGATAATAAATTAAAAAGAAATCATTGACAAATGTGTATGATTATACATTTATCAAAACCTATGGATTCTACAACACTAAGAGTGAGCCTTTGCATAATAACGATGAGTAAGTTCATTCACTGTGACAATGACCTGCTCTAGTGCAGGATGTTGACAGTGAAAGAGGCTGCGGTGGGGAGGTGGGTTGGGCAGAGACATATGGGAATTCTGTGTACTTTCAACTTAATTTTGCCGTAAATCTAAAACTGGTCTATAAAAATAAGGTGTATCTTTAAATAAATCATAAAATTAGAATATCACAACTTTGTAATAACAAAACAATGAATGTATCCAGTTCAAAAATATTCAATAGTTAATAACATTACACATACATGCATCTCTACCAATGGAAATATATATCACTACTTATTACATAGTCTTACCAAAAATGGAACCAGAATTTGATAAAATCTCTAACTCTAACTGTAACTGTCTAGGAGGTATAAGGAACAAGAAGACAAATGTGTGTGAAAACTCCTCAGGAAATGCAATTAAGAAAATTCAAATCGTTAGAATATCTTCAGGGAAAAGAATTCCATTTCTTCAATCAAAAATTAAAAGAAAAAAATTAGAGATGAAGAAAAAAATCTACAGATTTTTTAAGACTTTAAAGGCACATCCATCAAGCAATCACAATGTATGGATCCTGTTTGGATCTGTGTTCAAACAAACTAAAAAAAAGTTTTTAAGACAATTGGGGATAGGTCAACAGTGAGTGCATGTTTGATATTAGGAATTATTGTTAATGTTTTTAGGTGTAATAAAGGTATTGTAGTTATTTAATTTTAAAGAATCTTTATCTCTTAGAGACACATTGCAAGATGTACAGAAGAAATGACATGATGTCTGGTATTTTCTTCAAAATAATGGAGTGTCGATGAGCAAGACTGACCCTGGGTGGGTGAAGCAAAATAAACACAGAAGGTTGTTGTGCTAGTTTGTCTTCTTCTGCATATGTTTGAGATGTTTCATAATAAAAGTTTGTATAGCTTAAATTTACTTAACCTGCCTGAGCATCAGCTTCCTCACTTGTAAAATAGAAATGACAATATCTACAAAAGATATACCTTTCAAGTTTTTTCTGAAAAATTAAATAGTATATTTAAAGCACCTGGCACACAGTAAATATTAGATAATTTTGTTAGAGACTCCTTTTGATCCACTTATTACTGAATTGACTGGTCTAAGCTTAGTGAAATTTTCATATTGTCCCCAGAGTAGAGTAAGGCTGGGGAAGGGACAAGAAGGGTTGATATCCTCAGGTATCACCTGTTCAGGCACCACACATGCTGGTTGGATTTGTGGGGAGTTTTTAAATTTCTATCTTATGCCCACTTACTATTTTTAAATTTGCAAAACTGGTTTTGCTAAATATTTATTCAATTCTACATAACCCCAGGTGCAGGAAGAAAGGGTACAAATATATTACATCTCTTTAAGTCATTTATTCTGGTCCCACCCTCACTCCACTGGCAGTTTTCTTTTATTAAATACCAAAAGTATCAAATCATCTTCAAAACTAAATAACCCTAAACCCACCAATTTCTTCCAGTGCACTCCAACTCTCCCTGACCATTCTCCTTTTGCTCGGCACCTCTGTTGTACTTATCCCCACAACATCTGTGAGACTAGTTTAAAGACCAAACTTTTAAGAAAAAAAAAATTACAAAGTAAAGCAGAGGTGCCTCATGGCCAGAAAAGATTAGATTGCACAGAGGTTTAGGCTGCTCCCAGAGATGATAAGTCTCATGTAGGAATTCGTCTGGTTAGTTTTTCAATCAATGGCTGAGCTTTTTAAAAAAATTTATTAATATGCTTTATTGATTATGCTGCTACAGTGTCCCAATTTCTTTTCCCTTTGTTCCCCTCCACCCAGTGATCCCCTTACCTCCAGTTGTCCCCCCATTTAGTCCATGCCCATTGGTTCTGCATATAGTTCTTCTCAACATCTTCCTGTCTACCTCCACTTCCCCCTACAATGCTTCTTAATTCCTGTACCATCTTTCTTCCTTTCCCCATTCCCCCTCCCTGCTGACCTCCCCTCAAAATGTTCCCCATATCTATAATTCTTTTCCCACTCTCATTGTCTACTTAGTTTGCCTTTGTTTCAGTTCCATAGCTTCTGCTGTTGGTTGTTGTCATAAAGTTTTCATTTTAATGTTCACAATTTTGATCCTCTATCTCCTAAACAAGTCCCTTTAACATTTCATGTAACAGTGGTTTGGATCTAAAGAACTCCTTCAGTTTTACTTAGTCCTGGAAGCACTTTCTCTGTCTTTCTATTCTGAATGACAGCTTCGCTGGATAGAGTAATCGTGGTTTTAGGTTTTTGCTTTTTATTACTTTGAATATTTCTTGCCAGTCCCTTCTTGCCTGCAGAGTTTCTTTTGAGAAATCAGCTGAGAGTCTTATTGGGACCTCTTTTTATGTAATTCTTTTCTTCTCTCTTGCTGCTTTTAAGATTCCTTCTTTATCCTTAATTTTGATATTTTGATTACAATGTGTCTTGGTGTAGCTCTCCCTGGGTTCAGTTTTTTTGGAACTCTTTGTGCTTCCTAGACATGTAAGTCTATTTCCTTCCCCAAGTTAGGGAAGTTCTGCTTCATTATTTTTTCAACTTCTTGTTCTTCTTCTCCTTCTGGCAACCCTATGATTCAGATGTCGGCCCGCTTATAGCTGTCCCATAGGTTTCTGAGTCTCTCCTCATTTTTTTCACTTTTCATTTCCCCTTTCTGCACTGGCTGACTGTTTGTTCCTTCCCTATGTTTCGATTTGTTGACTTTATCCCTGGTTTTCTTGCCCTCACCACTAGTTTCATATGTGTTTTTGTTCATTTCAGCAGGACTAGCCTTCATTCCTTCACCATCTTGTTTAAGATCTGCTGTTAGGTCTGTAAGCATTCTTATAACCAAAGCTCTGAACTGTGCCTCAGAAAGATTTCCTATCTGCTACTTTGTTAGATTAGATATTTGCTGTCTATTCAGCTGTGTCACCGGGATCTCTGTCATGATCTGTGCCATCCTGACAGTTTTGTGTTTACCTTTGCTTCCTGGGTGCAGCTGTCACACCTTCTATGCTATAGGGGGCATAGCCCCATGCACTCATCACAACCGGGCAACTCTTTTCACCATGCTGTGGCGGTTTTTTTTGTGGGGACGGCGGTCCAAGATGGATTCCTGCCGTTCACTCTTTGCTGAGAGAGTGGGAGCCTCCTCCTCTGTCCCCGACCCCTCTGGGCCTCACAGTCCAAGGCAATAGGGGTCTGCTTTTCCCGGCGTTGGAATTGTGAGCTGATTTGTCTGGTCTGCAGCTGGGGTGCTCCTCAGGTGCTTCTCACTTCCCCTTAAATATGGGTGTCTGTGCTTACTGCTGCCCCATTGTCATCACCATAGCTGCTGCTGCCAGTACAGCTTGACCTCTCCACCCTGGCTTTGCCCCTCCTACCCGTCCGGATGAGCACCGCTTATTTATAACTTCATATGTTGGACTTCAATTTATTTTCTGGAACTTCTGGTTATTTCTGGTTTTGCAGAAGTTGTATTCCTTCTTAGCTATGGAGGGAGATGGAGTGTGTCCCTCTAGGCCTCCATCTTGGCCGGAAGTCCAATGGCTGAGATTTTGTTTGCTTGTTTTTGTTTTTTGTCTTGTGGGATAGGAGAAGGGTTTGTTGTTGGTGGTGTTTGTGTGTGTTTGTGTGTGTGTGTGTGTGTGTTTGACTCTGTGGATCCTGCTGGAGACATGAGTTTGTTAAGAGCTGAATCTGGACTTTCTCCTGCTCATGGCTGTATGTCAATTCATCTGATTTCTAATAAAACCAATTTTTATTTTTCTAACTTGCTTCCAATTCTAAAATGTAGCTCCAAAGAAAACAGAAAGTAATTAAAATGTCAACACGTCCCTGAAAAGGAACATAAATTCTCTTTGGGTTTTATTCCCATTAGACATGTTCCTTTTCTCCAAGGTACCAACTCGTGTGCAACAACCAGCAGCCCCTCAACAGAGCTGGTCAATGGCCAGTGACACCAATCCCCTCCGTTCATTACCTTGTTTGCAATTCTCCTTCTCCCCTGCCATTTCCCAAATGGGGATATCCTATAAAAGAAGTACTTAAGTCTATTTCTTTTAATGGACTGATATCTACTCCATTGTAATACATCCAAATTGTATGTGATATGAAATAAGCTCCAGCAGCAATACGCTATTTGATCTAATGTGAAAAAAAGGAATATGGAGCCTAACAGCTTATTATCCAGCACAATGCAATAAGTTAATCAAGTTTCATTTTGCATAATGGGAACCTGATTACTCTTTTTACCTTCATTTTGATTGGTTTGGATGGATTGTGGCTCTCTTTAGAGTTAATCAGGTTTATGTGAAACAACTTTTTAAAATAAATTACATTAAAGGATGCAATAACAGAAAAAAACATGTTTCATTAATGTGTAACTTTGTGTTTTGTGAGGTTAGTTCTTCAAAAGAGCTTTTCCCATTAAGAAAAAAATGTTGTGACCATTGGCCCAAGAACTGTCTTGGAGATGCTCAATTTGAGAGAAACAAATCTCCCAGCCCAGCCCCTTTCATATATGTGCTTCCCATCAATTTCTGCCGTTTCCTTTAGTTAATGTTGCAAAGTACCTGTAGTGAAATGCTTGATTTCTTCTTTCAACTCTCTTGCTGACCCTGGCATCTCTCCTCTACACACCCAATCACTTAGCACTTTCGTGCTGGTCAGTGAGTGCAGAGGCTCCATCTAGGACTGCAGCTCCACCCCTACCAAAAGTCTCCTAAGTGCATGAAAATGTACAAACACATGTGCCAGTGATAATGGTGGCCACAAATGGTCATAACCATCATTTCTCAGAACTAAGCATAAATCAAACATCTCTTTTGTCTTTATAACAACCTGGGAAGATTGGTATCATCGTTCCAAATTAAAATGTAGAAACTTAGTCTGACAGAAATTAAATATCTTGCCAATTTGCATAGCAAGTAAAGGAATTAAATCTGGGTAACTTCAAGGCCTGCATGGCACATTACATCATCTGCAAAATACTTGTTAGCAAAATTGCATCTCTGTGTTTGTGCATTAGTGTCAAGTGGAAAACAACTCAAAGTGAGTGCTTTATTAGCAGTGAGGCTAGACCTTCAAAATCATGTAGATGGAGTTATTTTTGCCATATTTTCCATAGGATAAACATATGGTCTACCAATTCTGTTTTTTACAGATATAGTTGCATTTACTTTCTGGATTATAAACTGCCTGAGGCCAGGGCACTTATTTTCTACACAACAGGACATCTCTGTGGTAAGGAATTTTAGTCAGAAAACCCTAGTTTTCAATATTGTCTCTACTTTGAACTAACTGTATAGTGAGCTCCAGTTTGTTGAATTGACAAGTAAATAAATATACTCCTAAAGTTGTTGGAAAGGTAAAATGAAATAAATTATATACACATAGCCCAGAGAAGAAACTCAATAAATTCTAGCTTTCTTTCTCCACATTCATCCTACTTGTAGTGTCTAAACATCAGTTTTCTGTGAATGGAGATATTCCATGGAAGTGCAATATACAAAAGTGTTGGGACTGAAAGATATCCTGGTTGAAATCCTCCTGCATTATTTTCTCTTACAATTATTTATTGATATACATTTACTCATCTTACAGAAATGATTTTTAAAAATAAGTTTACTTCTAAAACTTGAAATAAAGTGAATAAAGCTATCTGACATCCCATTTTACATCTCTTTTCTTTTATTTCCTCCTTTTTTTGTTTCACGTCTTTCTCTAGGTTGTGAAAGTAAGTGTTGCTGATAATATAAGAAAACTTCAAATCAAGATCGAGGACATATAACTTTAAACTTTTACTTCCTTAATTCTCTAACATAAACTTTTCTTTTATCTGAAGAGTAGAAAGAGCTAAGTAAAACAGCAAAAGGTGGAGGACAAATTGTAGAAAAATAGAAGTGATGATCTTGTACACAAGAAAAAAAATCACATGGCAAAGCTTTGTTATCAGTGGCTTCTAGTTTCAAAGATGTATAAGAAGAAAATATTTTTTCTTTGTTCAGGTCAAAATAAATGTTTGATAGCAAAAAATATATTATAAACAATTTTCTTTAATGGATAACAGTTTATTTCATCTTTGGTTTTACCCTGGAGAACTCAGAGAATTTGATACAGTTCTTTGAGTTATAGTGGAATATTACTGACAGAACGTGAGTTGATAAAATGACAACTCAGAGAGATTAAATAAAACATACATGATCACACAGAGAATTAGTGACAGAAAGTTAATAATTAGGAATTGAGAAAGTGGGGAAGCTTTACAATAACATAACATAGATAGTTTGCTGAGTAGAACAGCTTACTCAAGGACAGAAACTTTGCTTTTGAGTCTTCTCTCCATACCATAAAGCATGTACAGTACGAGAGAATACTTTCCTTAGAAATCTGGGAAAGGGCACAGAAGTGATGCTCAAGGTGGACCTTGCAGAATGAGTAAGACTTGCCAAGATGAACACGTGGAGTAGGAATGGGGAGGGAAGACATTCCAGGCAGGCAGCAGAACTGTGCAGCAGCATGAATACATGAGTGTAGATGAGTTGTGCTGTGAAAGATGAAGAGGTGCAGTAGGCTAAATGTATATGTCCCCCAAAACGCAAACATTGAATCCTAATCCCCCATATGATGCCATTTGGAGGTAGGGCCTTTGAGAAGTGATTAGGTCAGGACAGAGTTTTCATGAATAGGACTATTGCCCTTATAAAAGAGACCCCAGAAAGCTGCAGAAAACAGGTTCTCACCAGATACTGAATCTGCCAGCACCTGGACCTTGGCCTTCCCAGTCTCCATAACAGTGAGAAATAAATTGCGGTTGCTTATAAGCCACCCAGTCTATGGTATTTGTTATAGCAGACAGAACAGACTGATACAAGAAGGTAGGAGCTAGATTTTGATTAGTTTTGCCTTTGGTAAAAAATGAATATGGCAAGAATAAGGCTACTAAAGTTGGGAGTAGAGAGACCAGTTGAAGAGCTCTTATAATCATCACAAGCGTTAAGGGGGAATCCGTGTTATAAAACTTGTTCAGTTTAGTTTATATTCTAGGTAGCTGGCCAGGACCACTGGTCATGACCACTCGCCAGAGATTATTCTCACTCTTTCACATCACACTGTTATCACACTGAAATCACATTCACACCTCAGCAAATTACAGAGTGTGTTATGTACCAGCGGGATCACTCTAAATTACAAATCCATAGCAGCCATGGTTGAAAAGAACACTGAGGACAGGATCCTGCAGGACATCAAACAAATGCAAACCAAGAGCAGGGATTTTTCCTGTACTGTTTACTGCTATATTCTCAGCAGCGCAGTGCCTGGCACATAGTAGGTGCTGAATAAATAAGTGTTGAATGAATAAATAAATAATGAATGATTCAGAGGCAGCAGAGCATTTTCTCAACTTCGGCACTATTGATATTTGGGGTCAGATAATGGATTTTCTGAGGCAGCTGTCCTGTGCTTTGTAGCTTGTTTAGCAGCACCCCTGGCCTCTAACCACTGCCAATAGCAGCCCATATTCTTGACAAGAGCAAGAATGTGTCCAAATATTACCAAATATCCTCTGAGGAGCCAGATCTCCCTGACCTGAGAACTTCTGCTTCACCAGTTAATGCTTAAAATTATCATTTAAAAAATATTATTCTAATGGAAGAAGAAAAGAATAATGAAAGTAACACTTGGTCATCCAATTTTTTCACAACCTACTTAATTTAAGGTGGGAAAAATACTGCTGCTAAAATGGTTTTGGTTTCACAGCACACTGACCTGTGACTTATTATTTTACCAAGAAACATGTTTAGAAGAAAACAGTTAATAAATCAAGAGAGTGCCTCCTAAGTCTCTCATCTGTTATTCGTCTGTGAGATATTTTCTTCATTGTTACCTCTCTGGACTAACAATAATAACACAAATAATTATCCCTACCCATATAATATGATCAAAGCTAATAATGTATAATACACAATTTATGGGTCAACACTTTAAAGCAAATGATGTCTCCACCTCCACATTACAATTAATCAAGGATTATAAAAGCCAGAAGACACAGCTGAAGTTTTCCTCTTCAGTATTATATTATGTCTTTCTTTTTTCCATTATTACCACTCCACTCCCTTGCTTTGAATAAAAATCAGTTGTCTTGTATTAAAATGGCTAGTAATGACATTTCATAAAAATAAGGATTTTATAAAATGGAAACTATTTTAAAAATTGATTTTGGGAGTATGAAAAATAATGCCAGAACAAGACCCAAAAATAATTTGGCCCTAGGTTCTTCCCATGAAGTTCACATAAACTTGGGAGCAGTCAGCAGACCACTAGAGAGCTCCAGGTGAGGACAACCCTGTGTCTGACTTTTCCATTTTGTGCTTGCTCTGCCAGGACAATAATTACTAGCAGCCTCTTCCACTCGCAAATGTCCATGTCTGGACAATAAAGTACATGGGCAACTTACTCAGAGATAATTGCCATTTGACTGGCCACACAACAGAAAAAAGTTTGTTGAAAACTGGCTCCTTGTTTTCGTATTTCTGTGCTTTCTGCACACCTCAGACTTTTCCCAGCACTCTGACAGGCGTAGCCACTAGGGTAATACTTTCTGTAGCGAAAACTCATCTGTCAGTCAACAAATAATTAGTCCTCCCTCTAGCTTACAGATCTATATATCATTTATCTCCCCACTCCCAGGATAGGTAATTAGGTTTTCACATCACAGTCTGGCTAGCTCAGCTTTCCCAGAAGGCCTTTAGATTCAGAGGGACTCGGTGGTGTGAGAGTTGACTCTCGGTCAGCCTGGCCTCAGATTCCCACGCCTGCTAATAGTGCCCCCAGACTGCAAAGTCCGGGCCAGAAGAGAACTTTGATAAGAACCTCCTTTCCCCATAGTCCATTAGCCTTCAGATTAGGGTAGGGGTGATATTTAGAGATAGCCCACTGACCAAGAATATCCCACCTTGTGTCTAGTTAGATAAGCCTTTCTTTTTCTGGACCAAGAAGACAGCTTAAAAGATTACATGAGGATCAGGGGTCAGCAACATAGCCATAAGTGCACTCAGATCAGGGGTCCAGAAGGTCAGCAGGACAGTGGGCCCTTGTTCCAAAGCCAGGCTGAGGAAGGGAGGAACCAAGGACTCAACAGCAGCTAAAAAGTAGCTTAAGATCAGACAGCCTCTGCGAGATGGGCACCAAGCCTTTCCATGACCTAGACAGAACTCCTCCTCGTCCCCAGCCTCAACTCTTGCCATTGACCTCCTCAAATTCCAGAATGAACTGCTTTTATTTTCTTGAATACATCATAGTCCCTCTCATCTTAATACTTCTGCATATGTATAGTTCCTTACAACACACCCTAACCTATAATCCCTCTCAGCATAGATGGGGTTTCCTCCAAGGAACCATCCCTGAACCTCCTAAATTAGAATTCAGGGGTTTGTCCTATAACATCCACTCTGTATTTTTTGCTGTCAATAGATTCATCACACTTGGTTATAATCAGTTTATTGATCTATAATCCTACTAAATTATAACCCCTTTGAAGTTAGAAACTGTGTCTTGTTTTTGCTTCCCATTTCCCCACTGTGTAACAACACAATACCTGGTATGTAGCAGGTACTCAGAGAACATATTCTGAAAGAATGACCAGTTCCATTTTGGTGGCAGGGACTATGGAGTCTGATATCATGAATAACGATACCTGACAATTAAATAAGTAAATACTCAAAAGACATTATAGAGAACAGTCAATATTTCCATCACCATGTTATATATACATCACATACCATGTACCAGACATTTTATTCACAAAGCTATTATGAAAATTAAATTAGATGATCCACACATTTGATGTTTAATAAATAATAGCTAATGTTTTATGGTATTATTTAAATCTCACAACAGCCCTGTGATGTAAGTATTATGATATGCTTTTTAGCACATGAGAGCACTGAGCCACAGAAAGGTTCAAGTGATGCAGTAGAAAATGGTAAAGAGGAGGTTGAAGAGGGTATAGAGGGATAAATGTTAATGGAAGGACACTTGACTTGGGGTGGTGAACACACAAAGCAATATACAGATGATATATTATTGAATTGTGTACCTAAAACCTATATAATTTTATTAACCAATATCACCCCAGTAAACTCAATAAAACATAAAAAAATGGTAAAGAAAAGATTCTGAATAATAACTGCCTAATCCAAGCCTTTTCACTATAGCATACAGCCTCTGTGAAAAGGAAGGAGAGAAGAAAAAAAGGGTGAGAGGAAGATAGAGAAGAAATAAAGACAGAAAAAAAGATGGAGATGATTTTTCTTTCAACCCTACCTAAGCTTAATCCTTGCAAAATTCTTCATACGAGTTTAATTGCATTGCTTTTTGTATAGCATCCAAGCTCCAATTGTTACAGGAAATTTATAAAACCAATGAAAATCACTGATCTAATCGAACTGTGACATCACTTGGGCATAACAATCAGCATGTAGAGACTGAAGCTCTGTCCACAATGACTCTTCTGGCCACAGTGTCCTCAGTAGGCACATCCAGCAACTGTTGGTTTTGTCCCAACTCTGGTCTTGCTCAGGCTTGCTGGTGTGAGTCACACCATCCTTGTGAAGAACAATGAATCAAAAATGCTTAGCCAAGTGCTTTGCCAAATTGAAGTTTCAGATCTATATGAAAAGTCATAAAAGTTTGAATGGAGGCAGAGAAGGAGCATCATCGTTACCTGCTTAAACCTGGTTTGCAGTCTTCATCTACAGATAACAAATGGCAAAAATAGATAATATCTAAACACTCTCTAACATGTAGTGGCTGTGAAAAATTTGTCATGCCAATTCAGCACCATCTCTGTCCTTCTCCAAAAAGAGAAAACCAATAACTAAGAATATAATATAATCCAGAGAACTCAGAAACACTAAATGTGGGTCACATAATTTCTGTTCTTTCTCCAACTCACAGACCTTATTCAGATTTCATCTGTTGTCCTACTTGGCCTCTGTAGTAAGAATTTTCCAGTATAGGATTCAATACAAGGTTACCTGTTGCGCTTCAGTTGTCATGTCTCCTTAACCTTCCATTATCTGGATCAGCCGAAGTTTTTCCTTGTCTTTCTCAACTTTGACATTTTGAAAAGATGAGGTCAGTTACGTTGTAGAATAGCCCTTAATTTGGGTTCAACTGATACTTCATTAGGTTCAGATTATGCACAGGTGGAGGAAATACCCAGGAAGCAACACTGTTCTTCTCACTGATTCTATCAGGTGGAAGGTGATGGTGATTCATTCCCATATTAACTTTGACCAACAAGTCCTGAACATGTCCTTCATGTTTCTCTTCAGTAAAGTTACTATTGTTCCCTTTGTAATAAATAACTAAGCTGTGAGAAGATTAGAAGTTATGTGAATATTTTTGTTTTTATGGTGCATTGATGGCTCTTGCCTCAATCAGATTATTATGATAGCCAGAAAGCGATTTCTAAACTCTATCATTCCTTCTGCATTTATTAGTTAACATTTTATTGTAAGTGTGTTTACTTCTCCCTTATTTATTTATCTCTCCCTTATTCTGTTAATATGGATCCATGGATTCTGTTTTTATTCAATCAGTTATAATCCATTACTATCATTATTTATTTTGATGCTCAGATTGTCCCAGATTGGGCCAATGAGAGTTCCTTCAAGCTGGCTTCAGTGTCTGTCACTCTTTGAGCACATTTTTACTTCTGGCATAAGATGGCCTGAGCCTACTCTCTCAGCCTCAGCCCTGAACTCAGCCATTTTGCTAACCACCCTGATTCTTTTTAGTGGGGAACGGTATTAGAACCTGAGATCTGAAAGCAAAGTGTGCTCATTGCCACTGAAGTGTCATTGCTTATGTCCTTTCAATTGACAGACTATGGAAAATAGCCATTTCATATCATTCTTGCCTTTCACCATTTTATATTTGTAGCTCTTTTCTTTCACCATAAGAAATCTGCTCCCAACAAGATCAATATATTTATTCCTTTGTCAATTCTATACTACACATAGACTTGTTTCAGAATTACTATACCCATACCACTATTAACAATAAGTCTTATAACCTATAAGTCAAATTTAAGTTTTCTTTGAAGTTCTTTAGGTCCTTTTATCTTCAGACTGAGAGAAGTAAAAGTGCTGTAGCTGAAAGTTACTTGGATTATTTTCCACTTTTCTTTAATATAGTTTTTACCTATTTGGTACATAGTTAAATTTAATTGTTTCTTTTATTCCAACTTTGAAATAAATTTTTTTTTTAATTTTTGGTATTTTGATTATGATGTGTCTTGATGTGGGCGTCTCTGGGTTCATCTTGTTTGGGACTCTCTGCAGTTCCTGGACTTGAATGCCTGTTTCCTTCAACAAGTTGGGGAAGTTTTCATCCATTTAAATTGGTTTTCTGTCCCTTTTTCTCTCTCTTTTCCTGGGACCCCTATGATTCAAATATTGGTAGGCTTGGTATTGTCTGATGTCCCTTAACTTATCCTCATTTTTAAAAATTCCTTTTTCTTTTTGGTGGTCTGATTGGGTGATTTACACTTCCTTGTCTTCCAGCTTGCCGATAACTTCTTCTGTGTCAATTAACCTGTTGTTGATTCCCTCTAGTATATTTTGTTTTTTGTTTGTTTGTTTGTTTCAGGTAATGTATTCTTTCAGTTCTAATAGGTTCTTTTTTATATTTTTTAACGCTTTGTTGAAATTCTCACTGAGTTCATCTATTCTTCTCCCAAGTTAATTAAGCATCCTTATAACCAGAGTTTTGAACAATTTATCTGATAGATTGCTTGTTTCTGTTTCATTTTTTCTGGGGTTTTGTCCCTATTTTTCTCTTAGAACATATTTATGTGTTTCCTCATTTTGTCTGTTTCTCTGTGTTTATTTCTATGAATTAGCCAAAATGGCAACCTCTCCCAGTCTCTAAGGAGTGACCTTTTGTAGGAGCTACCCTTTTGTAGACTGTGTGTGCCAGGTATCTTTGGCAGGCAAGTTGGAGCATGCGTAGGCTGCAGGGGGTCCCAGAGAGAAACCTCAGCTGGGCCTGGAGCTGAAGCTGGAGCTAGAGCTGGAGCTGGAGTGAGAATGGGCCAAGGGAAGTCTTAGAAGCAAGTTGTACCAAGATCACATTGGCAGGTTGGTTGGAGTTAGCTGGAGTGGCCTCAGGCCTTGGATAGTCCCGGGGAAAAGCCACACTGGGACCTGGACCTGAAGCTGGAGTGGGTATGAGCTGTAAGGACCTCTGGAGGTAAGCCAATGGGGCTGTAGCTGAAGTGGGTGTAGTCTGCAAGATGTCCTAGGACAAGCCATACCTGGACAGGAGCTGTAGGGAGGGCAGGTATGAGCTGAGAAGAGTCTTGAGAGCATGTCACATGGCTGGAAGCTAGAGCTGGAGCAGGCTGAAAGATGACATAGGGACAAGCCACCCTGGCTCAGAGCTGTGGATGGAGCAGGTCAGGGCTTCCTGGAGCCCCAGAAACAAGCGGTGGAGCTGCTGTGGCCTTGGGGCCTGTGGCAAACTGGGACAGCCATGGCCTGCAGCTAAAGCACCTGGGTTGAGCTTCTGCCTTTGTGATGAAGAGGAAGTGGAGGCCACACAAACACTGTCCAATGCCTCAAACCCCACCCGGAAAGGTTCCTGCAGCTCCCCTCCTGCTTGGCAGATTCTCCAGGGTTAATAAATAGATTTCTTTCTAAATCAGTCTAGTTGTCCTTTAAACCACCATTTTTTTCACCATTCCCAGAGTGGGTTAGTGTGCATGAGCCCTTCTGGGATCCTTGGTGACTGCAGGATGACATATTGGGATGCAGTACCCATGGTTCTGGGTTTCAGCTGTCTACCCGTTTCTGTGTGGCCCGTCTTTTCTTGTGCAGAGCTGTTCAGTCAGCCCTCAGTTCTTCTTCAGGAGGAATTTCTCTGTCAATAAGTGTATATTCAATGTGTTCCTGAGAGGAGGTAAGTTCAGGGCCTTTTTATGCTTCCATCTTAGACACACATAACATCTTTATGAAAGTTTTCTTTTGGATGATTTTAAGATGATATATAGCATCTGACTTGGAACTACTCTGGTCAGCCTTTTTTCATTGGACACGTACTAGGTGCCAGGCACTATGCTAAATTCTAAGATTAAATTGTAAACCAAAGAGAAATAGTCTCTTCCCTCATGGACCCAATAGTCTGCTGTGAAAACAGATAATCAAATAATTACTGAAATATATACGTGAGCATTAACTATAGTACTTCAGAGAAAATAATAAATTAAAAGTTTTATTATATAATATTTCAGGAAAGAGGACTAATTTAAATTTTGGCTATAATGACCAAAATGTTGCCGATATGTACCAAAAAGATAAACTTGCTACACTGCTGAAAAAAATTATTTCTAAATGTAGGCTTGTCAAGTAAGAAAGGCTATTTTCTCTTCTGTTTCTTCCCAAAAAGAAAGTGATGTAACAAATTATTCTAACACTTATGGCTACTAAGTATTATGTATTTCTTGGTGATGATCAGTGAAATACAAATACATTTTTCAGAGAATTATCAAGCTTTACAGTTTGCAGAAGGTTTTGAAACTAAATTCTATTCTCCCTCATTTCACAGATGAGGAAATTAGAACCCATAGAAAGCAAGTGACTTGCTCAACATCACACCAGTATGAGTATAAAAGCTGGAAGTAAACTCAGGTTTCTTCATTTAGTGCTTTTTTCTTCAAACCAAGCTGCAATAAGCCCTTTACTTTTTTTTTTATAAGTGTATTAATTACCAGAAAGGTCATGGTTTGCTTTTAAAATCTCTCTCTCTCTCTCTTCTCTCTCTCTCTCTCTCTCTCTCTCTCTCTCTCTCTCTCTCTCTCTCTCGCCAATAAAAGTATATGCTTAAGGCAAAAGCTATCAACTATATAGTAATCTAGGCTTCCACTACTAGTGTTATATGGAAAACAGGGGGATAAATATGTTTTTTATTAATTCAACCCTGAAAAGGGGCTTTTAGGCAAAGCCCAGTCAAATATTCTAGATTCTTTGCAGTATGTTTGTGGGTTTGTTTGAGTTTATACAGCATACAGTTTAGTATTTAAACATAAAAGCCTAAGTTGAACAGACCGGAACTCTATCAAGGATTCAAAATAAATATTATATCATTATACTTAGACTTTGGCAAGAAACATTTTTTTCCAAGGTGTCATTCATGCACATTCCATAGTGTAGTTATTGAATTTACTTTAGCAACTTAATTTCATATACTTAAATACTTTAAGCTCAGATGATTAAGATAAAAAGACAAGACAAAAACACAAAACTTAAATGTAAATGTCTTCAAAAGCAAGGTACAAATACGATATGTATTATCCACATTCTATAGCTAAAAACATTTTTAGAGCTACTGAAATTTGGCATCAGCTTAACTTGAGTCATCTGGCTGGGAGCAGGGACTGGCTTGAGAGATTCCAGGAAACCTTCACCTCCCAACCATGCTCACGTCTTTTCCTTAGTGCCAGCCAGTGGTGAAAACTTAACCAGGCATTTCTTTTTCTAGGCCTGTTTCTCATGTAAGCAATGAACAATCTGGAGTAAATTACCTTGTTAGTCCTGTGCAGCAGCAAAACGCCCTGTTCTTTTTAGTTCCCATTATTATTTGCTCCAAAAACTAAATAAGACTCAGTATACATTGCAGAGACAGGGAGATCTGGCATAAATACGCACAGCAAAGGACGCTCCAGGTAAAGTCTAAAAGCCCACTTGAATCGCATGTGTATTTGCACATGAATCACATATATTAAGAGAAAAATGTTCTAAACAGGAGCCCAAAATTCAGGTACACCGCGAGAGGTTAGTACAACCAGAATCCCAAAATATAGACCTCAAGTTGTTAATTACATTACATTATACATGTATGGAACTTTTTATTTTTAAGAAACTACTGTTGTTTATATACTGATCAGTTTTCCTGAATTTACAAGAACAATAATATTGAAATTATGAGTAGGTTAGAAATTAGTTTTAAAAAGGAGTCATCAGTCTAAGAGCATTGCATTAATTTAGGTAAACCACATTTTATGACATGAATATATTACATATGATACGATAGCATTAACCCTAACCTTAACTCTAATACTAAAAGTGCCTAAAATAAAGTTTTAGAAATTATCCTGTATTCTAAGGTTTTACGATATAATTTCAGATATGGAGTTCTGTGGCGAAATAATTTCCTTTAAAAAGTACAGAAATATCTTTTAAAAATCATAATTTATAGAAAACAATAACCTTTAAACAAAATATTAATTAATCGTTGCATTCATTTAAGTATCAAGCTAGAAAATTTGGTAATGTAGTTATAGAAAAGGACAAGTGCCAAGTTAAAATGTGGGAAGAGAGCACATCTGTTTCCCTGAAAGAATATACAGAGTCCGTCTAAGAAGTGTACGCGTAAAGAAAACTGCTTTGGACAACACTGCTCCCATTGTAGGTTTTGGCTCTCCTGCTCTCCTTCACATCACTACATCTTTACAGATGCCCTTCGTACCAGTGGGGAATCTATACAGGAAATGCATTTTTGGCCACTTGACAGAGTATACATAGTAAATAAATATCAGAGTTAAGATTTTATTGTTGATTTTTAAAATCTGTGGCTGGCTAAAAGACACTTTTACCTTCAAGTTGGATTATAGTAAACAAAAAGAAGGATAAGCAGAATTTTTAAAAAACAAGAGAAAAACCAAAGGAAGAAAGACAACATTTAAAAAAATTTTTGAAACAGCATAACGAGAGTAAAAAGCTGGTTAGCAGGGGTTTTGTGTTAAATAAATAAGTATATATATATATATATATTTTTTTCATATATATTTAAAAAACAGCACAGGAAAACAGGAGTGATGTCAACGCCAAAGATGTGAGATAATTATAAGAGATATACAGGAGATAGGCTTCAATTTTTTGTGAAATAAGACCAGAGAACACTGTACAGGATAAATGTATTGTGGAGATGGGAGTGATGATAGGGAACTTCGGGCAGAAGTTCCTTTAGGGAATAATTGTCATGGGGATTAATTGGGTTAGTGCATTTAGAGGAACTGGGTTTTTCAGCCAGCTCCCCACCATCTAAATATGCTAAGCAATAGAGAGCTGCAATTTTCCACAGGCTTAGATGAGTGTGGGCTCTGAGACCAGAGATGGCACAGTTCATTGTCCCAGGTAGCTAGTGAGGCACTAGAAACCTGCTAGAGACCCAAACTTCCTAGAGACAAGCTCCTACACTCTGAACCAACTTCTGCTAAAATGTGAATGAGTTATTTAAACTTGCATTCTAATAAAACTAAGAAGTCACAATAAGGAAAGATCTGGAATATAAGAAAGTGTGGTAAGAAAAATAAAATAAAATAAAATGTGTTGTGAAGTTTAAATTCCTTTTTTATTAATCATATTAAAAATTTATTTTATTATAGTTTAGAATTAAAATTCCATACAACTGCAAATTAAGAGTTGAAATACAAGGAAATGAAAAAAATTAACATTCTTATGTTGTTTTCAGAAGGCATATAAATGCTGATGAATTCTAGTCACTGTCAAAAACTAATTATGTTTAAACATATATCTTAAATATGTCAATGTAAACTTCTGGTTAAACATAGTGAGTTATACACACATATTTACTGTATTTTATTTTAAAATGCTACTAAAAAACTTAAAAGAAAATTAGGCACACAGACTCCTTAAATCGATAACAAAAACGAAAATAGGAAAAAAAATAATAGCAAATGAATTGTGTAAAAAAATGGAGAGAAAAAAGAAGCTGGATAAATAACTTATTTCATAAACCAGAGAAAGCTAAACTTCCAGCCTGAAGAGAGGCATGCTACCAGGAAACAAGATGATTTGTGGAGAAGAAACCCAAAACGCTTTAGGAATTGGAGGTTCCTAGTATCTCTGAAGGTAAGGGTGAAGAAAGGGTGGAAAGGAAGAAAGGAATCTTAGAAAAAAAAAATGGTCTTGATAGGGAGCAGTTAGTCCCCAAAAGGTCTTCCCTTATGTGCACAACTAGGTGAGTACCTCTGACCCACCTGAAGAAGACAGGTGTGTAACAGACTTAGAAGAAACTGAGTCAGAGAAACTGCTTCAGGGATATGAAGCGCAGCTGATAGATTAAATGGCAGTCTGCATAAAGAAATTTGGGGCCCCTCCACCCCTGGCAGGAGGGTCACCACTCCAGACAAGACCCTGAAGAAGTCCTCCCTCAGGAAACCATCCCCACCAAGAGAAAGACCCCTGATGTGGTTGAATCCAACTGGTACACACAGTGTATCCTGAGTGTCTGGGCACCTTCTCTGATTGAATGATGCCCTTGGAATAACAGTTGTTAAATGTTGCTAATATTATTCTTGGCATCCGGCAGTAAATAACTGGTTCTACTCTTAGTTACTAGAAAGTGCAGCGGTAAATAAGACTAAGCCATTGCAGAGAACATTCCATAAACCATTTAGAGCCTTCTTCTTAAATGTGTCTAGCCAGCCAAGAGTCACCCAATATTTGAAGAAACACTTCCACATGAGAAGCAAAGGCAAAGGCAATAACAAATAAAGAGAACTTGGAGGAAAAAAAGGTAATTCAGAGAGCAAAAGAAAACTTTTAAAAAGTTACACTTTCAGAGAAATATAAAAAGATTTTGTATCCAATGAAACAAATGAAAGAAAAATAGGATATTTTTAACCTATAAAACTTTTATTCTATAGTTGTTCAATTACAGCTGTCCCAATCCCCCCCCCAGCCCTCCCCTGATTCACCCATCTCGACCCGTCCCACCACTCCCACCGTCAATCCTCACCCTGATGTCCACGTCCATTGGTCCTTTATATTTGTTTCTTGACTAGACCTTTCCCTTTCTTTTCACCCTCCCTCACCTCTCCCCTCTGGTCACTGTCATTTTGTTCCTTATTTCCATGTCTCTTGTTCTATTTTGCTCATTTGTTTAAAGAAACCGAGAGAAATTTTTAAAAAAGATCCTTTCTGCATGATCAGAAAAATTTTAAGTAAATAAAAGGATTAGGAACATCAAGTAGAAACTACCCAGAAATTTAATCAAAATAACAGAAATAGGAAATAGAACAGAATGGAAAAGAAAGCCAAGTGCAGAATTAGTTCAGAAGGTCAAAGATCTGAATTATTGTTCCAGAAAGAAATAAACTAAGAGGAAAAAATATCAATGAATTAATAAAAGAAAATGTATCACGTTTGAAAAACTATATAGATTACAACTTTCAGAATAAACAAATATCTCAGAGTGACAATGCAATGCTTTGAAATATGGATCTGCTGTTAAGAAACTATAGATATTTACTGAACAGGGAGTCATGAACCCAGCTCCTTTATGGTAACATAATTAGCGACGAGTCTTCTTGCAGTTGAATAATTAATGTCAATTTTTATGAGAAGTCGATTTGAAAAAAAAAACCTGGTTTTGTGATTTAAGGAAATACTGCTCCAAGATAAGAGGGTCAATATCTTTCACTTTAGGAATAGAATAGTATCATTTAGAAATCCAAACATCAGATGTTTAAGTCTGAAAACTCATGACTGCCAAACAAGAGTTACCCACTACTGATCTGAATGATTCCTAGAATTTATTTTTCTATGTGTCCAGTTTTTATTCAGAATGAGAATCTTAAACAAAGCTACATGACTGTTAGCAAACATCGACTGAGTACTTGCCATGTAAGCATAAAAACACAGTGGGAAGCAGGAATATCAGGTCACAGAAAAAGAAATGAGCAAAGCAATTTTTTTTTACTTTTTATATGGGAAGTTTCAAATATATACAACATAAAAATGAATAATAGCCTCATATACTCATCTTCAACAATTTTCAACTCCTGGTCAATCTCCTTGCCCCAATATCCACTGGATTATTTTAAAACAAAACTAGGGCAGCACAACATTTCATCCATGTGTGTGTTTGTAAATATATTATATGCCTAGAAAATGTATTCATATATATTAAATATATTCACACATATATTTCAAAGAGAACTGTTTTCAACATGACAACTTATTATCATAATTAAATATAATTAGCAGTTCATAATATTACTATCCAACCAATGCTCACATTTCCCCAATTGTCTAATAACTTCATTTCATTTTGTTGATTTGAATCAGGAGCTATTTTCTATTTGATTAGCCAGTGGTGTGTACAGAAAAGACAGGATAAATGCTTGATTCTCTCTTTTCATTTATTAACATTCCAATTTATGTTAGTTACCTAGTATTCTCCAAAGAGGACCAATGATTTGGGAGGTTTCAAGAAAAAGTTTGGGCTGGGCATGCATGTGTGTGTTTTAGAATCACTATAGATTTAATTATAATGGATGTATTTCAATCCATTGCAATTATTATTTTATTGACTCTCAAATTGTCCCATCTTTGGCTATAGAAAGCCTTTCTTCATTGACTCCAGAGTATTTCAGACATAACCCCAAAGTCACGGATAGCATCCTGGCTCCTTGATATAATAAATCATTCCATGCTCATTGCTATACATGTAGTGTTCCAGATCCAAAATCATTTCTCCCAAGGAGCCCTGCTTCTTTTTTATGGGGAACTGTTTTAAGAGAGCACAATCTGGGTTTTGAATGTAGTTAATGAACATAAGGAGTGTTCATTTTTACTAAGTGGTCATTGTTTCCAGATCTTTTCAGTGAGTAGAGTTAGGAGATATTTATTTTTTTTCATATTAAATTACATCACAATTTCAACTGACAATTACAGTATAAATTCAAGACTTCAGGGTTTTTACTAAGTTTCTTTGATCTTACATTTGAAATACCTTCTTTCATGATAAGAATTCTAATTCCCAACACAAACATAATTTCTTATTTGTTTTACCACATAGTACACACAATAGTCACCACCAAAAGAAAAGAAAGGGAGAGAGAGGGGGAGAGAGAGAGAGAGAGAGAGAGAGGAAGGGGGGAAGGAAGGAAAGAAGGAAGGAAGGAAGGAGGAAGAGAGGGAGGGAAGGAAGAAGAAATAAAGCAGCTAGAACAGTAACAATACTATCCCCTCCTCCCAAAATAAAAAAAAATTAAGAAAAACAGTTAAAAAAAATTTTTTTGACAAATTTTTTCCTCAGGTGTATCTATAGACAAATTTCTCTGTCACTAGAAATAATTCCTCTGTGATTACACCACTAATTTGAGACTCGGGTTCATTTGTGTCATTTTGCTTTCAATTTTTAGAGATTGCTTTGTCTCTTGATCAATTATGTTTTATAATTATATTAAACATTTACATGTTTTTGAATTCAAAACAAAACAAAATATATTCAAAAACATCAACTTCCAATCCTGTCCCTTCTACCTTGTTTCCTCACTCACCTACAACTTTTTCCTGAGTTTTCTTAATATGCATAAATTTATATTCAGATTATCTTCTTTTTAGGTAAATAACAGTACACCAGAAGCATTTCTTTCCACCATGATTTTTTTAACCAAATCACAAATCCTAGAGATGGTTCCTTAAAAACGTATTAATTTTTTAAAGTGTATTATTTTTGTAACACAGGTAAGAAATTTGGCTATAAAATGGGAGTATAATTAGGCAGCTGTTGGAAAAAGGATGACTTAATCCAAATGTATTATTTTTAAAAATGCAGTTTGGAGCTTTATAGTAAACCTTCATAAAATGACTCACCAAATTCACAGCATTGTGCTGGAAAAAATTAGAGTAGGCGGCTTTGTTTCTGAGAGGCATACACAGTGTACAATTTCACCATGCAAAATGCTTTTGCTACTACAATTTTCCTTTGCCTGTTCGAAAAGTAATGTTCCTTCCTTTTTTAGCAGCACCATTTGCATTTCTATTATTCTCTCTAAACTGGGATTCCATTTTTATTTCCCCTTTGTAACTTGTTTTCATTCCCTGCACTTCTCTTCTTGCTCTTTGCCTTTCCTTTATCTTACCTTTAAATGGGGGCCTCATGTTATGGGAAAAGTGCCATGAATTTTCTCACCATCATACCCGGCCTTTTTTTGATTTAGTGATATAACTTCCCTTGAACCATTGCCAAAAAAGTTAGGACATCCTACACACATTTGCTATGCAAACACTTTCATAACTAATGGTCTCTCAAATTAAGGCATTGGGAGTGATTTTCCTCTTTTAAAACATATTCTGCAGCTAAAGAAAAGATATAACAATTTTCTAAAGTCATGAGTTGCCATATCAATAAACCCAGGTTATCTGAGAGGTAGATTTCTACCATCTTAATCCTCTGTCATATACATAATAAAAGCAGGGGTTTATGCATACTCACCCATGTCTTTGAGCAGCCTCTGTTCTTTTCTGTGTGTTTATAAATTCAGATGTTTGGGCTGTGCCAAGTTCTTTTCCTTAGAACAGCAGCAGAAACATTCAAGACTTTGCATTGTTTAGCTGCTGCCAAGTCACCAGATCATGGCCGACCACTCTCCCCTCTCCTGCTATAATAGTAAATTACATCGACTTCTATAGACCCATCAGGTCCTTTGCCTTCATTCAAGCTGCTGTATCAAGAATCTGGATCTGTTACTAAGAAGACTGGATCCATGTTGCAGGTAAATCTCCCTTTCATTGTTAAAAACCTTGGTCGGGCACCTCCTTCTCTAAAATTTCCTTGACATACCTTTTCTCCTGCTCAGAGACAGCTGATTATTCCCTTTTCTGCATAATTTCTTATGTATTCTTGAAATTGTGACCACCTAGAGGGCAGAGACCATGTTGTTTTTATTCATTCCCCACCAGCTGGCACCAAGCCTGACAAGTATTCGTTTGGCTCAATGAATGATGGTTAATTAAATGACTGAATGAGTAAATGGGAATGTGATGTGTTCTCCCATGAGGAGAGGGAAGACTAAACTATCATCTACATGCGTGTTGCACTGGAATGTCTGTAGTTAGGTTTCCTCTCTTTCGTGTCTCTATTTGAAAGAACGGGATTTTAATACATATCTCTGATTTCTGATTCTAAAACTGGCATAAGAATGGTCGACACAACTATAATAGAAAAGCAATAAAAAATTTTAAAAAAAAGAATGGTAGACACTATAGCCAGGCAGAAACAAGATTTCTGATTTTCCTTTGAAGAGGCCAAGTGGACTTTGCCATTCCCTGTTCTTTTAAAAAAACAATCTTAAAAACATATTTAGACAACCATCTTAAGAATCCGTTTCAGCCCATACCGAGCATTCCCGTATGATGCCTTCATGGTGCTCAATTTTGCTTCTGCCATGTCCCTCTAAACTTTACCTTCTATTCCCTACCTTCCACCCTTAATGAAAGCTGGCCTGTCCTGTAGGACATGTATATAGGTCCCAAACGGCAGGTTGGTGATCTGATCGACTCAGTTATCCCAGTGAGGGAAGACTAGAGAGGTGGCTTTCAGTTTGATTACAAGAATCATGCACATACAACTACAGATGGACAAGCCCTGCTCTTATGTGTGTCTATTCAGCAGGTATGGGTTTTATAATGATCTTTCTGTCCTTTATAAAGCACCTTTATAATTCCAGTGATAAGGCAAGTCTTAGAACCGCCCAATGAGAAGCACAATTACAGGGACAAGTTATGCTCTCCAATGAAAGCCACCCCCCAAAACATGCCTCATTGTTGTTGTCCACCTTCTGAATGACAAAGCAGTGACTTTGCAACTCAGTGGAGAAGAGAGAGGGTAATGCCTTCCTTTGTAGTTGACCAGCAGAAGTCCTTCCTATTCTGGTTATGTCTTCAGACTCTGAAACTGCAGTGAACTAATTTTGGGTCAGCTCTCTGGCCACAGAAGTATAATTTTATTCCTTATTCTATTTACGTCTTTGTATTAGGTGTGATTTGTCAACACAAGTTTATTTAGAAGCTAATGAATGTACAGGGTAGAGCAAAAGGAGATTTACAGTTACTCATGTGGAAAATAATACAATAATTAATAAATAATAACACAAAAATAAACTCTGTGTTATGGGTATTCATAACTGTAAACCTACTTTTGCCCCACTCTCTATGGTACAAAGAGTCACATCCTACCCTTCCATCCCTCTACTGAAAGGGTAGATCAGAAATCAGGAATCTCATTCCCTAGAATTCCCTACACTGCTTTTTCTCAGTACCAGCTTTCAACACACCTTTCCCCCATAGCCACTCTTCCTTTCCTGACTCTATAGCTGCAGGGACTTTTTTATTTTATTTTATTTTATTTCATTTCATTTTATGTTAAGACTCATTTTCCACTCACTAATGCTCTCTGAGCTTCCAGGAAAGTATAAATTTGTCAAATAACCCAAATGAATGAAAGACCTACACTTAGAGAAAACAGAAAGTGCATTCTCAAAGCATCTGGGAGTACCGAGCCTTCACTGTAAGAGTGACAAAGGGGGAGGCTACAGTGGCCCATTTCCTTGGTCTCACAAAGCAGCGTCTTTACGAAAAATGAGCTCAGCTGTTACCAGCCTGGGAAGGGACCGCTATCTACCACATCACAGCTAGCAGAAAAGAACAGGATGTTATGAGCACAGCGCGAACCTCAGAGCTAGAGTCAAAACCATACTCGGTGCTTCCCAGACATGTGTTTACCTTGCTTTCTTCAAACTTCAAAAGAGAATTATTCTGTTATATGAGTGTAGGCAAATCCTACCTGAGAAAGAAGCCGTGCAGAACTGATGAAATCTTTATTTTCGTTTTATTGGAAAAAAAAGCCCACTCTGGTCTATAACAATATATTACCAAAGTGGCCTATAGCTCCTTGATTCTTAAAGGATTCACACTGTAGCTTCAGGTCTGCTCGCTTGTAACCGAAGTGAACCACAGAGCATAGGATATGCATCAGGTCAATTTGTTTCCCCCAGACTCTTTGACTATAAAATGAAGATGGTTGAGATTCTTCTGTTAAACATTTCCTGGTACTCAGAAAGCAAAACAAAATAATAGCAGTGGTCAGAGGAGCTAGGGAGAGAGCTTGGAGGGAGCTGGGGGCACTGACAAGAAAACTGAAGGTGAAGAGAGTTTAACCCCTAAAATTTGTCATGCTTAGTTAATATTCATTTGTTATCCTCAGCTCATCCCTTTGTAAGTTGCAATTAAAAATAAATGCTCAGGATGAACAATTCACCAGCTGTCAGGTCCAACTTTCAAGTATCGCTGCTCCATTACGGTATCCTGGTAAGAATATAGGGCTGTAGACATATCTGGGTTTGAATCTGGATCTATTATTAATTGCTGGTGGATCTTATGTGAATTACTTAACCTTTCTAAGCCTCATTTTTCTTTCTTAAAATGAACTATTGTGAGAATTAAATAATAAAATGTATATAAAGGATTATTTGAGAAGTGCTCAATAGTATTATTATTAAACAAGCATATTAATCAAAATCCACTTGGTTATAAGTGAAACAAACCCAACACAAACTGGGTTTGTTTGTTTTTTTTCAAAAAAAAAGAGAAAATTATTCCCACACATAACTGAAAACACCAATGACCAGTTTGGTTCAGGTACATATGGATCTGGGTATTCAAATGAAGCCCCAAGATTTGATGCCTAACCTTACCCACTTCCTACATCCTTCCATCCTATGGCTCTGCTGTGCTTTTTGCCTTCATTCTTCTTCAGGTTCATTCCACAACAATTCAGGCTTACATGCTCCCAGAGAAGAAACCTTGACTGGAGAAAACTCTATCAGCGGCTCCCTCTTTGTATCTCATTGGCAGCTCACATGTCCATCCCTGAGCAAATCTCTGTGGCCTGAGAGAGAGGATGCTCTAATGATCCAGGCCCGATTCATGCGTTCATTCTGGGGCTGGAGGGTGATGCCGTGCTCACTGAAGCCACAGCAAAGGAGAGCGGCAGAAAGGACTACCCCAAAGAAAGCTGAAGGTGTCCTGCTACCCAAGAAAGCGTACATGGATGCTGCAGGTCAAAATTAAGTTCTCTTTTTTCAAAGACACTTGCCCGTGAATAGAGAGTATGCAAACCTGCCTTCAAATTGAGTGAGTAAGGTCTACAAAAGTGGAACAAGTTCTCCCAGATCCTTCCTAAGGTGAAATAAAGAGGAACGTCAGGCCCATACTCTCAAGACATTGAGCTACCATGAGTGCCCCAGAGGCCATTTTAGGGAGAAAGTGTTGCTATCGAGCAAAATGTTACATAAAAAAAGGCTTTTCTAGGTAACTCTGGGTGGTCCTGGCATTTTTGAATTAGTTCTATTCATTTGAATCTTTTAAATATATTTTATCTCTGTATTGCATGTTCAAAAGAAGTTCATGAATTTGGTACCTTTTTATGTGGCCTTCATTAAATCTCACTCAGAAATATTGTCAATTCATCCTACTATTTCATCATTTTGTAGATTAAAAGGACTGCTAGAAATGTCTCCAGGTTTCTAACTTTCTAAAATTGATACAGCTTTTTTTAAAAAGATTGTATTTATTTATTTATTTATTTCTAGAGAGATAGGAAGGGAGGGAGAAAGAGAGGGAGAGAAATATCAATGTGTGAGAGATGCAGTGACTGGTTGCCTTTAGCTTGCCCCCTCATCGGGGACCATGCCCGCAACCCAGGCGTTTGCCCTGAGAATCAAACCAGTGACCCTTTCGTTCACAGGCCAGCACTCAATTCACTAAGCCACACCAGCCAGAGACAGCTTTTTTTTTTTTTATTCTAACAAACTTGCACAATATGTTTCCTCTTCTAAAAGCAATTGCAGGAAAGTTAGAAGTTGCAAATAAGCATGCAGAAAAACAAGAATACTGCCTCCAGAGAAGGTGTTGTTACCATCTTCATGGTCAGCTTTTCAAAGCCTTTTTATATATGATGGGACTTAGGACACGCCATCCCCAAATCTGGCATCTGGTATATTGAATAGTTTAAGCTGAAGGGGTTTAAAAAAACAGCAGAAGAAGAAAGGTCATTTTGACCTCCCCCTCTACCACCCTCTCCCCTAAGACAGGTCAAAAAAGCCTCCCTCTACCCAGAGGAAAGGAGCGTCCTTATCTTGGAAGACAAAGGAAGATAAAGGATGCCCAGAAGAATCCAAACAAACAGGCCTTGCTCAGGTTCCCCTAGTTTATTACCATTACCTCATTCTCCTCCACCTTTATATTCCTCCCCGACCTTGCTCTCTTCATCAAGCCTAGCATAAAATGCTCAAGTCTAATTGTTTCTTTGGGCTTTCATTTTCTTAAGAAGGCTCTTATGTCATGTAAAACTTACATGAAATAAACGTGTATGCTTTTCTCCTGTTAATCTGTCTTTGTCAGTTTAGTTTTCAGACCCAGCCAATCACCCTGAGAGCTGAGAAAAACTTTCTCCTCCTTGACACATAGATTGTGGTTGTTTTTATTAACAAGAATGAGATTTTACTTTTTTGTAATCTGCTTGTTATACTACTCTATCAGAATTATTAAATATTATTTCTACTAAGTTTTATTTATTTACTTATTTTGGTAGAAGGTATAATCTCAATATTATTTATATATATATATTTACATTTGACGTTATTTTGCATTGTTTCAGGTGTACAGCATATGGTTAGACAATCACATATTTTACAAAGGGTTCCCCCCAATCTTTCTAGTATCCACCTGGAACCATACATAGTTATTACAATATTATTGACTGTATTTCCTGTGCTGTACTTTACGTCCTCGTGACTATTTTGTGAGTACCAGTCTGTATTTCTCAAACCCTTCACCTTTCTCATCCAGTCCCCTTTATATTGTGTTCTTTACCTTTGAGTGATAGACAAGTTTATATTAAAATCCTTTGATATTATATAAATATGTTGAGCATGTAAGCATTTTTCTGGGGAGATAGTTGATAGTTTTCATCAAGGTCTCCAAGGTTATCTACAATCTAAAATAAAACAACCCACTATTTTACACCCTCATTTTAAATAGTAGAAATACACACACACACACACAAACACATACATCTGGCAAAGAGATACAGGTAGATGTTGATTTATTTAACCAAATCTTCTTGTCAGACATTTAAGTCTATTCCAAGTTTTGCTTCTTATAAACAATATGCAGTGAATGTAACTGTCACTTTAAAGTTTAATCACATAAGCATTTCCCCTTGACACTGGCAGATATGAAAACCCTGGAAATTTTTAAGTGTGGGGTAATACAGATTGTAGAATTGTCACAACTCTTAGTAGGTGGCTTTTTACGCATAGAGAGGAGGATGGGCTTCCTCACTATACACATGCAGGGCGCTAAGTTGTGGTGCTTGCCCATCCTCCTGCAATAAGAACCAGCTATGTGGGGGAAGGAGCAATGTTTCCTGCCTTTGTCTGGATTCTTACTGACATGAAGTCCTGCTGATCACCCCCGGCAGTGTTGCCACGCCTCTGTTTACATTTTTGGAGGACACTGGGGCAAGCCCAGGCAAAGCTGAACAGTACACATGGATCGCACACTGAGTGAGCATCTGGTGATTCCCTTTGGGGAAATAGAATGATTCTGAGAATTGGGGTGCTGCCAATTGGAAATTCACCCAGATGAATGCAACAGGTCTCATCTGAGTAGTTTCAAGGAGGGGAGGAAGGAGGAGAAGAGTAGGTAAGTAGGAAGATGAGAGGAAATGGGACGTTCCACTGAGTTTGACCCACATGTATGAAAAGGTCTCCCCAAAGCAACAGAACAAAACTGCCGAGGTGTTATGGGTGATTTATAACCTGAAACTGAGCACATAAGAATTTACCTTTTTAAATTGTGGCTGATTTGAATTTGAACTCTCCTACGGTGTTCTCACGATTTCACTTTATGCCCTGGAGTGACTGTGGCACCCGACAAGCAAGCCTATGTCAGATGGTGGAATTTACAATCTAAAGATTACAATCTCTCTAGTAAAGTAATGCAAAGCTCTTTTGTAAAACCTCTCAAGTCACATACCTTTTATATCCTTCCTAATAGAACTTTCCTCAGAAGCCCAGTGTGTGTTATCAAGCTTTCACAGATGAGCAGTGAAAACACAAAAAGATTACACAGACTATGTAAGATGACCTAGCAAGTCCTCCACCAAACACAAGACTGCTGATGACTTGTGACATCCAACGCTTCCACTGATCACTCGACCTCACCCTTGTTTCTGGGCAGAAAAGCAAGGGAAATCATTTACTGGTCCAAAAGACCTCACAGTGTTATGAAGATGGCAGATTTGATCAGACCCTCACTAACTAGATCCAAATCAGGCCTGACAGAGGCTTCATTAGATCTAAAAATCATGCTTGTTTTGGCTCTGAGTCCTCTGACTTGTTCATGTCGTAGTAAATTGGCTGCCCTGGAGTCAGGGAGGACTCCCAATGAAGTGCTTACAGATGATGTCATCCTGTATGAAGTAAAATACTTTCTATTAGGGACAAAAAGACTATAGTGCAGCAATGGCAAGACCAGACTGAAGAGACGACCTCTCTAGTTGCCTAGAAATGGGTAGAAGAAAAGCTCAGTTATTTTTAAAAATTAACAACAACAAAAAAAATATTATCCCAACCCCTTCATGGAAACTAATGTAAACTTCTCTTTTGAAGTTGAATTTTATAATTTCATATCAGCTAAGTTCCATTTTATGTATTTAAAGTTTCAGGTTAGAAAAATGCACTTCTGCAACTAAAAGAGAATATCTAATCCTAGACAATCCATTTGCTGCTGCTGCTTCTTTTTTTTCCTCCCACAGTGGAATCAAACTCTGCCACTTCAGACATGGTGCCAGTGAGACCAGCCCTTCAGATAAGCAGTCAGTGCCCATTGAGTTAATGTGACTTGAGAGGAGCCAAAAAGCCTGCCTGCCAAGGTGCCTAAGGCTTCCACCATTTCAGTCACTCCAATGAATGGGGCATCACTTTTCCAAAATGCTCTTGTCACAAGTGCTAATGTAGGCCTAGCACAGCGCACAGGCCATCACAGCCACTCAATGTTTATTGAACAAATGAATGAATAATTGTTTCCTGCGAAGGATAATAAGCTGTGATTATACTGGATAGACTATATGCCAAAATACGTGGTTATCTGGAACATATTAACTCATTTGCTCCCACTATATATGGTTGTAAAGTAGGTTCTCAGACTGGCCATCTGCTCATGAACCCAGGCTAGTTCTTAAAGAAATAGAATTTTGGAAAGGAAAGTGTGTAGCTAAGGCAAGGAATATGAGAATGAGGGACTGGAAAGACCCTGAGGTTTGGTGGAGGGAGAAGAAACCCAAAAGGTAAGTTTGGTGTCCATGAGCCAGGAGAGCAATGAGGCCATACCTTTCTCCCTGGCACCTGACCAAAGAGTTTCTCCATCTAGAAGCACTACTGATTGATTGGTGATTACTGATTGTTCACTAATCAAGTTCAGGAGTTCAAATACCTGCTCTCTTGCTTCCTAGACTTAGGACAAAGTATTTAACTTTTATTGCTCTGAAATGAGCAGAATAACTTTCTCTGTGGCTGTGGTGAGGATTCAACAAAATAATACAAATACAGCCCTTAGAAGAGTACCTGGCTTAGGAAATCCTCAGGTAATGTCATTATTATTATCACTAATATTTTTAATATCTACTGCCTGATGGCACATTTGCAGGTGAACAGTTTGTTTCTTACCATTACAACTTGTACAAATACACAATAGATTAATTGGCTAACTGCCCCAGCAGCTGCTGCCTCCCAATAGTATGCATATGTCTGTTTGAAAGAGATAGAGATGTACATTTCACATTTCTATTTCTGTCATGGGCAGAGTACTGGACCTCTCCCTGTCTCTGTTGCTCAACAGAAAAAAAAAGGGGATAATAATAGTATGTCTTATCATGTTGATGAGGAAAGGATTTAGATGAGTTAATTCCCAGAGAGAGTCTAGAACAGTGTCAAACGTAAAAGTGTGATTATTTTTATTTTGTGTGTGTGTGCAATATGTATGTGTGTGTCCTCAGACTTTTCTAGGGATGAGTACAATACTGATAACCAATTTCAATATTTTTAAAATCTACCACATAGATATTTACCATATTTGATTTTTTGTTTTTTTCCCCATCATGGAGTATATCTACAACTGGTACAATATTGTTACAAAGACTGTATCCTCAGTTTTGCATTCCTACTCAACTGGTCTGAATAATAAATCCATGCCCAAATCATGGCTCTGTGGTCAAAACTACTGTTTAAGGCTGTAGTATCCATTAAGGTCACCTGAAAAGATGATTAAAAACATCAAGCTAGGGCTTGTCAACAGAGGGCTAGAGATGCTCACTGAATCAGTAGTCCTTACATCCTGTACCGTCCTGGGCATCTGTCTGGAATTGCAAAACTCTTGAATTCAACCATATCACCCCCTGCAGCTCTTGAGCGAGAGACTAACATGCACATTTATTTCAAAATCAGTAAAATGGAAGGGTTCTTTCCCACTCTGGCAAAACACATATGCAGCAATGGGGTGATGGACAAAGCAATTTCTTTTTCTTCTGAATTTTAAAGTCAGAGAGTTTCCTGAGTAAACAATATTATTATTATTTTTTATTATTCTTAGTTAAAACTACCTTATCTAGGGCATCCAGCTTTGGAAAGCAAAAATGATTATTCATAGCACACTTTTGTAAAATAAACATACACATATATGTCCATAAGATATTGGGGGAGGGTGGGGGAGGTGATCTATTTCTAATCCTTACTACTTCTCCAACTACACAATAGATAAGCAACTGTTTCCGCAGCTGCTGCCTATGATTAGTTGTATGTATGTCTGTATGAAAGAGACAGATGTGTGCATTTCACCTTTCAACTGCCTAGTACAGTCCCCAAGTTAGGGAAATGGCCCTGCTGTGTAATAGCAACAACAGAAAGATGTTTGGTCATTGATATGCAAATGACAATAGCAGGCCTTCTGCTGTGCCTAAGGAATCCCATGACTCATTTGACCACAAGCAGGTTATTAAAGTGAAACAAGGCTATTTTGTCCATTATAAAAAGCACTGTCCTGTCCCAGTGAGTGGCACATTCAGGACTATTTACATTTCAACAGACAACCAACTATAAATCAATATAAATACTCCTTCAAATCCATTTTCTTTTTTGAGAACAATAGCTATTCAAAATAATGGGGTTAAACAGGAATCTGAATCAAGCAGAAAAAATAAAAAATCCAGCAGTTGGTCAGTCCTATGTATGTTAAATCATTAATAAGTAAAGGCCTCAATGCCCTGGAGTAGTTCAGAGAAATCTCACTTTGCACCTCTAGAAATTGAGGTCCAACTCTAAATAATAACAATAATAGCAAGTAGCTATCTGCATCACATAATATGTTTATAAAGTATTTACTACGTGATGGAAAATACTGTATACAAGTGCTTATTATTGAAATTTATACGTTAAATGCATTATATCAGTTAATCCTCACAAAGATCCTCTGAGGCAGATGCCATTATAATCCTCATTTTAAACATAAACTGAAGTTTAAAGAAGTTCAGTAACTTGTCCATGACCAGAAACCCAATATATAGATAGATCCAGCTTTCTAATCCAGGATTCCTATCTACATTGGAACGGGCTCTTAACTGTTACACACTTATTCTCTCCAGAAAGATTCAGTGATGGAATTGCATTACAGCCAGTAAAATATCTTATGAACTCAGAATTATTTGCCCAAGTTTGACCAAAGATTTAAAAAAAAAAACTCTAGTTTGATTCATGGGAATACTATAACTTTTACTTAAAAATCATGTGAATGATCAAGGTATCTATAATAAATTCTACCATTAACATTTGCTTTTAATGTAACAAATATTTATTGAGCATTAATAAGTGAGAGATACATGCCAAAACTGGGGCTAGAGTAGTGAATCTGGCAGACATAGCCCTGACTTCACTTAATTTGCTGTCCTCTGAGGGAAGGGACATTAAAAAATCTTCTTTCATTGTAATTGCGACAAGTATGCAGGAGGAAAACACATTAAATTCACGGAAAACAGGTTAATGGAAAACCCCAGCTAACATGGGAAAGTCAGGAAAAGGCTCTTTGAGGAAGTAGCATTTAAGAGGCTTGGACACTGGATAAGAGTTAACCAACTATAAGAAGATCAGTGTGGGGAAGTAGGCATACATTTGATTTACGTGAATACTCTGTCCACTATATGTAGAGAAAAACTGAAGGTGGGAAGAGTGCAAAGAGACAAGACAGGAGACTTCTGCAACCGGCCAGGCAGGAGCTGTCGATCACCTGGCTTCTGAAGGTGCAGAAACAGGATTTGAACCTAGTTACCTAAGACAGAGGCTCCTGTGCTTAACCACCCCCATAGCTAAGCCTTGTGTTCCTATGGATGGTACAGGGAGGTAGAGCAGAATGAAAGAGCTGCAGAGCCAAAGTTATTTCTGAGCACACAATGCAATATGGGGAGGAGATCTGAGAAGAAGCCAGAACCCATTCCTATGATTATAAGAGGAGGAGGATGGGGGCTTGGAGAATGGGGACAAGTTCTTATTTGTGCAGAGGTGCAAACTTAATAGATTTACCTGAGCTACTGATATCCCCAACTGTAAAATTATGTGAATGTAACACCTCTGAAAATGAGACTCTGCATCTGAGTTGAACTCCTGAGATCCCAGATTGTGGAATGCAGGCCTTAAAAATTCTCTAGCCAGCAGTCCACACCCAGCAAGAAAATGGAAAGCTGCAGCTTGCTTTCACCCTGCAGGCTGACTTCATGTCTGTGCTGGGTAAAGTTGACCTGAATGATATGTAATGTGTTCACATGGCTGGCATGAGTAAATAAAGAAGTGATTACCAAAAGGATGAATAACCGTTAGTGGCAATTTTAGCAATAATTACATATAGTTAGCAAGAAATAAAGTGAATTTTGAGAGGACACAACATTCAGTCCATTGCAACAGGGAACTGTGTATACATATCATACTTCTATCTCACTGTGTTTAATCCTCCTCATCTCACAATTCACATCCTCCATAAAATCCTGTTCTTATCCCTCAAATTAGATAAAATCATGCCTTTTGAATCTCTTATCACCTCATGATACTTTCCTTACTTTATTTATGGTACACTACACCTTAGCTCTAACAAGCAAGCCATCTGCAATTGAGTTTAAGCTCTCAGTCTACCATTTCTTACCTTAACTAGTTATGTGACCTTGGGCGATTTACTTAACTTTTCTGTTAATCCATTTCTTCATTTCAAAAGTGAGGATGGTCATGTCATGTACTTTATAGTGTTGTTGTGAGTCATAAATGAATTTATATATGCATTTATATTTATGTATATATTCATGTGTGTACATATAATAAGGACTGCACAGCTATTCTCGGCGGTGCAGATAGACTCTTAAGAAGCTACACCATCGTCTCTCGAGAAGGATGGCTGCCAACGACATATAATAAATATGTATATGAGGTCTGTCCAGGAAAAGTCCAGCTATTGTTAATATAATGAGAATGGAGTACGTGACATCACTGTAACTTGGCAGCCAAGGAGAGGGGACTGGTATGCACATATGTGAACAATGATGACTTCACTGTACTAGTCAGTGGGGGCAGTAGACACCATTGAGTGAGCACATATACCGCGTGGTTGTCACATTCAAAATGACTGAGCAAGTAGAGCGACAAATCTGCATCAAATTTTGCATCAAGCTTGAACATTCCTCCACGGAAACTGTTTGGATGACTCAGAAGGCCACAGCTAGGGGCAACTAGTGATTGGCAGCCTCACCAGGACAACATGCCCACTCATGTATCATGTCTTACGCAGAGTTTTTTGGTGAAACATCAAATCACCCAGGGGACTCAGCCCTCCTACAGCCCAGATTTGGGGCTCTGTGACTTTTGGCTTTTTCCAAAACTAAAATCACCTTTGAAAAGGAAGAAATTTCAAAACATTGATAAGATTCAGGAAAACAGAATGGGGCAGCTGATGGCAATTGGGAGAACTGTGTGAGATCCCAAGGTGCCTACTTTGAAGCAGACTGAGGCATCACTGTCCTGTGTACAATGTTTCTTATATCTATCTGTATCTTCTTCAATAAATATCTATTTTTCATAGTGTGTGGCTGGATACTTTCTGGACAGACCTCATATATATTTATGTGTGTGTGTGTATATATATATTTATATATGTGTGTCTATATCAGTCCTGGGCACATTGTAAGTTCTTTATAGGAATTGGTTATTATTACTACATAATTGTGCATAACAATAATTGGTCTATTTGTCATACTCTTAAGTTATATGTACTTTGTTATGTCTGACATAGGTTCTTTTTGCAATATAGTATGTTAGTCATCTAGTTCTGAGTAACAAACTATCTCAAAACTTAACTTAATAACAACATTTATTATCTCACAATTTCTGTGGGTCAGAAATGTGGGCATAGCTCAGAGTTTCTCGAGACGCTACCAGTGAGGCATCTGCCAGAGCTACTGTCATCTTAAGACTTAATTAGGGAAGGATCCACTTCCAAGCTCGCTCATGTGACTATAGACAGCCTCACGTCTACTGGATATTGTCTGGAAATATCAGTGCTCTGCCATGGAGGCCTCTTCATTGGGCAGCTCACAGCATGGCGGCCAGCTTCCCCAGAGCAAAGGAGCAAAGGCTCTGAGAGAGAGAGAGAGAGAACAAAACAGAAGTCAGTTTTTTGGTAGCATAATATCAGAAGTGGCAACCCATCCCTTCTGTTAGATTCTACTTGTTAGAAGTTAGTTAACATGGCCAGCCCACACTCAAGAGAAAGGGATTGATGGTACAGGAGTGCGAAGCCTGGGAGGGGGCTGTCACTGGAGCCCACCTTGGAGGCTGCCTTCCACACAAAGAAAGAAATCAGAAAATGTGCATTTACTAAATGTGTTATACTTACTGATAACCCTTGTAATTCTGAAATCCATCTAACTAAGGGACTGAACAAGACACTTGCGCAGGTAAATCATATCTAAGATAAACACTCATTCATTTGTTTATTTATTTAATAAACACTGGCTGATCCCCACTTTTATGTCAGACATTGTGTGACTTGTTAGGGGTACTGAGATTTTTAAAAATGAATCTTAAAGCTGGATAGAATCTGGCCCAACTTTCTCATTTAACAAAAAAGGAATCTGAGGCCAACAACAGACAGAAAAGTTGTCCCAAGTCACATGGAGGCACCACTGCTGATGCCAGGACACATCTGATTTGAGGCTTTCTCCTCCTCTGATGGGAATGTGGGGTCCCTGTCACATCATCCTGCAAACAATCTCCCCACTTCTAGTTCTATGAGTTAAATCTTAAAGAAGAAGCAACCAATGGGACATCTATTCTTCTTAAATGCTTGTAGTTTTATTAAATAGTCATTTATTTATATTAGGATATTCTTTATGTAAAGACAAACTATAATCCTTGAAAATCCTACGTTTTTAACATACATTTGCACTGATTTTCCATTTTTTCCATCTCCACTGCTGCCCTTTGTACAGATATTTCATTGAAGCTTCAATGTATCACCTGACAGAGATAACAAGTAAGACATCACCCAAGCTAGATGACCTCAGAGAGAGGAGCCAGTGCCCTCCTGCTGGAGACACAAACACACCTTGCCCACAAACCATCCATGGCTGATGTTTCTTTGTCGTTTTTTTTTTCTTTTGCTTCCCTTCAATCAGAAAGCAATGCTTACATGTGTCAGATTCAACAGTGCCATGTTCCCCTCCTGGAAAAATAAAATAACTCCTGCCCTAGACATGCCTAGGAATGGAATGCACTTCAACAGGCAAATACAAGAATTTCATGTGATATAAATAGACTCCATCAATTCAAGGAGCGGCTGTTGATACTAAAACATTGACAGGTAATTATCCAAAGTACCTTAGAAAAGCAAGTTTCTGAGGACAATAGCTGCAATTTATTATTATTATTATTGCGAGCCTCCATGATGTTCTCCATTTATGATTCCTGTAATCTTGTCTCCTTTGATGAATCTACCTTTTGTTTTTCATTAAAGTGTCAATGCGTTAGACAAAAGGCCTGCTGAGTATGACACATCCCATGGTCATCTGCCAGAGGAAAGCAGAACTTTACACCTGTAAGCCAAAATACAATTGTCCCTGAAGAATGAAAACGTGTATGTACAGAACCAGCTGCATGCACATCGCACACACACACACACACACACACACACACACACACACACAAATTGTTCTCCACAGTCCTGGAGTAGATTACAGTAGGAATCTTTTAGCCAAATTAAAGTGGAATATGTTGAACTTGACAGTTCTAGACCACACATAACTGAAGCCAGCCACCTCTCATGCCTACTGACATCTTTATGTCTATTTTCTTATGATCTTGCTGAACTTTTAGACTGATCGGAAGAGTGAGTCTTTCTCCTTGAAAAATTCTCAGGACACTTCCCCCCATTGGAGATCCTGAACTATATACATGGTGTGTCTCGAAGCATTATTTATTCCTAGACTGTCTGCTCTAGTGCTTAAGCAGCTACTTACAAAACCTTTCCAGCTACTGTGGGGTGAGGAGGGGCAGGGGAAGCAGTCAGTCAATAGGGGTAGTAGATGAATGTGCCGTAGGAGCAAGCCACACCTCCACTGGGGGTTTAGGTAAGCATTTCAACAGGTTCTTAAGAACTGAATTCACTGATACATGTGGATTTTTTTTTTTTTAATCTAGTATCCTGGGCCAGTGACCCAATCTTGGAGAGTTTTCAAAACTAATCTTTCACAATAATATCCTCAACAGAAAAGAGGAAATGGGATTTTCCCAGGGCTCGGGGCTGAATGACTTTAAAAAATAAAATAATAATAATAACATTCAAAAAACACTTAAAATCACAAGAAAAGATGAATGTAAATAGAACCCCACCCATTTCCAATATTGGAAAAATATGTCCCAAAAGAGAAAAAGAAAAAAAAAACACTTTTCAAAGAAAAGTTCACATTTAAAAAATATATTGAGAGCATTCGTTTTAAAGTAATTAGGAAAAGCTATTTTCTACTTGTCAGAAATCAAAGGCATGTGCACTCTGGGTAAAGACTTTGTGACCAAACTATAAACAGCCATGGAGTATGAAATATGCTACCCATATTATGTAACACTTTGCAACCTAGTTGATCCCAAGAGAAAATATAAAAATGGAAAATAGATTTTTAAAAGAAGCTCCTTTTCCCTATACAACCTCCACTCCCATCCCTATGTACTTACTGAGGAAAACAAAATATTTTAAAACAAATAGAAAAACTAGAAATTTCTTCCATTAAAATATTCCAGCTTTGTTTCTGTTTTTCATTCACGCAGCAAGCATTCACAGAACTTCCTTTTTGGCTAGGCACTGTAACAGAGTGTAAAAGATGAATAAGTTACACATAGCCCCTACTCTACATAAAGGCACAGTCAAGGCCAGTCAAGCCTAGTTTCTGCACAAGCTGGATCTCCTGTCACAACTCCCTTCTTTGTAAACTCTATTTCATTCACTTTTATTATCTTCTGCTAATCATTCATTCAATCAATCATTCCATCATTCCACAAATATTCATTGAGCCCTTACTAAAATGACAGGCACTGTACAGGGGACAGTGATTGGGGGCACACAAGGACAGTGTCTACGTGCTGTCAAAGCTTATAGTCTAGCACAGCAGACAAATTTGTCTAAATACAAGTAATTGCAATGATGTGTAATGTGCAAGCTGATGGGAAAGTAGGGGGGCTTCCCTGAGGAAGTGATGGTTAGCTTGTGACTTGAAGAATGAATAAGATTTAGCCAAAGTGAATCTATTGGAATCAGGAAGGGGAAGAGTCAGACTTTGCACAGAAAATGGGAAATTACCAGAGGCAGGATAAAACACCGTACCTTGGAGGAAGTGACAGATGCCCTGCATGCCTAGGGAGTTGAACAAGCGGGAGTTAGAGGCTACAGGGCCATGCTAGCCATGAGCATTACTCCAGAGGCTAGGCTGTGTCGCAGAAATAAAACCCAAAACCTCAGTGGCTTAACCAACAAGAGTCATTTCTCTGTCAAGTAACTTCTAATGCAGGTCAGATGACATTCCAGGGCAGTTGTTCTCCTTGGGATAACTCAGACATGCCAGATCCCCCCATCTTTTGATGTTGCCATCCCAACATGTAGCTTTCAGGTCCCAACAACAGGTGAAGAGAGTGTGGTAGTGGTACACCAGCTCTTAAATGCTTTGGTCCAAAAGAGACACACTCATCCACTGCCGTTCAGATCCAGTCACAACACCCAACTAACTGCCAGAAAATCTAGACAGTGTAGCAAGTACATGAACCATTTGTGATCTCCCATACCTCTGCCAAGGATTAACAGGCTTTATCTATGACAACCTTGCAAGTAGGGCTGGGATCAAGTCCATGTTGCAGAAATTACTCCAACTATATTGTGGAGGAATTGGCTGGACAAAGAAAGACCAGTTAGATTGTTTAGAAGTTCAAGTAAGAGAAGATGGTGACTTAGAATATGGTGGTGTCAACATATCATTTCAATAAATACCTAAATCCATACATTTTTATAAGACTCCTAACAGGAAATTGGCTTAAACTGGTACCTGTAACAAAGGAGAATTTTCTTAAGAATAACTGTAACAGCCCCGTCCAGTGTGGATCGGTTGGTTGGAGAACCATCCCATGCACCAAAATGCTGTGGGTTTGATTCCCAGTCAGGACACATACCCCGGTTTCGGGTTCAGTCCCCAGTTAGGGTGCATGTGGCAGGCAACTGGTTGATGTTTCTCTCTCTTATTTCTCTCTCCCTCCAAACTCTTTTTCTCTCTCTGAAATCAATGAATGTATCCTTGCATGAGGATTAAAAAAAGAACCATAACAGAATGTCTAAGATATTAACTGAATTTACCTAGTAGTTTAACAGATTATAAATGGCTGAATTCTCCTCCCATAGGTTCAGGGGCAGGTGATGCTGGATAACGAGGTTCCTTTTATCTTGTTCTGTGCAGGTGAAATAGATAAGGAACACCTGGCAATACCTGATGTGGTACAAGGTATCTTGAAACTGAGGCCAATACTGAGATCAAGGAAGTAGCCAGAGCAGAAATTAAGATGGGGAGCTGAGTAATAAATTTTTTTAAAAAAAGGATACATGACTTTCCAGAACCAGGCAGGTGGGTCAGGCACCAGAGAATAGAACCAGAGAGTGGGAGGATGGACAATGGCCACAGGAAATGGAGGGCGAAGCCAAAAACTGGATACTCCAAAATGTTTCCTCATGCTTTCAGTAACCTGGAGCCTTGGATGTAGGTACAGCTGGAAGTGTAGAGCTAGAGATAGGAGAAACAATAAAAGTTCCTCCAAGTCACTTCTTCATCAGTCATCTCCTTATCATGCCTAAGGCAAATATTTTTTTAAATTTCAGCTTTATTGAAATGTAATTAACTTAATTTACAAATAGCCTCCACTCTTCTCCATCTCAATAAAGTCACCCACCATCCACTCACCTCCTCCAGCAAGGAGGCCTGATCGATCTCTCTTTCCCTCTCATGTCTAAGCCATCAGCCTGTCCTTTGACTCTGCTCTGAACTATGACCTTATCCATTGGTTTCTTTTCATTGCCAATGTCGTCCAAGCTACACCATCTCTTATTTAGACTACAGCAATAACTTCTTAACTGCCTCTCTTCTTCTGTTCATCTCTCTAAATTATATTCTCGCAACAACCAGATGATCCTTTTAAAACAGAAATATAATCACATTACTCCATTTTAGGGGCTTCTGGTTCTACTTAGAATAAAACCGTAGCCTACAATGTCCTTCAACATTTGACCTGTGCCTTCCATTCTGATCACATCTCAACTGTTCTTATCCATAGATCTGACCTTATGTGGTTCCCCAGACATGCCAAGCCCTTCTGGAAGCCATCACACTATCCCTTCTATCTACCTGGAATCCCTCCCTACTGATCTTTGCAAAACTGTCTGCTTCTTGTCAACTTGGCCTTAGATTAAATATTACACCCCTAGTCCACCTCTGAATATCCTATCTAAAACAGCCATTGATTACCAATTTTTTCTTCCTGAGTTACTTTCATGGCGGCTTTATTGTGTTGTCATTATGGTTTATGGTCTTTTTCTCCTAGTAGTGTGTACCCCCACTCCTCCCACCAATGAAAGCAGTGACCTAAACTGACCAGGGTATTGCCATGTCCTCAGTGCATAGAAAGGATCTTAGTGTATAGTAGGCGCTTTATTCTAATTTGGTGAATGAATAAATAAATGCACCTATGAGTGAATGCTTCTTCACTGTGCCTGTAACCTCTCCTTTTGACTTTCTTCTTTATCAGCCTAAAACCTTGTTCAAGTTCCTTACATATTTAAAAAGAAAAATTCTCTCTTGACTTCCTGTAGCTTTTCTCCACTCCTTCTCCTACCTTGTTTATGAAAACTTTTTACAAGCACTTGACAATTATTGTATATCCTCCTCTAGCCCCTGACCCTCCTTTCCATGAAACTTGTCCCAGGTGAGGAGACAGAAGGCCTCCTAACTGTCAGGTCAAATGACGTGAGTGCCCCTCACTGCTCCATCTGACAGGGCCTCTGCTGCCTTCAATCTCAACTCCCACCTATTTCTTCTTTCTACCTTCTCTGTTCTCTCCTTATAACAACTCTTTTCACTTCCCCAAACTATTTTCATCCTTCTTTCCTGCCTTTACCACCTGTTCCTTCTCATAGGGCCCTTGCACCCCACCCCCCACTTAGTATTGGTGTGCCCAGTTCACTGAGTTCTTGGCACCCTGTCTTGCTCTCTGTACCTTCTCCTCCTGTCTGAACTCATCTCCTCCTAGGACTAAACATAATTTTTTAAAAAAATCTACACCTCCAGTCTAGAAGTCTTCCCCTCTCTGTATACATATGGATATCCCACAATCACTTCAAATTCAGAAACTTCAAATCTGTAAGGTACAATAAGTTCCCACTTTATAATGAGGAAACAGCCCACATTGATCCACCACATCACTTTGTCATTGTGTTACAATAGTAGGAAACTGAAAATAGCCAAAATGTATTTCTGGAGAGTATCTGGAATTCCCAATGATAAAATTTTATGCTACAATTAGAAAAATGCTTTTGAGGGGAAATTTTCATAACATATATTAATTGTTTAAGTCAGACATAAAAACATATATAGTGAGATCCTAACCCAGTTCTTTTCATTATGATTAAAATAAAGTCTAGTAAGAAAAAAAAAAATCAACTGTTATCTTCATGTGGCAGCAAGATTGTAGTTTAAATAATTTTCCTAATTATTATTATTTTTTGTCTCTACCAGCATTAATTGCAGCTCTACACTAGTAGCTCTGATTTTTGGAAAAACACTTCTTCCTTGTGCAGATATTTTAAAGGAATAATAATCAAAGTTCCTTGTTCCTCATTATGGAGGCTGAAAAGGGTTTCTAATGGTCCCTTGACTAGATCCTTTCATTCACCAGCCTGGTATAAGCCACGGACCTTGCATGCATCCTAAGATGAGCTAATAAGACATTTTAGCTGAATTACATTGGGACAGAAGAATGTCAAAATTTCGTTCAATCCCACAGTAGCACCTGAACCAAGCTATATATCAAGTTCTTCCTACATGAATGTCTGGAGCTGACCTCCTTCTTGTTCTCAAGTGGTTCTCAGGCCTGCTGTCCTTTCTGGAAGCTTCCTTATATCCTTTAAATAAATTTGCTTCTCATGGCTAAATTAGGTCTTGTTGGTTTCTGCTACTTATAAACAAAGAACCCAAACTGACTCATGTCTATATTTTTTATTTTCTACAATACACATATTTTGTCTTTATATCCGAAAATAAAGAGATATATGAAAATTAAAGATGTAGTAACAATAAAAACAGTAAAATGTATTGGTCTGAAATATGTTTGACTGTAAGAAACCTGGGTTAAGTGTGGGGCTTGACCTCTACTACTCTATCACTGCTCCATGTTGTCATCTTACAGTGACAGCAGATCAATAGTATTACCTTCCTGTACAAGCAGAAAATATTCACATGTATATTACTCATAAATTTACGGTCAGTGAAAGCCTACCAAGGCAACTTGGCTTATATTGGAAAGAGAACAGTTTCACTTTTTCATCTGATGTATTTCTTAAATGCTCCCCCTGTGTCATCCAGTGGGTGTACAAAAGTGAATAATACACAGTTTCTGCTCCTTAGGTGCTTCTCAGTGAGTAATGAGGCAAGCATGTAACAGATGACTTGCAATAAAAGATGGAAAGGGCTACTAAAGAGATATGAACAAAGCGCCAGGGAACGTAGAAAAGTAAAGAGATGAACTATCAGTTAAGATTTGCACTTAATGTTTTAGCTAAAAAGTGTGCTATAGCCAACTGTAAATACACACTTATTTGCAAAAAGAAAGATCACTCCAGTTAGAAAACATGTAGAACATGCTATCATCCTTTTTTGTGTCAAAACCATATTAAAGGCTGAGATTTATATTTCTTTTTAAAATGCATCTACTAAACTGTAAATATAATTATCATTTAGTGTTAAATCCCTTTAAAACACATGGTAGTATCCTTACCATTGACCCATTTCCAGCCTCACTGAGAAAACCAGACTGCGCATCTACCAAGCCTGCGTACTCAGCACTCTCCTCTATGGCAGCGAGACGTGGACCACCTACGCAAGGCACGAAAGGAAACTCAACAGCTTCCACATGAGGTGCCTGCGACGCGTCCTGCATGTCGCCTGGCAGGATAAGGTCCCCAACACCGAGGTGCTGAAGCGAGCCAATATGAGCAGTTTGCATGCAGTTCTTAGCGAGAGACGCCTCAGGTGGCTCGGCCATGTCAAAAGAATGGATCCAGGCCGTATCCCCAAAGACCTCCTCTACGGCGAGCTAGCAGAAGGCCAGAGGATGACAGGGCGCCCAAAACTGCGGTTCAAAGACATCTGCAAAAAGGACATGACACAATGCTCCATCAATCTCAACACATGGGAAGTTCAAGCAGACGACCGCCTAGCCTGGAGGCTCGCGGTCAGGCAAGGTACGTCACGCGCAGAGGCTGCGCGCAACGAGGAGGCGGCCCAGAAAAGATCGAGGTGGAAGCAGCGTCTACAGCAGCAACAACAGCCATCTGCCTTCACCTGTAACAAGTGCGGCAGGGATTGTCACTCCCGAGTCGGACTGCACAGCCATTCTCGGCGGTGCAGATAGACTCTCAAGAAGCTATGCCATCGTCTCTCGAGACGGACGGCTGCCGATGATGACTTTAGCTTTTCTAAAATTCTTTCCCTATTTTCTCAGTACCAATGGTATTAAAAGATTATCTAGAACCTCCCACTGAAGAACCCTTCCAGATTCTGTCTTCATACAATGTTTTGAGGAGGATGCACAGATTTCTTCAAAATGTAAGTTAATACCAATTCTCACCTGTTGTAGCTTCCTTTCTCTCAAGATGTAGTCTGATACCAACCAATTCCAGAGTGTGGGCAGAGATAATGACTCACCCCTTCACTGCTTCCAGGTAGCATGTTTGCATTTGAACTGAAGCTTTCTCAAGAAAATAACCAAAACAAAGAATCGTGATCCTACTACTGAAAATGTTGATACTTATAGATCAAAAAAACCCCAACCCTGCACACAACTCCCAGAGATTCTAATTCAGTAGCTCTGATGTGAGGCCTTAGAAAAATAAATGTATCTACATTAAAAAAATTTTTTTTAATTCTTCCACATCAGAAGACATTAGTCTTGGGAGTGAGAAAATAAACAGCCACTGCATCTTATTTCAAAATAACCACATAAGTTCCAAGCAAAAATCAAGCTCAGGAACATACAAATGTAGGTGCTTGGGGACAGGCATTGTGTCTGATGGCCTCCTAATTCCTCTGTCTCTGTCCTTCTGAGGTCACCTCTAGTCTTCACAGGAGGAAAGAAGAAATAATGACAAACAGATGAGCTTTGGAATCAGATAGTCTTGGATTGATAAGTGGACTCTGCCACTTTCTAACAATGTGACCTTGTGCAAGTTACTAAATGCCTCTAAACTCTAGTTTCCTCATCTAAAAATGAGAATAAGGATCTCTTCCATGCAGTGATTTAGAACTAGTTGATGTCACATAAGCACCTGGCACACACATGTTCAGTAATTATGAACAGACTTGGTGTCATGCTTTCACCAACAGTAGCAACACACCCAACCTTGCTCCTCCCTAAAATAACATATGGTTCAAACCTCACAATAAACAAACAAACATATCTACACCTTCTTTGATCGTGTTATAGAATGGGGGTGTCCAAAAATCCCCAGAGCCTGTGGGTTGGGGGATGGGGAAAAGGAAACAGCTTTTAAGATGCCTTCACATGCCTGTGGCTAATGGCTAGTGGCTAGTGTCTTTGTTACACAAATGGTTTTGGTTCTTCCAAGGCCCCAGCCAGATGGGAGGGGTTTTTGGACCGGACCAGGGAATGGTACAGAGAGCACACAGAGCCTGTGCAAGGTACTGTGAATGGTCAGAACTGGTTACATTACCCAGTGCGTCACAGGACGCAGGGGTTTAAAGATAGGCAGCAGACATTTTAGCTGAGTTCTCCATGCGGTTTTGAGAAGGGAGAATACCATGCGGCTTTGAAAGGGCAGAGAGAGAACCATACGTGATCCAGTGCAACATGGCACACGTTTTCCTGGACTGTCATATGGAGGCTGATGACATTGTACCCCAGATCCTGAAGGAGACAGCTGACAGATAAGGGATAGGGAACTTCTGGGCATGTTTTTGGCTTCTAGTCTTTTGGGGAGCAAGAAAAGTGCTGGGTTCCGTGGGAGAACAGGGCTCTGAGCTGAAGTGCTCACTGCCCTCCCCAGGTTAGAATAGTGTAAATAAAGACCTGTTTTCCACAACAATAGTTGTTGGGTTTTATACCAAGGCACCACATGAAAGAACCCCCTTTCGCTCTGTAACAATTATACTCTGTGAATTAATTCATACAAATCTAAAAATGCCAGCTGATGGCATTTGTGTCACAAAGAGCCTCTGCCAAAAAAGAAGATGTTTGGAAAGTTGATGCTTGAACTGAAAGAAGTGCATGTGGTCTCCCGTTGTCAGTGGCAGCAGCTGTTCCAGGACAACTGGCACTGCCACATGTGTACAGAATTATAGAAAGGCAGCAATGAGCTGACCTCAAGTCTTATTGCATACCCACCTGACCACTCTATGTGTCCCAGGGACATGAAGGAATATGTATGAATTATTATTTTCTGTTTCCATGTTCATCCTGTGCTCAGGCAGGACCCTCAGTACATGTATTACTCTCATCTGCATTGGAAAACAGAACTGCTGAAAAGGATCATGGAAACTATTCAGTGGAGCATTTATCAAGATGTGCTCTGAACCAACTGCAAAATCCCTGAAGAGAGGTCAGAAAGCTGCCTTTCTTAACAAGCATCCCAGGGGATTCTTAAGCACCATCAAGGTCAAAAACCACTGAGCTAGCCCATGTGTCTCCATTTCAAAGTGAGGATACTAAGGCCTGAAGAAAATGAACGATTTGTGTAAAACAGTGTCTTCCCCTTGGCACTATTGAGATTTGAGACTGAGTAGCGCTTTGTTGTTGGGGCGGTCCTGTGCATTGTAGGGTGTTTAGAAGCATCTCTGGCCTCTAACAGCTACATGCCACTAGGAGTCCTTCAGTTTAACAATGAAGAATGTCTTCAGGCATAGCCAAATGTCCTCTGGAGGGCAAAATTACCCAGAGTGAGAACCACTTTCTGAAGTCACACTGATAATCGAAGTGGAGGCAGAAGAGCATTCAGGTGTCCTGATTCACAGCCCAGCAAGCTCTCTGTATCTGCTGTAGGACCAGAAGGAAGGCAAGGGGCACCCAGGCCATAAAGGTTGTGGCATAAGAAGGCACAGGTTACAACACTTCTTTTTCCTGGGTTTTCCATGACTTACTATGCAGTTCCTCATCCCTATTTCTATTGCTCCACCTGTTTAACCCTTGATCTTCCAAGAGAACTGGCAGGATTCAGATTGGCAGCATCTTGGAAACCCACACAGAAAGGTGTCATCTGAAATGCTTTTTTAATTCAGACTGATTTAAAGGTGCCCTGTGTAGAAATCAAGAGTGCTGTGCCCTAAGTTTAGCACTGTTCCAGGAAGAAGAACACGGAAGGAGCAATGCAGCAGGAATCAGGAAATGTGGCTGTGGATCCCAGTTCTTTCCAAACTACTTTTGTGGCCTTTAGAAAATCACACAGCTCTCTGGTCTGGGAGCAATTTCCTGTCAAATGACAGTATTAAAATAGTACTTCTGGGCTTGGACTCACCCTGTGTCCTCTAAGAACCCTTGTCACTGCTCATCAAAAAATCCAAATCCTACCTTTCCTCCAAAATCCAGCTAAGTCATGACGCATTTTCTTTGATGATAATGATGTGGTTATACAGGAGAAAGTCCTTGTTCTTAAGAGATGCATGCCCCAGTATTTAGGAATAAAGTGCCAGGATGTCTACAACTTACTCTCAAATTGCTTTGAAAAATACATCATATGTATACATGTTATATGTACACATATATATGCATACATTTTTATACTTAGAGGAAAACAAGTATTAAAACATTACTAAATGTTGAATCTCACTGTAGGGCATATTATTGGTGTTCATTTTATAATTCTTTCCATTTTTCTATCTGTTTTAAATTTTCAAAATCCACTGTTGGAGAGAAAGATAACTCCCATTCTATCTCTTTCACAAAGCCTTTCCTGACTTAGCTGCAATAATTCTTCCAAATTCCCACAGCACTTATGTACTCTGTGTTTATCACTTTCTACCTTGTATTTTGGTGATTTAAGAACTCACATAGTGGGTCATAAAATTGCTAACACAATACTCAACTATGCAGAGAACATTTGTTCTAAAACGGCTCTTTATTTAGTCTACAGTTTCTCTTTCTTCCTCGCAAGACCCCATGTTGCTGAAAGCAAGAAAAAAAATCAAAGTAAATTTTAGTCCAATCTCGTCATCTCAGATTGATCACAGAACTTAAAATGATTATTGTAAGCAGTTGCTTTAAGTAACCCATTCAGTCACATTTGGATAAAGGCCAGGCCCTAGATCTCCCCACTCCCCTTTCTTCCCCAGATGCATTTGGGTGCAAAAGAGGAATTGACAGGGTTCAGGAGATGACATGGGAAAAAGTCCCCAAGATCAATTTTCAAAACTGACTAGTAATATTACACCCATCACACAAGCATTTGTTCTATGCAGGTCCCTGAGGGACGTTTCAGTGTTATAGGAACCAGTAATAGGAAGTGTCACTGCTATGTACCCCTGAGGGACAAATATTGACATCCAAGTCTTTCTGGTCTGCTGCTCTTACCTCCACAATGTGACTTCTGCTATCATCACTCACCAAAATGTCAAAAAGTGATAAATGGCGATTTGATATTAATAACAGCTAATGGACTGAGTACCTAAGATGTGCCAGGCACTGTGCCAAGCTCTTTATGTGTAATATTTTATTTAATCCTCACAACAGCCAGATGAGTTAGTCCTATAATTGTTATAATAGGGATTACCACTGGTCTCTTCCTTGCCCGCACACTGAATAAGCATCAACTGCTACTGACGGCCATGCTGTATTTGAAACTCCCATTGTCTGTGACATCCCAATGTATTTACCCAACAACTCTTCTCTAGCCATATGATTTTACTTTCTGTGTCCTGTAAATGTTGTAAATGTTCTGACCATCAAACCTTTTTAAATCACCTTTTCCATTCCCTCCAGTCATCTTTATGGCCCTTCAGAATCCATCCTTCAAGGACCAATATTCATTCAATCATTCAACACACTTTCCTTGAGCACTTACTTTATGATCAAGTCCATTATTCTCTGTTCCAAAAAGACAATCACAAGAAAAAGAAAAGCAGGTTTGATTTCCACCATCATGGAATTTGCCATCTAGTGACTGTCTATGCTTCAGTCTTGTCCCAGTTATTGAAGCAAGAGCAGGTATCCCTTGCACCCCTGGGAAATCTGCACGGTATCTGTATCATTAGTTTGACACATATCAAGTAGAGCTCTGTAGAGTTAAGCATCCTACCCAGGGAATTGTTTATTGAGGATAACCATAATAATAACATCAATAGCTTTCACTGATTGCACATCTTCTCTATGCCAGGCACTTATTCTACTTGTATTGTCTCTAGTTGTCACACTGACATTGCCTGAAAAGGGTGATTATTTTTCTTTTTACTAATGAAGCACTTGAGGCTCAGAGACATAAGTAATACGCCCAAGGCCACGTAATTAGTAAATGGCATTATCAGCTTGAGAACCCATGTCCCCTGGCTCCAAAGGCTCTCTCCACAACACACCCAGCTGCCAGATGTCTTTGTTGCATCATGCATTGAGTTGATGAATAGTCAGTAAACAGTGAGGCAGGGTAATATGAGAAAAAGAACATGTTTTTTAGAGTTGAACAGACTTGCATTCAACTTCCATCTATACCACTAACTGCTTATGTGATGTTAGGCAATTTTATAAACCTCTTTGTACCTTAGCATTATAATTTCAAAATCACCACTGTAAAAATAAATAAATAAATAAATAAAGCCACTTATCTCACAGGGTTGCTTCCAGAATTAAATGACTGATAAATACCTGGAAAAGCAGCAGGTCTCTGAGAAACATTCAGTCAATTCTTCCCTTCACCCTGTGTTGATGTAGATCATTTAAAAGTTTGTCATCTACCTTATTGTTGTGGATATAAGTTCTAACGTTTGATACTAAGAAACACCTGCAGAAGAGCCTTTCAAGGACCTGCAAGTATATTAAAGAGGCAGTTACTGGCAAGAGATAAAGGCCATACTGTTGAGAGGAGATGGAAAACCAATCTAGAAACCAGGCAATGGAAGGCAGTGTGGTTCCTTTTGTTAGGAAAGCTTTTCTGAGGTAAAGCTCTTGAAGCTTTTGTGTGTCAAAACCATTTTAAATGCTTTCTTCAGATGCACTCATGGTATTGCTTCTGTGGCAAAGGGAGTGTGGTCTTATCAAAATGCTATTGATTTTTTCAGAAGAAATCTGGAGACCTCATTAATGAAGACTTGCAAACAAGCTCAAAATCCCGCTCTATTTTTTATAAGCTGGCCACCCATTCCAGGACATAACATAGCTAATAACTAAACTTTCATATTTATTAAACTTTTACTAAGCTCTCTGAAAAGACCTCATATGTCTACCACTTCATTAATCTTCTTTTTTTAAGTCCTATTAGGTAGAGATTATTGTTTCATGTGTTGTAAGAGGACACACTGAAACTCAGAGAAGTTAGGTATTTTGCACAAGGTCACACAGGCTAGAAATTGTTGGTGAGATGCGAACTGATTCAATTTTTCAGTTGTTACTGAGTCACTACTATGTGCCATGTCTACATGGTTCTAAAGCTAATGCTCTTTCCACTGTATAGCTCTTCCTCATAAAATAAATGATAAAATAGTAGTCACTATCACTTACAATGTTCTCTCAAAAAATGAAAATCTGGCTAATTGGCCTGGCCAGGCAAGTGTCCATATGCCTCAGTGGTACTCTGTGTGTGTCCTTCTCAGAGCTGGATGCTTAAAAAGAATGGTCCTCTACAGCCAGAAGTGCCTTTCTCAGAAAAGTATATGTAAGTATCTGTGCTTGACTGCTTATAAAACTTTATAAGGATGATACACTTCAGAACATTTCTTTATTTGAAAATTGAACACAGAATAAGATTAGTGCATACAATTTACTAAAGTGGGAAAATCCAGTTATAATAGTGCCTTACATTTATACAAGGCATGATTGTTTTCCATGTACTGTAACATAAATGATGCTATTTTAATTTCATACCAATCCTCTGATATCTAGAAGGTGATGGTTGTTGCACCCATTCTTGAGAAAACTGAGGTTCAAGTTGCTAAGGTCCCTGGTACTTTAGAAATGTCCAAGTTCACATGACCATTTAATGGCAGAACCAGGATCTGAACTTAGGTTCTTTCTGCTCTTTCTAGTAAGCAATCTGTACTGGTCAAGATGAGGTAGGCTATATCGCAGTAACAAATGGCCTTCAGATCTCAAGAACTCACAATAATAAAGCTTGATTTCTTGCTCATGTTCCCTGTCAGCCGTCGCTTTGATTGACTTTGTGTTTATAGCAGAACCCAGTTGACAGAGCAGCCTCTATCTGGAATGGAGCCAGTCATGTGGCAAAGTGAAAGTAAGAATGACAGACTCCACACTGGTTCTTAAAGCCTATGATACAAAGTGACTGTTGTTCTCAGTTCATTGGCCAAAGTAAGTCACGTGGCCTTGTTCACATAATTTAGCAGAGATGTATTATTGTTCCCCAGAGAGAGGTCCCAAATAGAGGTAAAAAAGTTTCAGTTTATATTAGGGCACTCATGTATAAAGTAGTTGTGAGCCTCTTTTCTGTGTACCATGAATTTCTTCTCTAATAAATGCAGTTACTCATTAAGAAATATTTCAGATATAATTAGCCAAAAAGTCAACCTAAACAATGTAAAAATTAAATAATTAAATCAATTTAATATTTAAAAAGCAGCAATTCCAAAAAAAATCCCATTGAGCAAGAAACCTCTTGCATTTGCAAAGAAAGCAACTTTTGCTCTGGGCATAAACTTTCTATTTCTGGCAGCAGAATTAGATAACAACACTGACATTGTCCAGTGAATGGGCATCAGGGTGTCATTTTTGAATGTGTAATGAGTAAACATTGGCAGAAACCCCCTTTTCCACGTCACTTCAAAACAAACTTCAGTCAGCAGGGAACTACCAGCTGTGTCAGTAGGAAAAAAAGAAAGAAGGAAAGAAAGAAAGAAATGCACTCACACCCTCTCCCTCCCTGAAGCAAAAATCCCCTGCCAAAATCACCTCCTTCTAGCATGTAGGGCGCACGTGGAGTTTCATACATATTCAAGCACAAAGTTCCACCCCTGGAAAGTCCTCTTGAAAATCCATTTAAACAATGTTCAGAGGAAGACAAATGTAGGACATGGAACAGAGTTGAGCCATTCACAGAATCTTGCCTTCCCTTAAATCTACTGGCAGCTTTAAAAAAAAGAAAGAAAAAAAGAAAAGGAGTATCTAGCAAAAGTTTAAAGTAGCTGATTTCTAATAGTGTTTGGATTATAAGGTCCTTTACATTTCTAAGATCCTATAATTCTTTTAAGTTTCTGTGATGAGAAAGAGCAAGTGTATTTCCTTACTTAAGTACCCAAAATAGAAGGAAAAAGGGGTATACTTTACATAATAAAACTTCACAAGGAATAAGGTGAAAAAGAAAAAGTCCTAGGAAGTATAAAGTTGTTTTAGGTTAGAAAATCTGCATATAGAATTCTGTTCCTTAAATTTTCTGTCAGTGAGTGAGGACTTGATCTGTAGAGATGACACTTCTCCAATATTTATTTTAGAGCAATGAGGGGGAGGAGGAATGAACTGAATTAGACCTTTACCTTGGACTTTTTGTAAAGGTCATCAAAGGGAAAACCCATTAAAATATCTTTGTCCTTTAGTCACTTGCAAGTATGAGACACATTGTCTTAAGAGAAAGGAGGATTGTTATTGCATATCATATTTTTAATTAAATAATTAAACTATTATGTCTTGCTCTTTTTCTCCATGACTTTAAATAGAATTCAAGTTAAAATGAACCTGGATTATTAGCAAATGGTTCTAAGTACATCTAATTGTGCTTTTCTGAAATGCTCTGTAATTTTACTGGTGTAATTGTTGCTTGCAAATCTTCAAAACTGATATTTGCATTTTAATGTAACTATAAGTAAAGTTCGGTCTCAGGTATCAAGATGCCAAAAAAGAATATCTGAGTGAACGAAGAAAAAAGATGGATATATTAACTCTTTCTCATAGCCTTCTGGTTTTTCTAGCTACTTTCTACAGAAAGAGTAAGTGGGTAGATGTGTAGAATCTTCAGAGTTTAACTGGACATGAAGAAACTTCTCTAATGGCTAACAAATAAATAGTACAAGAGAAACATACACGAGAAAAGATTGCAGTTCATTTTGAGAAGATTGCATGTTACAGTATCACAGGATCAAAATGTTTGAAAGGGAGAATTTGGGATCAATGGAGACTTGACCATAGTTTTTTACCCTTCCACAGCTAACTCAAATTTCTCATTGGTTCCTGAATCAAATGGTTGACAGGGCCTACAGGTAGTAATAGAAGCCAGTAAAATTATAAAGAGAATCAATCATTAAATATATACTTATATGTGAATATATATATACACATGTACATATGTGTGGGATATATATAAATCTATGTAGATATATGTATACGCATGGAGATAAAGATATTATATGTGTGTATATACACACACATAGCATTCATATCCATCACACATGCTTAAATATACACATACATATAGACATATATATGAATATAAATGTGCACTTATATATGTATTAACTGTTTGACACTTATTCAACTGTATTTTTTAAAAATTTAACTGTATGCCATCTGCAAAAATGTTTTTTAGATTAAAGACAACTGTAAAAATATATAATATCTTGAAAAAATCTAGCATATGTACATATATGTACAACCTGCAGGTGGAAGGAGACTTTCTTGACCAAATGCAGAATTTATAAAGAAAAGATATATATTTGATCATATAAGAAAGAATTTAAAACCTTTTTTGGCAAAAGAAAGATATCATAACAAGGTCAATAGACAAATGATAGGTTCGGAAATATTTGTATCATAGATGACAACATTTTTTGTTTTGTTTTTACAAATCAACAAAAAAGGACAAACAAACTCATGAAAAAGTGAATAAGTAAATAGAATACAATATTCACACAGAGCTAGTCCAAATGACCAACAAGAAAATGTAAATGTGGTCACATTAAACTAGTCAGGAAAATGCAAATTAAAATAACAATGGTGTAATCTCTTTTATACTTGTCAGACTGGCAAAGATGGAAATGATCTATAAACTCTATTGATTATAGACATGTGGAGAAATGGGTGCTGATACATTGCTGAGAAAAGTTTAACTGTTAAAACTGTGGCAATCCACTTAGCAGCACATATAAAAAACTTAAACATACGTGTGCCATTCAACACTGCAATCTCTCTCCTAGACATCTGTCAGATCACCAGTGCACAAGGGCCTTTGTGAAAGGACACTTAATGTCAGAATGCTTATAGTGATAAGAATGGAGATGGCAACAGGGATCAAAGCAAATGTTAATCAACGAGAAAAGCTAAATAGATTACAGCTCATCCACACCAGGGATTATTATGCAGTCATTCCAAAGAATGAGTTACCATTGAATAGTTGCTTTTGAGGAATTTCCATACAGTTACACTTCAAATTAAAAAAAAGAAAGACATAAAAGGTGCACTATTTAAGGTTCATAAAATGGAAAGTAACTAGACCTCCCCCATACAAACATGTAACTATAAAAGTGTGTATATATTTATATGAGCAAGGGGGAAATGTAGAAGTACCTATCGGGTCACTACTTATAGTTACATAGCAGGGAAGGGTGCAGAGGGGATGAAAAGGAGAAAATAAAGGAAAATTAAAGCTAAATATCATACACAAAAAAAGATTTCTCTAAATAACAGGTAGATATGTACATGAGATAACATGTATGCATTTATGCAGAATGACATATATGCTTGAGTATACAAAAATTACAACGGAAGGAAACTCTATTTCAAAACCAAGCTCAGGATTTAGAATTACAAAATAGTCACAGGGATATAAAATACAGCATAGGAAATACAGTCAATAATATTGTAATAACTATGTGTGGTGTCAGGTGGGTACTGAAAATATCAGGGGGAACCCTTTCTAAGTGTATGATTGTTCAACCACTATGCTATGCACCTGAAACTAATACAAAATAATGTTGAATGTACATTGTAATTTTTAAAAATGTTGAATAAGTCACAATAACAAATAATTAATATAACTAACTAAATAAATAAGCAAGTTCAGAAGATAATAATAATCTACTTATTTATTGAGCCTTTACTATTGACAGGCACTGTCCTAAACATGCATTGGCTCAATAGTCTTCACAACAGCCCTACTACCTCTTTTTTCAACAAGAGTCCAACTTACCCTTTCATAACTTTAAAGCAGAACATTTAAAAAATTTGAATTAAACCAATCATTTCATTTGCTTCTTTAGTGATATCGGTTTGTTTTGTTTAGTGCTTGGATCTGGAAGATGGAATTTAACAGGGTGCCACAAATAAACCTGTATCTGCCCAACAAATCAAGGTTGGTGTGAGTCATCTAAATCAAGAGTGACCATCTTCACAATTAGCTTCCTGTGTCATTCATTTATTTGCCAAGGACCCACTAAACAACTTCTATACTATTGCCAGCTTGAGGTGGCTAACAACTCATAGTGTCCTAGTGCATTTTGACCTCTCATTCTAAAACTGGGAGGGGAAAATTATCTAGACTTACTGTGACAAGATTATGGGGCTGGATCCCCACCCTTCCTAAGAAAGGGGAGTCTCCAGTGACATATCAATTCTACCTGATCGAAAATGATGAGTGGAACCGAATGGTGAGTGACCAGACCACAAAAGTAGCCTTCATTTAGCAGCCCGCCACTGGCACTTAGCAAATCATTTCTTCCCTGGTGTTTTAGAGAGAGGTTAAGTGTTGTTGGCTTTTTCTTCTATTTTCATATCTAATATAAGCATTCTTTAATCACTAACCTTGATGAAAAGATATCAAGCATTAGAGGATCAAAAAAGTGCTTTACATTAATGAACTTATTAAGTAAATACAGCGGAGAAAACCTAGAGCACTGGTCCACTCGTTTGAATTTGGACCCTGCATGAGATTTTGAATCTGTAAATACACAATGAAGAAAGTGCTTCGGTGTCTTGCAGCTCCATCCAAGAGCCGGGACGTTCCATCGCGCATGTGTGTATTTGCAAGCCCCTGGTTCTCCCTCCTCGTCCTGACTTTGGCTGCCTTTCACATCACTTTTGGCAAGCTGCACTCTGGGGAGACCTGGAAAAGTTTCCATCCAGTCACTCCCTTCAGTTAATTATTAGCAGCTCTGTAAAAGTGGGTGGGACCTTTGGAAACAAGTATCTGAAAAGAGGTTTTTAGTTTAATCACAGGGTTCATTCGTTAGGGGATTTCAGAAATCCTGTCCTCCAGATGCTGAAATTACATGGACAAAGATGAAGCACAGAACTAAGGAATGATGTCTAGTCCCTTTTCTGAGACTAATTAGCAGAGTGATCCTGGTCAAAAAGGGAAGATAACTCACAAGGTGACACATTAGAGACTCAAACAGGGCTCCCTCCTTTAACCCGCCCCCCAAACAACCTATAACATACATATAAATAGCTCCATTTTACAAAATTAGAGGCTTGAACCCAAAGTTCTGTATTTTTGCATTAAACCTTACAGGTGTACACCATTTAATTTATCCAAAGTTGGGGGTCCTTACCTAAGAAAACAAGAAGGTTGAATTGGTTGCTCTCAAAAATATCTTTCTAATCCTGTAAGCCCATGTATGAGTTGACCTGGCAGGCAATAAACAATTTCTTATAATTTTTACAAAGCTTTTTTTCTTCTCAGCCTTGTTTTACCTGTGAACTTTGGGAGAAAATAAACAAATTTGTATTCTGCTCATAAAGATGCTAAAATAGCAGTGTACTCATTAGCTGTCGATAAAACATAACCCTTTTTCTGCAGAAGAAATTGCTTCACCCTTGTTTATGTTACTCAGTTTCGTTAGGTTAGAGCCCATTAAAAAGCAGAACTGGGCTGGCTGTTTTACGTTGGTGGTGAACTTTGTGCCTCAATTGTATTGCAACTCCAGAGTTTACTCAATTCCACCTGGCAGTTCAGTTCAGCTCCTTGAGATAAAGCAGATTTTCTCTGGAGGAAACCAGTAGCAGTTTATCTCTTTGCTCTGCTGCAGACATAACAGCTGGCCGGGCATCTAATAGACACTCATTTGCCAGTAGAAGGTAATTTAAAAAAAAAAAGAAAGAAGAACATAAAGGGTGTACTAGCATATAAGAGGAACTAAAATCAATACCTTGTTTAAGTAGCCTTCATTGGAGAAACTACATTTTGTGTGTATGTGTCTATCTGCATGTGCATGCATGTGTGTTTTAGAATTGGCAGATGTGTACATGGCAGGGGGTTGGGACACTATGAGTGAAAAGATCATGAAAAAAATAGCTACTGAGGACACAAAAAGCAATTCTTATTTCCTAGACTCTTAAGTACTATAAGGTTTGGATCAATTTCTTGTGCTTGAAATGAGATGTTTCATTTTGTTGATCTTTTCCAAGACTATAGGTACTCATACTCTTGGAGAAAAATATAATAAAAATATTTATAGAAGAAAACAATCCAGTGGAAGGCATGTGGAAGACAGTAGCCTATGTGCATTGGCAGTTTGATAGCAATGCAAAGCAACAAAAAACATTCATGCTGCAATCTGTACAGATAATCATCCCTGAAACTCCACATTCAAGTATGATACAGAAAAAGACCATGGGTTTTTCTAACTGCAGCCAATCCTAGGGCTACAAGCTGAATTGTTTCCCTCCCAAATATGTTGAAGTCTAAATCCCCAATATCTGTGAATGTGACACTATTTGGAAATAGAATCTTTGCAGGTAACCAAGTTAAAATGAGGTCATTAGGATAGGTCCTAATGCAATATGACTAAGCCCTTATAAAAGGGAGAAAATTTGGACACAGAGGCAGACATGCGCACAGAGAGAAGGCCAAGGCCATGTAAATATGAAGGCAGAAATCAGGGTAATGCATCTACGAGCCAAAGGATGTCAAGGATTGCCAACAAATCCTTAGAAACTGGGAAACCAGAAGGGAATACATTCCTCACAGCCCTTAGAAGGAACCAACCCTGCTGACACCTTTATCTGGGACACCTAGCCTCTACATCTGTTTAAGCCAACCACTCTGTCGTACTTCCTTATGGCATCACTAGCAAATGAGCAAATGAATATACTTAGGTTTGCTCATGTTCACCTCCTACAAGGACACACCTTTCCTCTCACCATTTTACCAGCACAGCATCTCCAAAGGAGAGAGAAGGGATATTTAAGGAAAGTTGGATTTTCCCTCCATTTCCCTCTCTTCTTTGAATTCTGTCTTTTCTAATTTCCAGAAAGCTACTCATAAGAAGCTTCCAACATAACAATAAACGGCTAATTTTACCCAAGGGCAAAATAGAAGGAAAAACAAAGAATTACTATTGCTCTGGAAACTTTTCTCTCCAAAGTGCATGAGATGAGAACTTTCATCCTTTGATAATCCAATAGCACTTGGAGAAGGTGAGAACAGAATAAGGATTTTCTTCTAAAGGGTTCTTCATTTTTAATTTGATATCAAATAATCTAATATAGTTCAAATATTCTGTTTAGGATACACACTTGCAGCAGTTTTTTATTTTTTTAATCCTTACCTGAGAATTTTTGTTTATTGATTTGAGAGAGAGAGAGAAAGGGGGAGAGAGAGAGAGATCAATTGGTTGCCTCTCCTACGTGCTTCGACTGGGGTTCAAACCTACAACCTAGGTATGTGCCCTGACCAAGAATCAAACCCACAACATTCTGGTGTACAGGGCAATGCTCTAATCAACTGAGCACCCAGCCAGGGCTGCAGCCATACATTTGGACAGGTTTGGTTTCCTTACTTTGTTTCTGGGAGAATGTTAAAGAATAGTGATTGGATCCCAATACTTGGAATTGGGTTGGAATTAGTTGCTGTCTCCAGGACAGCGAAAGGGCTGGTATTTGGAAGATACATTTTAGCATTAATTTAGGAAGGAGGGTGGGTTCAAGAAAGACAAAGAGGTGACCAGATGGCAGTGCATGCTGGGAGTTCTTGGCAAGGAGTCAGTCACTAGCAGGGGTGGTTGAATGAAATGCTTTTGTGTCCAGGTTACAGGAGAAACAGGAAGCTGCAAGTAGATTTGGCAGATTCTTATACAAAATGTATTAAAGAGGCATGAATTTGATTATAAACAAATGACAATTTATTTTTCATGTCTCTGCTCAATTTCCTCAGAGAATTTTCCTGTAAGATTTGAGCCTCTTAAATCACAATTCTAAGCAAGTAGGAGGTTCAAATAAGACAACAGGCCTTCAACTTATTCATATCAATAAGCTTTGAAAAGATGGCAGAAGTATAAGAAAATATTTAAACATGAAGATTTGTTCCATTCTATCCATGACAAAAATGCCATGGATGATTTCAGTAAAAAGTTAGGCTCTTGGTCTGTTGATAAGAAAACCAGAGCCACTCAGCTGTTCTAGAAAGAGGAAGCTGCCGCTCTTTGTGATGAAGGTTTCCTCTACCAGATAAGACATGCAGTTGAGGCAAGCTTTGCCACTTGGCTGGTCACTCAAAGCATACCTCTGACAAGCACACTTTTGAGATAGCCACTACTTCTGAACTCAGCCAGTTTCAAATTATATTCCTTGACCAGTTATGGGCCACATTTTTATAACCACTGTGGTGGTTAATTGTGTGTCAACGTGGCTGGGCCAGGATGCCAAAATATGTGATCAAACATTATTCTGGACATTTCTGAGGGTGTGTTCAGATGAGGTGAACATTTAAATGGTGGATTTTAAGAAAAGCTGATTGCCCTTCAAATGTTGGTAGGCCTCATCCTATCAGTTGAAGGCCTAGATGGAACAAAAGACAGGCCTCCTCCAAGCACAAGGGAATTCTGCCAATGGATACCCTTTGGACTTGATCTGAGATATCGGCTATTCCTGGGTCTCCAGCCTGCCAGCCCACCCTGCAGATTTTAGACTTGGTAACCTCCATAAAAACATAAGTCAATCCTTAAAATAAATCTCTTCTTATATGTACACATATCTTGTCGGTTCTGTTTTCTATGGAGAAAACTGACATACTTACTTAGAGATTTATTCCCAGGAGCTGTCTAATAAACCTCCTAGCAGGTACCAAAGATAATTCAATTTCAGTTTGAATTATGCATAAGGGTCAGCCACAGCGGACAGTGGTGCAACAACACATGCATCTTTCAAATAGCTAAGATACTTCAGTGAGGCTTTAAAACATCAGCTCTATTTTCATGTGAAGGATAAATATATGCGCTGATTTTCTCTAGGGTCATCACGTTGCTGCCCCCAAGGAGCAAACTTCCATGATGTCTGTCCACTTCACATTTGCAGTCCATCTCCATATCCCCAGCAGAATGCCTGGCATGGAGCAGGTAATCCATGAAGGGGCAGAATTGAATTTGTGGGGCAGGGATTGCTTATGTAACTGATCTCCAGTTTACTCTTCTGATATTCGCCAATCACATTCTCAGAAACCAGGCCACTGTGACAGAAAAAAATAATAATGTTTAACTTTTATTGACAAGCATTGTATGTCAGACCCTGTTAATGATAAAATGTAACAATTCACTTTTTCATCAAAATAACTTTATGAGGTAAGGATTTACTTGTGTTACTTTCATTTTACAGATAAAGATGTGGAGATAGAGAATGTTAACTAATTTGCCCAAAGTCTTACACACACATTTAGTCACACATCCAGCGAGATGCAGAGCTGGGCTTTGAACTTCAAAAATAATAGCTCTAGCAGATTAGCAATATCCAGAGATTTTTAATCTACTCTATACACTGACAGCACTGCAGATTGCTGTGGAGGATTAGTTTCATGCTAGTAAGAAGAATTAGAGGGACCTGAATTCAGCATTTAAAGCAGAATTGGCTAATCCTTTGTTGTGGAAGACTGTCCTGTGCATTGTCAAATGTCTAGAGGAATCTCTGGTCTCTCTACTCACTACTCACCCAACTGCTCGAGTTGTAACAATCAAAATTGCCTCCAGACATTGTCAAATGTCCTCTTTGGGGCAAGGGTTAGGGGCGGTCATCCCAATAGAGAATCACTGGCTTAATGTACTAAAATTCATCATCCCATAGTGTAGCATTTTTATCTAAACCCAGTGTGATTGTGGTCTCATTTCTCATAGTTATTTACAGAAGTTCCTCAAACACTTTATTCAGCATTTCCCTGGTGACTGTGTATGCAGCTGCCCCTAAGGGTAGGATTTTTCTAAAAGCAAATAGAAAGAATTAGAGGCTGAGAGGAGAAGTAAGATAACAAAATTTCAAGAGGATCCAAGGTGAATTACCATTGTGCTTAACTATCCTCCTTGTCCTTAGATTCAGGCCATGCTGCCTAGGGACCTTGTATTTTCCTAGATTTAAAACACCAACTGACTAAAGGTCCCTTCTCCCTGGTGATGTCAGAACTTCTGCCATGATTCCCAGAAGATCTTTGGCTGATGGAAAAAGGATGGAAGACACCCTATCCGACACTGTGTTTTTGCATGGTCTGTTCCCTATGCCTAGAATGCTCTACCTCACCTCACCTTCGTCACTTTCAATCATAACCCCAAGGTTTATTTCCCAGGGAAATAATCATATTTGTTATTGTCTTAACTGCTGAATATCTGTCTTTACCCACAACTAGAATGTAGGTTTCATGAAGCAGGGGCCTGTAACTCTATCACTAATTCCTAGAAAAAAAACCTGACCGGTGCATAACGGGTGTTCCATATATAGATTTGAATTAACTAACTCTAGAAGCTCCCTTGCACTATTTCAGACTTTTTACATGTCTTTTTCTGAACCATGAATAGTTCATGAACTGATCTTTATTGGGCTGAGACACAGGAGTCAAAAGGAAGAGTCTTAGAAGTTGAGTTGCTGAATGTCATATCGCCGTATGATTGGAGGGAGTGGTTTAAGCATCCCAGTGACCTCAGAGAAGACTTGCAGACAATTCCTTGCCAGTCTACCACACTCTTCAGATCCCAGTGTGGAACGCTAGCCCCTATGTGACTCAGCCACTGTTTGCTCCTGCAGTGCATGCGCCCCACCCTTGTTATTCTTCACGTGTGCAGAGTCTTGGGACTTGGCCCAACTCACTGTGCTCAACAATTTATTGCTTTGTCCTCTCTTCTTTCTCATACATGAATTCTCTTGGGAAATACAAGATTTTGTGTGGGATGAAGAGAAACACATATGTAATAGAAAAGCAAAACTGTGAAAAGAAAAAAATGTTTTTAATGAAACTATGAATGACTATAGGTTGATTCATCAGAGGAAACACATGGAAACTATTACCCACAAATTTAACAGTTATGAAACCTGAAACTCTCCTCTGTATTTTGTTCAGAATTATATGTTTGGTCTTCGGGAATTCATGTTAATTGTCTGCTCAAATACCAAAGAAAACATCTAATTGGTTGGTTAAGAGACGTATATAGATGTTTTCTTTTTTCTAAATTAATATTGGAGAAACAAGAAACAGACCACAGAAAAGGAGCCTAGAGTTGATGTCTCTGCAGCTGGGAAAATTCTAAATCAAACTTGTTTTGCATCCAAGGGCTGGAATGAGGTTAACAGGAAAGTAGCAGCTAGAACAGTTTGCTATTTTGACCTTGACCTTCTCAGCCTATTCTAGGTATGGCTACCACAATGCAGAAGTTTGGGTTGCATCAGGCAGTTGGGTACTAAATGTTACTTCATAGTTTTCTTTCCAGTTTTGATTTCTAGCATGCTATTTCTTTTCCGGCATACTGACCCTGATGATATAATATGGATGGAGTTGACCTGGTTAACCAGTGATTCTATAAACTACCTGGGTAACCAGTGATTCTATAAACTATCTCCAAAAGTCATACAGTGACCATAACCAAAATCTTTTCACATTAGTAATATATCAACAAAGCAAACAAATTGCAAGTCTTTTGGAAACCTCCATGCAGGAAGGAAAAAAGAATACATAGATTCTACAGTTTCCTGGTCAGGCAACTAACCAATATATTCATTGCATTCGGTCTCTCTCTGCCTCTCTCTCTCTACCTGTCTTTCTCTTTCTACCTTTCTCTCTCTGTGTTTCTGTCTCTCTCTCTCTCTGTTCTGTAACTCAGGTCTTTGGAAACCTTTGCCATCATGAGCTCTCTGCACACAGGCTTGGGTTCTCTGCTTCAGTTATTCCACCTGGATGTAAAAGGACAAGCCAAGTGCCAACTGTCAGTTCATGCTTGTAAAGTAAACTAGACTATCTGAGAAAATAATAAAAGCTATAAAATCATAACATGATATATTTGGTAACTTTGCTATGCCAAATATTCCTGATAGTACACTTCAAGGCTTAAACATTTTTAGTCAGTCAGAAGTCTTACTAGTTAAGTAAAAATAAGAAAGAGCATTGTTAAATTTTGGTGTAATTAACATCATGGCACAGGAATGTATCCCAGGGATGAGCTTCAGTGGACTGACTAGGCAAAGAAATCTAGAAACAAGTTTGTTCAGCGAAGAAAATGGAAAGAACTTGGGGTGGTGAACACACACAATACAATATACAGATGATGCATTATAGAGAGAGATCTTGTTAAGTAAAGGATTATGGAGAATAGAGACCTAGTAATGCTTCATGAAAATCAATGTAAATGACTCATACAAATGAACTGACTGAAATACATTTAGGGCTCCCTTAGGAGGGGAGAAAGCTATTTCCATCCCTTGGATAGATATTTATCTGTTTGGAATCCCTTAGATACAGTCCTGCCTAAAGAAAAAGATGACCTCTCAAAATACTTTCTTGACCTATTATTCTCTCTCTCTCTCTCTCTCTCTCTCTCTCTGCTATATTTTAATCAAGTTATCAATAAATTTAGATAGAAAGAGGACCACAATATTGTGTGAATGAGATGCATATTTTCCCACATGGTACAGATGGTACAAATGTAATATTCCAAGAGATAACACAATTACAGTTCAAGGTATTACTAAGAAAAGTTAGCTGTATTTTTATTAGATAAAAGACTCTCACTGCTGATAAACCAGTCTTCTATTTTAATCCTAAACAGAACAACTTCAAATTATGCAAAAAGTAATGGCAGCATTACTAAAATCTTATTACTAAAAAATGTACTACTTATTACTAAAGAATTACTAGATGCTATGATACATTATTTATAGGCTAATATTAGTAACCTGAAGGCTGAGAGAAAAGAAACTTAAAAAATATAAGGGAAAATGGCTCAGCATATCGGGAAAGATGTTTATTTCACAAAATGTCCCCGCTGAATTTGAAGTAATAAACTAAGAAATTTATAACTTCACCAACAAAAGCACAGACAAAAAGACTCTGTAGCTCCACCCATTAAAATGCAGCAGTATTTGGGTCAAGGTGGCAGCATAGGTATAAACATGGCTTGTCTCCTTGCACAACTAACTTATAGAACAACCATGACTCAGAACCATCAGAAATCAAGTTAAATGGAAATCTGATAACCACAGAATTAAAAAACCACATCCATCCAGACTGGTAGGAGGGACGGAACAGGCTGGCCCCACATTCATGTGTGGTGGATAAAAATTCAGAAGGGATGTCGCAGGAGTGAGGAGTTCCAGCTTAACACCAGGCCCCCCAGCCCAAGGTTCCAGGGCCAGGAAAATAAGCCCCATAACTTCTAGCTACAATAACCAGTTGGGATTGAGTCAGTAGAAGAAACTTCTGGAGTTTCAAGCAGTTGCCTTTAAAGAGCCCACATACGAACTTAGACTCATTCCCTCTGAACACTAGCACTTGAATAGTAGCTTGAAAGGCACCAGTGGAATACAGGCAGGAAACAAGGAAGAGCTGGGTGACAGCTTTCTCCCAGACAGAAAGGTGGGCAGAGGTCATTGTCCTTTTTCTGAGCCCCCCCCCACACAGTATCACAAAGCCAGCAGACAGGTGCCATATCTAAGACTCTATCACCCTGCCTAACACTGTTTGCATTGCCCTGGAGTTTCCCTGAGGCTCCATCCCACCCAACTTACAGCTGTTAACAGTGGCTTTTCCATATGAATGACTGGCCTTGGCTCATGTTTCACAACTTCTTAAATTCTCTCAAACAAGCAACAGCCAACCTCAGTGAGTCCCCATCCCTTTACCTCTTGCTAAGTGGCCCCAGGCATGGCACTAGCAACAGCCAGCTTAGATTCACAGCCTGGTTTTACCTGGGAATCTCCAAGCCCAGAACAAATAACAGCCATCTCTGATTGCTTTATAGCTCAGGCAGGGTGGCCCAGGCAAAACATGGGTAGGGGTTGACCTTGGTTTGCACCACCTGGGAAGCCCCAGGGCCAGCACCCCCAGTGGACAGCTACAGACTACGTTGGAGTACCTTCACACTGACTGTCCCCACACAGCTGATCCTCCATGGGAGGAGAAGGTTTGTGGCCAGTGGCCACACTTAAGTCTTGCAGCTGACTGACCTGAGTAAATTCCACCATTGACCTGCTAACAAGAGGAGGGTGTACTCAGCCCACACAAAGGGTGCACCTTGTGCACCCAGTTTGGATGATAGCGGAGGCTGTGCCACTGGACCCAAAAGACATCATGCTACCAAGACAAGGAGTCATAGCAGTTCCACGTAATACATAGAAACAAACACAGGGAGGCTGCCAAGATAAGGAGACAAAGAAACATGGCCCAAATGAAAGAACAAATCAAAACTCCAAAAAAATAACTAAACAAAATGGAGATAAGCAATCTATCAGATGCAGAGTTCAAAACACTGGTTATAAGGATGCTTAAGGAACTTAGTGAGGACCTCAAGAATCAGAAACAAAGGATACATTATTGAAATAAAGAACAATTTACAGGGAAACAACAGTATGAGGCCAAGAATCAAATCAATGATATGGAACATAAGGAAGAAAAGAACAACCAATCAACACAATAAGAAGAAAAAATAATCTGTAAAAATAAGGATAGTGAAAGCAGCTTCTGGGACAACTTCAAACATTCTAACATTTGCATCATAGAGGTGCCAGAAGGAGAGGAGAAAGAGGAAGAAATTGGAAATATATTTGAAAAAATAATGAAAAAAGACTTCCCTAATTTGGTGAAGGAAATAGATGTGCAAGCCCAGTAAGCACAGAGAGGTCCAAACAAGATGGATACAAAGAAGCCCATTCTAAGACACATCATAGTAAGAATGCCAAAGGCTAAAGATAAAGAGAGAATCTTAAATGCAGCAACAGAAAAGCAGTTAGTTACCTACAAGCTAGTTCCTATAAGACTTCCAGCTGATTTCTCAAAATAAACATTGTAGGCTAGAAGGGATTGGCAAGAAATATTCAAAGTTATGAAAAGCAGGGACCGATAGCCAAGTTTGTTCTACTCAGCAAAGCTGTCATTTAGAATTGAACGGCAGATAAAGAACTTCTCAGACAAGAAAAAAAATAAAGGAGTTCATCATCTCTAAACCATTATTATATGAAGTGTTAAAGGGACTTATTTAAGAGAAAAAAGATCAAGACTATGAACAATAAAATGGCAATAAATACGTATCTAGCAACAATTGAATCTAAAAACCAAACTAAGCAAACAAGAAGAACAGAGACAGAATCATGGATATGGAGAGCATGTTGATGGTCATCAGGTGAGAGTGGGGTGTGGGGGAATGGGTGAAGAGGTGAGGGGATTAAGAAGTGTAAATAGGTGGTTACAGAATAGCCATGGGGATGTAAAGTACAGTATAGGAAATAGAGTAGCCAAAGAACTTACGTGCATGACCCATAGACATGAATGATGGTGGGGAGATTGCCTGAGGGAGTAGGGAGTGCTGGCTGAATGGAGGCAAAAGGGTAAAAATTGAGATAACTGTAATAGCATAATCAATAAAATATAATTTAAACAAAATACAGCAGTATTTACCACTCTGGGACCCAAGGACTCTTAGAGGATCCACAGGCATCTGCTTAGGGGTTATGAATTACATAAAACTTTGAATTTTTTGCATATTAATGTTAATGATATATTTCCAGATTGTTTTTTATTGATTGATTTTGAGAGAGAGAGAAAGATTGCTTGTTCAACTTATTTATGCATTCACTGGTTGATTCTTATATGTGCCTTGACTGGGGATTGAACCTACAACATTGGTGTATCAGAACAAAGTCTAACCAACTGAGCTATCCAGCAGGGCCTTAGATTTTTTTACAGTTTTAACAACAGAATTGTATTAGTTTTCTACTTCTGCTGTTACAAAATGTCACAAACTTAATGGGTTAAAATGACACATTTGTTATCTTATATTTCTGGAGGTCAGAAGTCTGACATAAGTCTCACTGGGCTAAAACTGAGGTGTCACCCATGCTGGGCTTCCTCCTGAGAGCTTAATGGGGGAAATCCTCTTTCTTAGCCTTTCATCTTCAAGATGTCACCCACATTCTTTGGCTTGTTGCCTCCTTTTTTCAGCTTCAGAGCCAATGATGTAGCATCTCTCTGACCCTGCTTTTAGTATCACATCTTTTTCTTTGACCATAACCTGTAAAGAAAGCTGCTCCAAGTATAACAACTGAGGTATTAGATTAGGCCCAACTAGATAATCTCCCTATTTTAAGGTCCTTAAACTTAATCACATTAGCAAAGTCCCTTGGTCAGGCAAGGTAACATATTTACAGATTCAGGAGATTAGGATGTAGATGCCTTAGGGTGGGTGGCAGTATTCTGCCTAACAGAAGATCTTTTTTTTTTTTTTCATTTACAATTGGCAACTGAAAAAGTTTCTTAAAGTGATATTTTATCTCTATAAATCAGCATTTTTCAAATTGGAATAGGTGAATACGCAACCCTGAATTTCTATAATATTTTAAAGATATTTCTTAGTTGGAGAAACCCAGACTTTTAGCTTTTTCCATCTATACCTGCTGTCTAATCAGAGATAGGATTCTTGTGAGAACCAGTTAACTTTGTTCAGATCTACCACCAGATACTCCAGCTGATGGAGATGCTATCATATGAATAAATCCTTTAAATTCAAGAGGGTCCATGTTAAGGAGCATACAGTATTATACAAAATTTATTGCCATTCCTGGGGAAAAAAAGTCAATAATTATTTTCTATTATTGTATATCAGTGTCATCATCACCGAGTAGAAGGAAGAGTCCACTGGACACCTCTTCCAAAATAACACAGGAGAAGACTCTTAGTAAGGGATTGTGGGACTGGAGGAACTCACACTGCCTGTTCTTGTCCCTCTACCACTTTATGGCACAAAAGAAATAGCACATCTTTGATCAATCAACATTAGAACAGTTAGCCAAGTTGCAAGTGGAAGGTGTTATAAGAAGACAAGAAGCAATGGGGTGGCATTAGAGATGCAGTAAACGGGAAAAAGAGATCTTAGACAATAGTAGTTCTTAACTGGAGCTCCATCAGTGATCATCTGGGGACCTCAGAGCCCCTAATGTTCTCTGAGTATTTGTGAGTTTTTCTTAGGAGAAAGATCCTATCATTCACAGGATTCTCAAAGGTATATGACTCTAAAAGGTAAAAACCACTGTCTCCTATGGAAGAAAAAATAACCTGAGAAGTTCGAGAGATAAGACAAGAAGTCAAAAGGAAAACTGGAATGAATGACTGGGAAGTGGAAGAGGCAGTAGGTATTTATATGTTAATATGAGTAAATATTTATTAAATGATTGTTTCAGAAATGAATATGAAAAGAAATGGAAAGCTCACAGACCTTTTTAAATCATCAGCTTCATATTTCTCTTCTTCCTACCACACTGCCCAGCCCACCCCAGCCCCGCTTCTCTGAGCCATTAGGCATTTAGCCTTTGTCTTTGGTTCTTGATGCTATTTAGTATAATGGCTTCAAATGTAAAGGTACTGCATTTATAAAGCTTTGGGAGCTGATGTTCTAAAGACACTTCTACACACACACGCACACACAGATATAAGCACATAGTCTTTTGTAAAAGGTGCTATTACTATGCACAAAGTAAAATAAAATAAAATAAAATAAAAATATGAGGCTTACTCACAGCTCTCTCTCTCTTTTCTATCAAAGTTACCCAGCATAGAAAAACAAAGATAATACTACTCTGAGTTATACTCTTTATAGCACATTTGTAATGGTGCGTTTTGCCACCACCCTCAAAAAGAATACAATGTATTACCAGTAAAATGCAGTGAGACTCTGCCCCAGAAATAGAAGAGGTGTGGGACCAGTCTTCTGGAAATATTTGCTCACATCTACCTATATTTACTGCGTTAAATACCCAATTCTACAACTGAGTCAATATACTCTGATCTCTCATTGTGCCTTCTTAATCACTTTTTCTCACATGAATAGGTTCGTTTCCAAATCTCTGCCATTCCATTATAAACAGGGCTCAATCAGACACATTTTGTTAAAACACTCCATGTTACTTCTTGGATTCCAATTACCCAACAGAAGGTGTATTGACTTTGCCTGGGAAACAAAGACAATGTCTGTTTGTAAAATTTATGCATTCCTTCCTCCCCTCAGAGTGCTTTTGACATCTAAGAAAGTCAAACCCTACAGGAAAATATAAACAAGTTGCTTGGAATATACACACAATTACACATCCTATTTGTAAAAAATACTGCCACCATCTTGCCAAACAGTGCAAAAAAGAAACATTTATTTCCATATAACTCACACAAACATTTTTTTTTTCCTTTGTCCCCACCAAAGCCTAAATAGCTTAAATGATAAATATATCATTTGGCTGAAACATGCCATGACTGCAAGTGTTAAGATTCCAAGTGTAAAACGGTGACATTGCATCTTGCTTTTATTTATATGTAAGGCAATAAATATTAGAGGATCAATATGACTCACAGAATATAACACCAAAATTCTAAAAAAAGCAGAGCAAGAGAATATATTTAACTAATTCTTTCTGGCGGTTGGAAAATGCATTTAATACTCTAGAAAACAAGAGACTTCATCACATACAAGCATATGCATATATACATATATTGATACATATATATCTCACACAGAATCTTGCAACTATAAGCACCTCATAAATTAAATAAAATTGGCCAGAGGAAAGAATTCAGGATTTTGGATCAGATAGATGTGGGTTAGAATTCTGTATTTGATACTCATTAGCTGCTCAATTTGGAACAAAAGATATTACCTCTCTGATCCTCCATTGCTTTCCTCAATATAAGTGAAAAAAAAAAATGCCTTTCTTTGAGATTGTTGAAAAGATTGACTTGTACCTGGCACATGGTGGGCACTGGAGAAATGGGAGCTATTATCACTAATCATGTAATTATTTAATTCATTCACCAGACACTGAGCTCCTACTCTCTCTTGCACTGTGCCTTCATGGGATCATAGACATACATTGATTTTAGTGCACTAGGTACACAGCTCAGCTCACATAAATTTTTCTTCTATTGCTCAATTTACATTTTGAATCCTCATTCTGCCTCTTGGTCAATACTTACACACAGGCAAATCAGGGCCCTTCCTCCATCTTTTCTCTGGGGTTATGCTGTGATTTAGAAGATAACGTGAAGGAAAGGCATAAGCTCACAGTCTAGTGAAGGATAAAAATAAATGATCTGTTTTAAAATAATGTGATGACAACAATTACAATGGGTTTGAAAATAATGTGATGAATACTATTACAGTGGGATGATGATATTTTGAAATATGAACACCATCTCTGCTTTAGAACTCCTTGCTCTTGTCCCATTTTAGCAATATAGGTTCATTGCCAAAAAACCGTTACAGCAAAAAGCAGAGTAAATATTTTTAACTTTCAAAAGCCTAGGCTTGAAGGAAGTCGGGACAGAGAGAGGACAGGGTAGAATTAAACTTCCACGCACCACCCCCCACCTTCCACCCACCTCACTGACTACTGAAGGACATTTTCTCAGAGTGGGAAGGAAGACCAGTCAAAACAAACAGAGGATCAGTTACATGTAGCTGGACCTGCAAGAAGGGCATTTATCCTGAGGAAGAGGGGATGACAGGACCTTCAAATAAAATTGAGAGCTTCAATAATAGAGGAATATGTCCCTCAGTTTCTCAAAGAGCCCTTGAGGAGCATTCAGACCCCAGAGAAGAAATACCAACGTACCTTATCAAGAAGGGCAAACAAGGCTGGTGGCGATGTGGAGAAAGGGAAACCCTTCTGGACAGTTGGTAGGAATGCAGCTGGTGCAGCCACTGTGGAAAGAAATATGGAAATAACTCAAAATATTAAAAACAAAACTGCCTTTTGACCCAGCAGTCCCACTTCTGGGAACATATCCGAAGTAACCCAAAACACTAATTCGAAGAATAAAAGCATTTCTATGTTCACTGCAGCATTCATTATTTACAATTGCCAAGATATGGAAGCAGCCCAAGTGTCCATCAGTAGATGAGTAGATAAAACAACTATGGGACACTTATACCGTGGAATACTACTCGGCCAGAAAAAAGAAGAAAGTTTTACCCTTTGCAACAGCATGGATGGACCTGGAGAACATTATGCTAAGTGAAATAAGCCAGACAGAGAAAGACAAATACCACATGATTTCACTCATATGTGGAATCGAATGAACAAACTGATCTAATAAGCGAAACAGAGACAGATTCATAGATAAAGAACAGGATCACGGCTAAGGCAGAGGGGAAGGGCACATTAGGGGGTGGAAGGATCAAGTGAAAAGAAAAAGGACTCCTGGACATGGACAACAGTGTGGTGACTGCAGGCGGAGGGCAGTATAATAAGGATGAATGGTAATGGAAAAAATACAGTAAAAAAAGGTCAGGGCCTGAGACAGCCTCATTGAGTTAACAGGATGGCTTCATGTTTCTGAGAGTGATCAAGAAAGAGGCAGGCCTTGGCACCTTAAACTTTTCCCACAGCTTGGGAACATATATTTCTGTACGCTTAGGAAGGGCACTAAAGCAGGGCATTTTGTTAAATCATTTTGGAAATGGGGGTGATGTTAGAGCCACCTGCCTGGAGTGACAACCAAAGGAATGGTGAAGACAATGGTCTCAAGTGGAGGCCAGCAAGAATCGATGATGTCCTATGATACATTCTCTAACCCAAATGCTTTGGGGCTATATGAGCCATGTAAGTCACACGTGTTTACACATAACCCCAGAGAAGATGGGAAAAGTTACCCCCTTTCCCTGAGCTTAGGTATCCAACAAGAGGTACTATGAGGGTTAAAAATGTAAATTAAGCTGGTTAATATTTAAAAATTATGTGAGCTGAAGTATGTACCTACTGCACTAAGATAAAGGTGTGCCCAGGACCCCACGATTGCAAAGCATAGAGGCTACAGGAATCAGTAGAGGGTAGCTTGGCTTTAGTACCGAGGATGAACAGTAGTTCCATCTGGGATCAGGACTGCCCTGCACAGAGGGAAAATCTGTGCTGTGGTACAAAGGTAGAAATGGTGACTTTTGAGGGTAGCAAGTAACTTGGTGTGGCTGGTCTTACGGGACAGGCTGAGGAGGCATAGAAGGCCCAGGTGAAAAGACTGGGTCGGACCATGAAAACTATTATCCAGAAGGCTCTAGCACTTTAAAAGAAACAGTCTGGCAATTATCTATAAAGTTTTCTGGGAGGGAGAAATGAGAGGCCTAAAATTAGAGACCACAAGTTCAAACTAGCTCGGACAGAAAATGAAAAGAAAACTGATTAAAAGAGAAAGCAAAGAGTGATGCTAACAAAAGCATTCAGCACACCTAGGAGGAATAAATAGGGACGAACAGACAGAAGTAGGTTTAAATGATGTTTAGTTCACTAACGGAAATCTTGGTAGTGTATTTCATTTAGGTTTTGCTTTTCGAAGAAGAATGAAGTCCCAGAATCAGAAATCTTATTAAAAATTCTTCTATAGGTTCTCTGCTCCTCCAGTTCAACGGACTGCTGCGTTTTCCTGTGCGGTGCCAGCCTCAACCCTGAGACACGATGGTGAAGGTCGGAGTGAACGGATTTGGCAGTATTGGGCGCCTGGTCACCAGGGCTGCTTTTTACTCTGGCAAAGCGGATATTGTCGCCATCAATGACCCCTTCATTGACCTCAACTACATGGTCTACATGTTCCAGTGTGATTCTACTCATGGCAAGTTCAAAGGCACAGTCAAGGCTGAGAACGGGAAGCTTGTTGTCAATGGAAAGTCCACCAACATCTTTTAGGAGCGAGATCCCACCAACATCAAATGGGGTGATGCTGGTACTGAATATGTTGTGGAGTCCACTGGGGTCTTCACTACCATGGAGAAGGCTGGGGCTCACTCGAAGGGTGGAGCCAAGAGGGTCATCATCCTTGCCCCTTCTGCCAATCCCCCCATGTTTGTGATGGGTGTGAACCAAGGCAAGTATGACAACTCCATGAAGATTGTCAGCAATGCCTCCTGCACCACCAGCTGCTTGGCCCCCCTGGCCAAGGTCATCCATGACAACTTTGGTATCATAGAGGGACTTATGACCACAGTCTGTGCCATTACTGCCACCCAGAAGACCATGGATGGCCCCTCTGGGAAGCCGTGGTGTGATAGCCGAGGGGCTGCCCAGAACATCATCCCTGCTTCTACTGGCGCTGCCAAGGCCGTGGGCAAGGTCATCCCTGAGCTGAATGGGAAGCTCACTGGCATGGCTTTCCATGTCCTCACCCCCAATGTGTCAGTTGTAGATCTGACCTGTCACCTGGAGAAAGCTGTCAAATACGATGACATCAAGAAGGTAGTGAAGCAGGCATCAGAGGGCCCCTTCAAGGGTATCCTGGGCTATACTGAGGACCAGGTTGTCTCCTGCGACTTTAACAGTGACACCCACTCCTCCACCATTGATGCTGGGGATGGCATTGCCCTCAATGACCACTTTGTCAAGCTCATTTCCTGGTATGACAATGAGTTTGGCTACAGCAACAGGGTGGTGGACCTCATGGTCCACATGGCCACCAAGGAGTAAGAGCCCCTTGGATCACCAGCCCCAGTGACAGGAAGAGAGACCCTCAGCTGCTGGGGAATCCTTGCCTCAAACTGATCCCCCAACACACTGAGAATCTCCTGACCTCTAGTCGCCATCCTAAACCCCCTAAAGAGGGGAGGGGCTTAGGGAGCCCTATCTTGTCATGCACCAGCAATAAAGTTCACTGTACCCAGCAAAAAAAAAAAAAAAAAAAAAAAAAAAAAAAACTTCTATAAATGATATCAAATTCCAGAAATGGAAGAACCTGGCCATCAGGATTGTTCTCACACCTCAGCTTTAAGGACTTAGGTAAAGAAAGGCCTCAGCGCCTCCTTTAAAGTGACCAGAACTCAGGCCTGTGCCTTGTATTTGCAGCTGTGTGATGCAGCAAAGTGGCAGCACGCTCAGCTACATCTGTGTTCATGGACAGAGAGCACTTGGCTCTCTCTGGCACGATGAAGCCTGGAGTCTAAGCTTTGGGAGATGGGTATTGGATAATGATCCCTTACCTCTCACCCAAATTCCCCTTCTTCACTTTGTCCATGCTGATGGGGACTCTGGTTTTTGGCAGAGCATTTGGCTATGCAGGATAGAGACTGCATTTTTCAGAGCTCCTTGTGGGAGAGCGTAGCCCTGAGATTAGATTCTGGACCACGCGTTATGAGCAAATGTGCCATGTGGCAGCTTCCAGGAGCCTGCCTCAACAGAAGGATGTGTGTGTGCTCTTTGCTGTTTCTCTAATTCAGTCTCTGACCTACTTCTGAAAAACAAAAACCATTATCTTGGACAATAAGGTTGACACTATGTCAGGTGAAGAAATAAGATATAAAGAGAATGTGGGTCTCTGACACAATGAAATATTATGCCAACCTGGGGCCCTCCATCAATCCAGAGTTCTACATGAATTAGAAATATACATCTGCCTTTTTAAATCTATTTTTATTTTTTGTTACATCCAGATAATTCATATGGGGAAGCTCTGTCCAGGGCTGAGCGTACACTGGGCAATTTCTGTCTTGAGCCCACAAATTCAAGCTAAGTGCTCCTGGGAGGGAGCTTGCTCCCTGCAATGGAGTTAAGTGCATCTAGCTCTCATAACCTTGAGATATTTGCATCATAGGAAAAACTCCCTTAGTCTGATCCCGTACTCATCTAACAATGTTATTATAATTTGACTTTCTGTAGTGCATGTCTGTAAGGAGAGCATGTTGTGACCCAAAGAGGAGAGACCCTGGTACCCCTGACAGTTATAGTTCTCATTGCATTTTTGGTAAATGAATATTCTTGTTTTCACTGTAGTCTCCAGGAGCCCAACCCAGACAAGCCAAGACTCCCATTGGACTGCCCAGATCAGATTTCTGTAGATGCATAGTCTAGTTTCCAGATGGAATAAACTTGCCAAGATTATGGCAACTTATAAAGTGTCTTTGGATAGCCACCCCACCTCTCCTGTCACCTCTAAAATTTGCCTCATGCTTTCTTTTCTTAATTTTTAACAGTCACAACCATAGTGGAACACAGTCACATAAACTGATTAGTAGTGTGTGGTACAGTCCATTATGTTAGCTCTCATTAGCCAAGAACATATGGTACCTTAAGAACATAGGGAAAAACATGTATTCACATTGCCTTGTAATGGACTTTTATATACATTTTATTTTTTGAAAATATTTTGAGATAAAATTATAATGGATCAACTCCACACAACTATGATTAAAAGACTATTCTGGAGTCATGTTCTTCCTGAGTTTGATTACTGGCTACATCACTTAGCAGCTATTTGATACTGGGCAAGTAACTCAGCTTTTCTAAGCCTTAGTTTCTTCACCTGTGAAAAAGTAAAGGTAATGTGTTATCTCAGATTCTCATCAGGATTAAATTAGTATTATATATATCTGAGAATAATGCCTAGTATATCCTAAGTGCTACTATCTATTATTCTTTTGAGGATTGAGATAATCCATGTAAAATACTTAGTGTTCTGTCTGGCATGTTGGCCATTGCCATAATTATTAGCCAAAGTCACTCAATATACACTTCTCCTAGTCCAGCCAACAAGGGCTGCAATGGTAGCAGCAGGGGAGTGGACTCTTGCTGCTACTACAGTTCCCTGGTAAATACAGCTTCAGCTGCTATTGAGCTGTCCTCCCAGATAAGACAGGCCTTGGTACTGTCCTGCTCTGATAAGGCAGGGCAATTATGTCCTAGGAAGGCCTCTTGGAAACCCAAAGTGAGTTTCCCTCTCCACTTTCCTTCCTGTTTCTTGTTGGAGGAACAAACACAGGTATAGAAGTGACCCAGGAAAGCTTGCCTGCTAACTGAATGGCTCCACACAGGCAGACACTGCCGGTCCCTGATAGAGAGGCATTAGCACCATGGTTTCTTCCCTCTCTCCTCTATGGAGATGAATGTTAGTCTTCCCATGATGATGATGCCCTTTATAATGTCGAAGAACTTCCACATGAAGACACCTCAAAGAGCCATACACCTTGCATTTTTAATAGACTTTATTTTTAGAGAAATTTTAGGGTCACAGCAAAATGGAGTACAAAATACAGAGATTTCCCATATACCCACTGCCATCACATAGATAGGCATAGCCTCCTTCACTATCAATATCCCTCACAGTGGTACATTTGTCCAATCCATGAACCTACCTACATTGACACATTATTATCACTCAAAGCCCATAGTTTAGAGCTGGGTTCACTTTGTGTGGTATACATTCTATGTGTTTGAACAAATGTCGAATGACAAGCACCAACCATTCTAGTGTCATATAGAATAGTGCCACTGCATCTAAAATCTTAGGTGCCCTGCCCAGTCATCTCTCCATCCCCTAACCCCTGATCTTTTTACTGTGTTCATGGTTTTGCCTTTTCCAAAATATCATAGAGTTGGAGTCATATATAATATGTAGCCTTTGCAGTGTGGCTTCTTTTACTCAGTAACATGCACTTAAAGTTCATCCATGTCTATAGCTTAATAGCTCTTTTTTTTTTTAGTGCTGAATAATATTTTATTGTGTGAGCATACTATAATTTACTTATCCATTCACTTACTAAAGAACATCTTAGTTATTTCTAAGTTTTGGCAATTATGAATAAATATTTTATAAACATTCATGTTCTGGATTTAACTTGGACATAAATTTTCAGTTCATTTAGGTAAATATCAAGGAGTACAATTGCTGTATCATAGAGAGTTCCTATTACTCCATATCCTAATCAGCATTTGGTATTGTCAGTGTTCCAGATTTTGGCAGTTATAATAGGTGTGTAGTGACATCTCATTGTTGTTTGGACTTGCAATTCCCTAATGACATGTGACGTTGAGCATCCTTTCACATTTTTTTTTTTTTACCATCTATATGTCATCTTTGATGTAGTGGCTTTTTTACCTATTTTTTAATCAGTTTTTTTTATTTTATTACTATTGAATTTTAAGAGTTATTTGCATATTTTAAATAACAGTTCTTTATCAGATATGTTTTTTGCAAATATTTTTCCCAATCTGAAGCTTGTCTTCTTATTATCTTGTTAAAACTTACACTTTAATATCTATTGTAAATACTTTCCTTTCCTTGCAGAAAATCTGTTGCTATCGCTTTCTTTGTTGGCCATGAAAAGAACAAGAAAAAAAAAATGGCACAGAGACCACAGTAAAATAAACAACACACATTGCAGAACACTCAACTCAGGAAGTGCAGAATAGTTGTCACTGATCAGGCATATATAGTATAGTTTGCTGGGTCAGCTCTTACTGGATGAGAGTGTATGATAACACTCAAAGTATAGAAACAATGTGTTATCACGGTGTACTGTAGTAAATTATTATATAGATTTTATTTTAGGAATATATTTCAGAGACAAATATCATTCTTATGCGTCAAACCCAATAAGGAGGATATTTTGAATTGGTGAGAAGGGAGTTTCAGCGACCCCACCTCCTCCTGAGGTATTGCCTTTCCAACTTGAAACAAAGGCTGATCAGAGAAAAGCAAATGGTCTTCATGGGGTCCTGAAGACCTCCTGAGGCTGGATAGGGATTTATCTTGATTCAGTAAAGGAGGCCAAGAGAGCATAAATCCCTGAATCTGTCATAGAAGAAGGATATTCTGGCTCTGGTGTGGTCTTTGTGTACTGTACTGAAGGGCATGGAAATTTCCAAGAGCATATTGATAGAGGCAGGTCTTGGGTTACCTAAGTCCCTGATGTGTAGAAATTGCACATAAAGGTATTTCAGGTGTTGCCCAAGTCATGCAGGAAGCTTGAAAAAGATATCTGTCTCTGTTATGTAATACCACACATCAGACACACAAGTTCACAAATTTAATAGAAGGTTTAATATAAAATACTGAGCTTTGGTATTAAATGTAAGCAAAACATTTATGGAGGTCCCTTGTTGTTGGAAGTATCAACTGTTAGAGTCTAAGGCTCAAGATGCTGCGTTTGAGAGGGGCTATTTCCTTTGGCCAGTAGGAAGGCCTGTGTAATCTTGAAAGTACAGGAAATGAATACCAGGGTCTTCTATCTTTAGCAGATCCTATACTCACATTATCATAATGTTACAGAGGCCAACACAAAAGGATACATAACCTCTCTACTCTGTCTCAAATATAGAAAGCTGTGTTACATATGCTCCTTGAGGTGGCCTTTCAAGTGAGTCCCCCAACTCCAGGCTGGAAATTGATCCAGCAAAGAATCCTGATACAGATGCTTTCCTTGTCCTTTTCTTCTTATAGCTCATTAAGTAGAGGAAATAATACATTAGCATACAAAGGCATCTGGAATTCATCACACCAACTTTTAAGAAACTTTCATTTTAGGCCTATATTCAAGAATTCATGCTGGCTCTTATTCCAAATATCAACAACCATAATAAAGGCTAAATATATTTTACTTCCCTTTAATAGATTATATTTACAATATCAGAATATAATATTTTTAAATTTAAGACTTTAAAAAATACACTTAGTCATAGAGTACAAATTAGAATGTGACCTTACAGTTCATAAATTTAACTTCTTCATTAGATTCAATAGAGGTAAAATAACATTCCCCAGCAAGTTTGTGATAGATAAAACTCTATCAAAGACATGGTATAATGGACTCGCTACTTTTGCTATTCAAAATCCATTTACCTTTTCCTCGGTTCCCTAGCTTTCCTTAGGGAAGTGCTGCCCTCACCAAAAGACATACACTTTCCTAGTCGGTTGCATTCCAATAGAACAAGTGACAAACATCAAGCAATCAGCACATATTTGCTCTGATCACAACAATTGGCTCAGAGAGGCAATGACCCAATCAGAGAAAAAGACAAAATAAGATTTTTCTGGTATTGCTGAGACAGAGACCTTTATTCTTCCCACAGAGTTGAAGTACAAGAATGTAATAACCAGAGACACTATAGCTATCCTGCAGCCAGAAAAGGCCAATCCATATAAGAATGAAACTATCACATAAAGGAGAACAGAAAAGAATATATGTTTTCCTAATTCCATTATCAAACTGTAGCTGAAGGTAGCCTGAGCCCCTGAGTTTTCAGATACATTTAGCCAATAAATTCATTTTTTAACCTAGTTTCAAAAATCACCATTGAACTTCATATTCCTCTGCCCAGAACACACTTCCCTCAGATAACCATAGTTAGTTCTATCCCTTCCTTCAAATCTTTACTTAAATGTTATCTTCTCAGTATGGATGAACCTGGAGAACATGATGCTAAGTGAAATAAGCCAGTCAGAGAAAGACAAATACCATATAATTTCACTCACATGTGGAATTTAATGAACAAACTGAACTAACAAGGAAAACAGAGTCTAATAGAGAGCAGATGACAGCTAAGGGGGGAGGGGAGGTTAGGGGGTGGAAGGATTGAGCACAAAGGAAAAAGGGCTCATGGATGTGATTGCAGGGGGAGGGTGGCATAAGGGAACTAAATGGCAATGGAAAAAATACAATAAAAAATGAATAAAATAAATAAGTAAATGCCACGTTCTCAATGAAACATTTCTTGACAGCCACATTTAAAACTGCAACCCTCACCTTCAACATCTGTAACCACAGGATCAGCTCAAAATGGTCCTATCCTGTTTTAACAAAATACTGAGTTGATTTTCAGAGACAACAGACCAAAGCTACAAGTCATGCAGGCAAAGCATGTGCAAGGAGAGAACTCTGACTTCCAGCTGCACCCAGAACCAAGGTGTCACCCCTCCCCCATGTATTCAAAGGACTGGGACATAATGGAACTTGAACACCAAAACCTTTTCAAAAGCAAAGGGTCCATTGTCCAGGAATATCCTCTGTTGACTCCACTTAACACAAATGGCCAAGCTCCAAGGTCCTCCAATTAAACTTGCCCTGCCAGCATTTCCACCTACCTGTCTCCCCTATACCCTTAAAAACCTACCTTGAACCCTAGGTTGGGAAATTCAGGCTTTTGAGTATTAGCTTCCCATTCTCCTGGGTAGGGCCACTCATAATAAAATAGCCCATCTTCCTTCACTGCAGTTTTTGATGTTTAGTATTTGTCTCTGTTAGTGTTGGGTAGACAAACTCTCTCTGTTCCATAACAACTTTTCTATCCTTCGTACCACAGCCCATAGCACTTATCTGCATCTAATGGTTTATAGATTTTATTTATTTCCTTCATTGTCTGTCTTTTCACTACAATGTCAGCTCAGTGAAGGCACAGATCCTTGCATGTTTACTGCTATTTTCCTAGGTTCTGGAAGAACCCCCGGCATTGAGTAAACATTAAATAAAAATCGGTTAAATGAACTTACTTACCATATCTAATACAATGCCCATAAATTATTTTTTTAAGCATTTATCTGGTAAACATGATGAGGACAGGGAGTGACCACAATGGCAGAGACATAAGTTACAAAAGTCTCAGAACCTGACAATGATCTCATTGTCTTTCTTTCTGATTTCTAGATCCTGACTCCCCAACTGGTTATCTGAAACCCAGAGACCTCAGCTTCTTCTTCTAGAGCACTGAAATTTGACTTCTTCTGGTCCTTATATGTTAGAAAAGTCCTCTCTTTATCCAAAAAAAAAGAAGAAGAAGAAGAAGAAACACACTAGCTACTGTTAGCAAAACTGAATAATTTGCATCTCTGAGCACCCACAGAGAACAAAATAATATCTTTTCTGACTTTCAGAAGAATATTACTTAGGAATTTTCTCACTGTCTTCAAGAGCAAAAAAAGATAAATGAGTATTTTTTATTAAAACCTACAACCGACCCCCCACCTTACTAATGGCTAAGATGAGAAAATACCCCTGCAAGATGCCATTAATATCTACCTCCTCCAAAGCTCCAGGACCAAGTATAACCACAGCTTTTCCTGTACTTTCTCATGTTCTTTCTGGTCACTTCAAGTTAACATACAGGCTTCAGGAAATTCTCTAAACCTTCTGCAGTAGTCCAAAGCTAATTGTACTATATCACTTTTCGAACACTTTTTGATAGTTTTTGAAATATACTGTCTACTAGTCCAAATGAAATACATGGGAAAACCAGGTTGAAGAACAACTCATTTTGTTTGAGTAGAATTAAGAGCAAAAAACCTGCAGCCTCGGTAAAACTCCCACACTCACTTTCCTTTGTGAGAGCAGATTTAAATAGACAAAGGCCAAATTTTTCCATGAGGTTTATGTCCTCAGCTAAGGTGCAGTTGACAGGATAAACACGGACTAGTTAATCATTACTTCCTGATTATTATTATCCACTAGAATTTATTAACAAGATTATCAAGTAGGTGTGCAAAAGAAAACCAAATAAAACTGTAAGATATCATTAACCCACAGCACTAGGGTATGAATTCCTACTAGTGGGTGTGAATTCCCACCAAACTCATCATATATTCCATCCTAGTCTCTTTAATTAACATCCTCACATTTTTTTAACTGACTGGATAACATTAAGGTATAATCAGAGGAACCAATTCAAATGGGCTTCTGAACCAAACTCTGGTGTCATTAGAAGGAAGGTAAAATACTCTAAACATTTCAAACTTAATATTTCAACTTTCACCAACCTTTGTTACTGTGGAGGTGAAACAAACTTTCGTCTACCTTCAAGGTTCTTCTGGATGGTCTAATAATCAAATGGATATGAGGAAGATTAGAAAGAGAAATTTAGCACATACGTTATATATAGGATCTCTGCGTACATGAGAGTCAGAAACCCCACATGCAGGAGAAGTTCACAGATAAAAAGGGAGATTGATGTATGTAAGACCTGAGCTAGGAAAGAGATCATGAACCTTGGGGGATTCAAAGGGTCATTGCAGGATGATAAGAAAAGCAGATGTTGTCCTGACTGGTGTGGCTCAGTTGGTTGGGCATCGTCCTACAAGCTGAAAGGTCACTGAGTTTGATTCTGGGTCAAGGCACGTGCCTTGGTTGCAGGGCAGGTCCCCAGTTGGAAACGTGCAAAAGGGAACCTATTGATGTTTCTCTCACACATCGATGTTTCTTTCCCTCTCTTTCTCCCTCCCTTCCCCTCTCTCTAAAAATAAATAAATAAAATTTGTTAAAAAAAGAAAGAAAAGCAGATGTTTAGTAAATAAAAGTTTGTCCTGCCTTGCCCTATAGATAAGTCAGAAGATGTTATCTCTGACAATCTCCCATTATAAGCAATGCCCCTAATTCAAGTTCTTTCGGGTAGTTAAAGTAGAGTTTATGGCTAACTTTGCCCTTAGCTCATAACAATCTGCCTGCCACAGAGAGGCACATCTCAGGGTAACTCATTCTGGAACCCCATATTACTCTTATAAACAAAGCCTTGTGTTAGTGCTCATTCTTAAACACAAATCTGGCCATCCTCCTGCTTCGTAGGGTGTACTTCTGGTGTGGATAAGACAGATAACTACTCTCTAGGAACTGTTACCTATCAGAGAGGGGGTCAGAGTGTTGGGATTAGAGGAAAGAGAGAGATGAGTTCAAAATGAGGGGTCTTAGGCAATTTCAGAGTGGAGATGGGGTAAGAATCACGCCCAAGACTTTTATAGACATTGGTGCATTTATTCATGAAGTATTTAGTGTGTACTCCTGGCTGGGTACAGGGGATACAATGTTGAGAAAAGTCATCCAGATCTCTTCACTCACAGAGCTCAAAGTAGAGGAACAGTGCTAAATCAAATAATCATACAAATACAGGCATTTTTAAGTTCTGGAGCTGTTACTGAACAGCAATTTGAGTTCTGCTACCTGCCACCACCCTCCAGGCAAAATTCCAAAGGTTTGGTGATAAAGGAAAGGAGTCTTTATTCAAAAGCATCACAATCTTGGAGTAACAGCTTTCACTTAGGCCTATCAATTAAGGCTAAATTCTAATACTTGAGTTCTCCTATCATTTCCCCCTGTTAGTTTTTAGTTATCTTACTTCTATAAGGTTGGTTTACAAACTACATAAGATACAAAAGCTACACAATTTTGAAAGAATGGCAGGTTTCTGCCTCAGAGGTTGTTCCTTCTAGAATAACCCTGCCCTCCTCTGCCAGGCCAGCCTGATACTAAACTGCACCCAGAGTTCCTTCTCATCCAAAATACCATCTTTTGGGAAATGCAGGCAACTGCATAGCCATCATCCAGGCATCCTCAAGGAAGCTCAAGAGCCAGGGAGATCTAAGCCAGCCTGAGAGCCCTTCTTTTATTCCAAATCTTCTCACCCACAATTCCATGCACTCTGGAGGCCTTCAGCTTCTCAGCCAATCTCATCCTAGGTTATTTACCATTGTCTTGGGCATCCTCCTCCTATGGTCCCTCCCTACTCCTCCCCAATGATCTGATCAGATTTCTCTGTGTCAGACCTGACTGTGTTTAATCTAACTAGTATAAGAGTGGGAAGCAGTGAAGACTCCTTGGGAAGGGGTCTTGGAAGGCCTCTTGCAAAGTGATTTTGGAATGAGATCTGGAAAACAAGCAACAGTTATACAACCAAATGCAGCTGGCATACAGTCTGGGAGGGCACTGCTGGCAAAGACTAGTGGGGGAGACCAGCCAACTGAAAAGGACCTGTGTGGCTGAAGCACAGAGATGAAACAAAGATCAGCAACAAAGCCATTCCGAGGTTTGTCCAGGGAGTAACCGTACACCACCTTGGCTGGAGAAAAATGTGCATGTCAGAATACAGATTAAGCTAAAAATAATGATTGGAGCCCTTCACATTCTGGAAGAATATGCAAAGTATGAAGCTGATCAATGGCACAGGCTTTGGAAGAATTTACAAGGAGAAGAAAGTGTAGAGAGTAAAGATTTCATTCACTCTCCAAGAAAGGGGAGGGGCATGGTGTGGAGAGCTATATCAGCATTGAGGGGTGGGGGCTTTGAGCATTTATTGGATTATTATTGGATTAAAAAATGGTGGGGGTTGTTATTGTGTGGGCCCTGGGCTCTTGGGGTGTTGTAAGATGACGTTTTGGGTGGTTTTGCATTAGCTACAGTTTGCTCCAATGTTATCTTTTGCCTGTTACTGTTGGGGTCAGTTAGTCATGTTCTGCTCTTGCTTTCTGGTAATTTCCAGTCTGAGGACATAAGCTCAGAAGAGTGAAGTGGCAGTCATGTTTAACAAGGTCATAGGCCTGCTTGGCAAATGTGCCACAATAGCAAATGGTGCCAGTTTTTCCTTTCACTGAGCAGGTTAGAGGGTTTGAACTGTATTTTGTAGGCAACAAGAAATCATTACAAGCAAAAAGTGATGGGGCACCTGTTTAAGGATGATTGTTCTAAAAGCAGTATTAAAATAGATTTTGGTGAAGTGAGGGAGTGGGAGAACCCCAGGAGGAAGGGATAATAATTAGGGGGGAATTGTAAATACCCAAGTGAGAGGGAGCAAGATCTTAAATTAAGGCAGTGGAGTTGAAAGAATTGAACGGGTACAGGAACACTGTAAAGTAGAATCAACAAATTTGATGGAAGATTGCATGTGGATGTGAAGGGGTGGCAGAGACAGACAAAAGAAGCTCAATATGACCAAAAATGGTTCAGCCTGAACATTATGAGGACACCTACAACAGAGTTTGGGAATAAGAAGAGCCAGAATAAGATTAATTTCAGGTATGTTATAATGATACCTGGGGCTGGCAAGTAGCTATTTCTGATAACCTAGCATTATTCAAAGGCTATGTTTGGAGATAAAGGTAAACAGGTTATTCAATCAATAATGTTTACTGGGTGCTTACTATGTACCAGACATTATTTTATACAGGGAAGGTAAAATTAGAAATTAGACCTAATTTCTGTCTCCACAGGATATAACGTGTATATAATAGGTAGTTTGGAAAAACAACAACAACAACAACATAGGAACCCAAAGGTCACATGATTAACCCCAACATAAACCATAAACAAGAAATATCTAAAGAAGACAATAGTTGTAAGAATTGTCAACCTCTGGACTTTCGGCCAAGATGGAGGCCTAGACAGACACACTGCGTCTCCCTCCACAACTAAGAAGGAATACAACTACCTCAAAACTAGAGACAACTAGAAGTTCCAGAAAATTGAGCTGCATGGAAGTCCAACAAAAAATGAGATAAAGAAGAAATACGCATCCAGAAAGGTAGGAGGGGTGGAGCTGGGGCAGAGAGGACGCGGTGTGCAGGCCAGTGAAAAGCAAAGTCACACATTTTAAAAAGTCAGGATGGAAACCTGGGGAGCGCTCCCAGCACCAGAACAGACCGTGCAGCTCATGGTTCCAGTGCCAGGGAAAATAAAGCCTCACTGCTTCTGACTATGCAAACCAGTGGGGGTTGGGGTGGAGAAAGAAACTGGTGGTCTCTCAACAGAGTCCACTTATTTAAAGGGCCCCACAGTCCTAGAATGTCTGCAGACCCACCCACTCTGGTAGCAAGAGCCAGGACAACAGCTAGAGAGGTGCCAGTCCCATACTGAAGTGGGAGAAGTGCCTAGAAAAGGGGCGAGTGCTGAGCAAGCAGCATTGCTCCCTCTCAGGCCCCTCCCCCACATACAGTACTACAACATGGTGAAACAGGTCGCCCTATACAGATGAATATGTAAGGTTCTGCCCCTTACAACATAACAGGTGTGACAGCTCTGCCTAAGACACAAAGGCAAACAAACACAGGAGCTTGTCAAGATGAGGAGACAAAGACAAAGAAGTATGGCCCAAAAGGGGAAATGGATCAAGGTTCCAGTGGGAGAACTAAGCGATGAGGAGATAGCCAACCTAACAAATGAGAAGACAGACAACCTAACAGATGTAGAGTTCAAAACACTGGTGATAAAGATGCTCACAGGCTTCACAGATATGCTTAAGTACGGCAAACGTACTTAAGAGGTGAAGGCTATGATAAGTGAAATGAAGGAAAATCCACACAAAACCAATGGCGAAGAGAAGGAAACCAAGGTTTAAATCAATGATTTGGAACATAAGGAAGAAACAAACAGTCAACCAGTACAGAATGAGGAAATAAGAATTGAAAAAAATGAAGAGAGGCTTAGGATCCTCTGGGACAACTTTAAATGTGCCAATATCCGAACCATAGGGGTGCCATAACGAGAAGAGGAAGAGCAAGAAATTGAAAGCTTATGTGAAAAAACAGTGAAGAAAAACTCCCCAAATTTGGCAAAGGAAATAAACATACAAGTCCAGGAAGCACAGAGTCGTAAAGAAGCTAGACCCAAAAAGGATCACACCAAGACACACCATCATTAAAATGCCAAAGGTGAAAGATAAAGAGAGAATCTTAAAAGCAGCAAGAAAAAAGCAGAGAGTTTCCTAGAAAGGGGTGCCTATAAGACTGTCAGCTGATTTCTCAAAAGAAACTTTTCAGGCAAGAATTGACTGGCATTAAATATTCAAAGTGATGAAAAGCAAGGACTTACAATCAAGATTACTCTATCCAGCAAAGCTATCATTTAGAATGGAAGGGAATATAAAGTGCTTCCCAGACAAGGTAAAATTAAAGGAGTTCATCATCACCAAGCTATTATTATATGAAATGTCAAAGGGACTTACTTAAGAAAAAGAAGATCAAAATTATGAACACTAAAATGACCACAAAGTCACAACTATCAACAACTGAATCTAAAAAGTAAAAACAAAACTCAACTAAGCAAACCAGAATAGAAGCAGCATCACAGGTATGGGGATCATTTGGAGGGTTATCAGCTGGGAGGGGGAAGGGAAAGAAATGGGGAAATGATTCAGGGATTAAGAAGCATAATTGGTTGGTACAAAATAGACAGGGGGAAGTTAAGAATAATATAGGAAAGGGTGAAGCCGAAGAACTTATATGCATGACCCATGGACATGAACTAAGGGGGTGGGATTGCTGGAGGGAGTAGGGATGGTACCGGGCAAAGGGGAGCAAAGGGGAAAAAAAAACTGTGACAACATAATCAATAAAATATATTTAAATATATTTTTAAATATATTTAAATATATTTTAAAAATTGTCCATTATCTGGTATCGAATTTGCAAAGGATACCATTTTGAAAGTTGAGGCTCTTCTCTTAGGAGAGACATTAGAATGCAAATTCAAGTCACCATCTATTGTCAAAGGACAGGTAGACTTTAAACATTCCTTGTGAATTTCATCCAAGAATGCAGAGGACACAGCAAAGGACAGAATAAATAATAGATTGTTATTCCTTAGAAAAGAGAAAAAAGAAGCTAGCAAGGATGCTTAAACATTTTGGCCCTTCATCAACACTCAGAGTATATATTAAATTTCAGGACAAAGCAAACCTTTGCCATTTTTGCTCCCAAGTAGGTGCCAAAATTATCTCGTATTGGAGCAGCAGGAGTACTAGAGCT